>NC_089795.1:35832767-35987767 GCF_040412425.1 Macrobrachium rosenbergii
ACCTTAGGCTAAATAGTGCTAGGCCACGTCCTACTTTACACTTCGACATATGGGGAAAAAATATTCATTTGCTATCGTCAGCTGTAGCCGACTATTTACTGCCTAAATCTTAAGTTAAGTGAAACCAATGGTTTAGTTGTACTATTTGATTGTCAAACTGAATGGATATTGTGAAAATGTTCCCGAATTATCATTAACATTAGGGAACTTGTATCAAATTATATGAAGTTTTCCTTTCACAGAACTACTTCGCTGACAGCGGCTTCGACAGAAATCGTATAGCTGACAAACAGTGCCGTTCTTGAAGGTCATTAATATGCCCTTATTACCTTAGTAATTATCTTAGGTTACTTAGTAGATAGGCTAGACTACTTCATTTAGATTAGTAGCCTAGTAAGGCTAGCTGACCATGCACATAGACTACGCTAGCCAAAAACTGGCTTCTAACTGCATTCAACTTCCAAATCTTGGATTAAATGAAACCAATTGTTTGCTGTAATATTTAATTGCCAAACTGAATGAATTTTATGAAATATTTCCCAATTATCATTAATATCAGGGAACTTCTATCAAATTATACGAAGTTTTTCCCTTCACAGAAATACTTCAGCGATAGCGGCTTCAACAGAAATCATATAGCCGACAAACAGTGCCATTCTTGAAGGTCATTAATATGCCCTTCTTACCTTAGTAATTAACTTAGGTTACTTAATAGAAGGCTAGGAGACTTCATTTAGATTAGTAGCCAAGATGAGTGTTCATATAGACCACGCTAGCTGAAAACTGGCTTCTAACCGCGTTCAACTTCCAAATCTTGGATTACAGTGAACCCCCAGGATTCATGGGCTCTAGATTCGCGGGATTTTCTGTGGAATGTCTGAAAATTATTCGCAGTAAACGCGCCCATTCGCGGGTTTTTTCGTCAAGAAAAATTCACTAATTAGTGTATTTTGATGTTATTTTCATGATTAAATACATTTTTTATGATAAAATAATGATTTACTAATTTTCAAATACAGGCAGTCCTTGGTTATCAGTGGGGGTTCCGTTCTGGGGGGTGTGATGATAACTGAAAATCGCCACTAACCGAAAATCTGCGATTTCCGGCATTTTTTCGGGCTTATCAGCGTCGAAAAGCGCAAATTTTTGGTTATCGGCACCTCTGTTAGGTATGTATCGGCACTATTACCCAATTATCAGTGTTGATAAGCGGAAATCGGCAAATTTCTTCGCTAGACAAGCGCTGTAAAACCGGGTCGCCATTAACCGAGCCTGTACAGGCAGTCCCTGGTTACTGGCGGGCTCGGCTACTGGCAATCTGGTTTTATGGTGGTGCTTGCCTAGCGATGAAAATTGGTGATTTTTGGTGAAGAAAATTGCTGATTTCCGCTTATTGGCACTGATAATCGGGTATCGGCGGCCATACATACCTAACAGAGGTGCCGATCTCTGGTCATCGGCGCCGATTTTCAGTTATTAGCAATTTTCGCTTATCATCACACTGTCAAAACGGAACCCCTGCCAATAACCGGGGACTGCCTGTATTATTAAGATTAATTAATAATAATAATAATAATAATAATAATAATAATAATAATAATAATAATAATAATACTGTAAGATTAAATAATATGTAATAAGATGAAATAATACGTCATGTTTCAGTTCTCTCTCTTTCTCTCTCTCTCTCTCTCTCTCTCTCTCTCTCTCTCTAACCAATTGGTCCTTAGCCATGTAAAAATAAGTCTAATCCTTTCGGCCAGCTCCTAGAGAGCTGTTAATCAGCCCAGTGGTCTGGTAAAACTAAGGTATACTTAACTCTCTATCTCTCCTACTGAGATGAGGGAACATTTGTTTTGTATGATAAATAAATGATTTACCTAATAAAATAAGTACTAATTTTCAAATATTAAGATATGATAATATAATAATAATAATAATAATAATAATAATAATAATAATAATAATAATAATAATAATAATAATAATAATAATAATAACAATAATAATAATAAATTGTAATTACAAACATTTATGCATTTCTATAGTAAGTAAATAAAAAAATTTAAACAAACAAATTTCACCCCAATCTTTTTTCATGAGTTTCGGTGTTCATGGGGGAGGATGAACCTGTCAAATATGTCAAGTAACCTGACAGCAAGGGTTGGGTGGCCAGCATTGCCAACTATCACGAAGGATACCTATACTGAAAAATCTCTCTCTCTAAAGGGTAGAATGTGAGAAATAAACAGATAGCTAGATAAATAGATACTTAGTTCATAGCATTTTAAAAATGTAAAGGTACATGTTTGGAAGACAAATAACAAACATATAAATTATTTTGTTGTCAGTCGCTTAAAGGAAATGGATTAACATTCCTTGAGAGATCAATGAGATAAACTTTCTCTCTCTGTTTGTCCTGGCTGAATATAAATTAGTGGTAACTCTATCTTTCTGTTGGCCAGAAGGGTTAAAAGTAGGTATGTATATATTTTTTAGGGTGGTAATGTTTAGCTGACTTTGAAATGATATTAATAATATAATTTCAAAGATTAATACAGTAATAAGATAATAATTTACCAGGTAGCATGGAGGTGGTCACCTGCTCTGAGAAATGTTGTATCAACTTCCTGGAGGTGATGGCTGTCTTTCTGTCTCTCAGAAAACTGAAATCTCCAAAAGAGAGACAGATTTTGTTGGTCCTAGACAGCATGATTACAATGTCCTGCATCAAAAAGTCGGGCTCACATTCACTTCCTCTCAACACAGTAATGCTCTCCATCCTTCGGATGGTGCAGGCGAAGAAGTGGCCCTTGTTCTGCAATTCACATGCTTCCACAACCAGAAGTGGTCCTGTTTGCCACATGTGAAAACACCAATTCTTGTGTGTGTCCTGAAACTGGACAATCAAGCAATAGCAAGAGATGCATTTCTAAGAGACTGGAACAAATGGAGGACAATACTTCTACCCTTCAAAGGAACTGCTTACTTAATAGCCCCAAATTGACCATACAGACATTGGTTCCTATTACTTCAACAATGGGCGAAGAATTCAATTCCATTACCGTCCGCTGTTTTATCCCGGGCAGAAGGGGGGAAAGTTGTTTATGTGTCCTCCTTTCTGAGCCAAGACCTTCATGTGCGGAATTTTAAATCTTATCTGATGTAAAAATTACCCACCCAACATTCCTAGGTACCTAGTGCAGAAACTACAGACATCGTCTATTCGGCAAATACCAGTTCGTACGGAAAGTGTGGTTAGACTATATCCATGATGAGAGCCCAGTTGAGATCTCTGTTGAAGACAGTCATGGCATACAAAGCAACACGAACAGAACCCTTGCTTTATGGATTTAGTATTGGTGCTAATATAGAAATTGTTACTTCCCTCCTCCGGTCTTTTGCATTATAAACACCTTCCCCTGCAAGGCTTCCAACTACTTGGTTCCTGAATAAGATGCTTCGGCTTCTGTCAGCCCCTCAATTTAGTGGGCCCAACACAACCACAATTCATATGCTGCAAAAAGCGACCTTCTTGACTGCTTTAGGATTAGGAACTCGTATTAAAGAAATGGACTCCTTTAGATGGATGGACACGCTAGATCACACAAACAGGCTGTCCCCTGGCCCATCATTCCTGGCCAAGAATGAGAATCCTTTAAATGAGGAAATAAAGAAGTTCAATTTGTCAAACAAAACATTCTGCCCGGTTCAAGCACTTAAGGTGTACCTAGGGGTCACAACAAACATCTCAGAAGGTCCTATTTTCCTACACCCTAGCACAAACAAACCACTCTTTTATATATTATGAGCTATGAATAAAATTAGTGGCCCTTATTAAAAAGGCAGACCCACACTCCTTTCTTAAGTCACATGACATTAGGAAAGTAAGTATATCATTGTTACTTTCAAAGAAGTCTCAGAGTGCTCAGGATGGTCATCAGAGACAGTATGGTTAGTCCTGACCCCACAGAAGCTAGAGCAGAAAACCAGAGGTTATTTGGATATGGTGGGTAGGCTAAGATATCACTGGGAAAGGTGCAACAATATTGCGACCAAACCCAGCATATTTAGGTAAGTCACTAGAACTGCATCCCAAAAGAAATTCGTGTTTGGTTTCATGTTCTTTGTTACCAAATCCCAAAAGGGTATTTGGAATAAAGAATGTAGTTTAAAACCTGTGGCTTGACCTTAGACCAAAGTTTTTTTCTGGGTTGTTGAGACTGAAATTCAAGAGCTTAAGCCATTTCATCACCAGTCAATTTCTTTGGGAAACTCCTTTGAGGACTAACAGCAGCTACACTATCAAACAAAGAGGTTTTGACGTAGGAAAAACCTATTATTGGTAGCCGCTGAGTCCTCAAACCCACCCACTTTCCCAGACGAAAAGGCATGGGATTTGAGCAAATATAATTCTGCATGGACCTGAAAGAAAGTAACGAGTAAGATAAGTCTCGCATGGTGCGTCGTTGACACAGTGATGGCTGATGTATGGAGCGCTATTTGCGTTGCCACGCCTACAATGGCAACATACATATAATGTTGCTGTTGCTACTTCTTGCAGATTGACAATAGGAACTGAGAACCGAGGTAATCGCTGTAGATAAGAGAGAGCCCTCTTACCTTGAGTCCTATACTGTACTCTTATCAATTGTCAACGTGCACTAATACTGGCTGAGACCAACTAAAAGAGAATTTTTGATACTGTATTAGTTTATCTTATGGAGCCTCTAAGTGACCATGAGAGTAACTCTTTTGAGGACTCACAATGGATACCAAAAACAGGTTTTTCCTACATCAAAACCTGTTTTATTGCAATAATTACCTTTTGCTAGAAGTACTAGATTACTAATTTAATGATTTTAAATAAAAAATTCTATTTTTCTCATGGGATGATTCACTTGTCTAAGGATTTTAAATGAAACTATTTTTCTCGTGGGATGATTCACTTGTCTAATGATTTTAAATGTAATTCTATCTTTCTTATGGGATGATCCATGGGATGGTGCATGTTCATCAAGTATAATGAATTAAGAAGTGGAAAATAGTTACAGCATATTCAAGTGAACTATATTGCATTTTTGTATATTTAAATGAATCCCTTATTTTCTCAACTGAAGACACAGGTGCTATGCCATACCTTGTGTCAGCCTACTTGGTTTATCCACAAACTGAGAATTGACCCAGCACTGTGCGTCAGGACGTGACTCTAATGTAGCTTCACCATCAACAAGATGAATTGTGCAGTGTTCTTCCAATACTTCACCACCCTAAAAAAAAAAGATAGTTCAATAAAAAAAATATTCTGTTGGAGAAATTCCAGTACATAAACAACTACATACCATGTAAGCAAGAACATTTAATAAAGTAAGCCAAATTTACCTGCGGACCATTCCTACAGTATATCATTCACAGATGGCTAAAGCAAGTTATCAAAATAGAACAGTACTGGAAGAGCTAAATTTCTCTTCATATTTTTTTATTCTAATATTTTTTTCACACAATTCTAATGTTTTCTAACAAAGAAATATTTCGCATAAGTTTTACCTGCCATGGGTTGGCAAAATAGGCAAACTACTGCTAGGGTACCAACTTTGGGTAACATATAACGTTGACATATTCCCACCTCTTCCCTCAATGAAAAGGAGAGGCCAGAATTTCAATCTTTGTAAATCACAATTTTCTTATCATTATGTAAATATACTCTGCACAATCAAGAGTTTTGATTCTGAATAAAACACTACAGTAGTTTGTGTTGGAAAACATTACCTTTTGATGTAAAGTATTCCTATCAAATACAAAGCCTATGCTACTCCAGAGAGGCCAGAGGTAGGGGAAAGAGGAGAGGTTGGACTTGTAAAAGAATGAGCCGATAACTTGTGAAGAATAGGAGATGAACCCTTCAAAGAGGCAACTATGTAACTCATGGTCACAAGCAATTAGAAGAAAACTGACAGAAGCACAAAAAGCTCTCAGCAGACAATGAGAGGTGGTTGAGAGGCAACTAGACTTGGAGGTGGCTCTCTTGGATGCAGAATGGTGATGTGAGATGAGATCATGTTCAGAGATTTGATAGAAACACATTGTGACTGACTCAGAAAGTGATGATCATGGGCATTTGAGACGAAGAAGCTTCCCAGAGCAGACATACAAAAGCTACTGTGGCTTGAGGAAAATCTTGGGGGGTAAAGGGGATCTCACAGGACGAATAGTGGGGAGATCCCTCAGCAGCAAAATATTTCTTGTCAATGAGGAACAGTCTGCAGTAATGTAGAGGAAGAATCACCAGTCATGGAAAGCAGAAGACCTACCAAAAGAATGAAAGGAAACCTCCGAGGGTGGGAGTATCCAAGCAGAAGCAAACATGAAAGCACTTGAGAACACTGAAGTCAAGAGAGCAGCAGTTACAAAGAATGACATAGTCAGGATCACTGAAGAGTACAAGGCCACCAAGGATGTGGAATGGGTCATATAGGTAGTAACTAAGCACTTAAGGAGATGGTAACATATGAGCACATAGGAGCAGACAAAATAAGCAATTGTAGACATGAAATTCAGGGCAGTTGAGTACACAGATACAGGGCAGTGCTCAGAATTAGATAAGTAAGAAAAGGGAGTCATGTATACAGAAGAAGTCAGAGCTGAGGGGGCCAAACCAGCAACAGCAGAAGCCTTAAATGCAGGAAGATACAGTACACCAACTCTGAGAGTATGGAGCGACAACACACGAGGGTGCAATTAACTCCTTCATGGAAGAATCAACTGTGGCAAGGAAGTGGCCTTGGAGTACAGACAAAATCTTTCTCTTGACCCTAGCCAGGAAATATCAGCAGAGCTAATGAAGCTGTAGAAGTCAAAGGCACCATAGGAGCTGCAGATGACAAGACAAGAGAGCCTTCCCATTCATGACAGGAGTATATCAGGAAAAGGGGGACCACTGCAAAAATTATTCTCCTATAAAGCACTTCGACTTTGTCATCCACAATCTGACAAGTCTTTGAAAGAACCACAAGAGAAGGCTGTTGCATAGTCCTTTTAATTACTGAATTACTGGAAAACACCGTATTGAATATACTAAATAGCATAAGAAAATTTATGAAATTAAATTAAATTTAAATTTTACATATAATCCATATGATTTACCTCTAATCTAATATCCTGCGTTGGCAATGACCCAATTGTTGTTGTACCATCATTCAAATGGTATAGGGTAACTCCTGTAGTCAGCAAGTTGTCATCAATCACCACAAGATGTGGTCGTTCTGAATCCAGAATTACACCATGTCCTGTGGTAAGATAATGCATTGTAGTCCCAAGTAAAAAACTCCTTTTACAATAAATGAAAAAATTAATATAGATATTAAATCAATAACATTCTGTTGATCATACAAAACAAAGTATGGTCTTGCTAAACAATGCATGCACCAGAAAAAGCTATTACACTGGTGAATGACAAAGATATGACAATGCAAAGGGCAAATGTGTGTATGTTTTCAGAAACTACACTTATCAATGGTAAATACCATGAATTCAGTATTCTTCCACACGATAAACATTTTACCTTATACAGCCTTTATCTGCCACTTGAAGAGTGTAGATTATTGCATATTGGTATGATCTCCATTCGGGGTATCATGGGGGTACTTTCAACTAGAGTGCATATGATATTTAAGCAAATTAAAAAATTTCACTATTACAGTATTTGATTCACATTTTCATTTTAGTAAATACTGTGACTACAAAAGGAAACAAATCATTCTCAATGAGTATGCTCCATTTGCATTTATAGAGCACAAGGTCTGCTAATTTACTCTTGCCTGATTTTCATAGCTTTGATATCTAGGTTACTCTGTTCTTTGAGACCCATTTTTCTATATGAAGTAACATACACCAGCATTTAAAACTCTTATGATAATTCCACCTGACTTTATCTTACTTTTCTTGTATTCACTATATATTCTCATTACCTTCCCTTTTCCTCTTTTCTCAAAGTTTTCATATTTCCCAACCTTTTTTTTTTATACCTTTTTCCCTAAACTTCACATTTATTTCTTATTTTGCCTACTATCCTTGACAAATGTAAATGCATCATGCTTTAGTCACCATGGAAAGCAATACAGCAGGCTGTAAGACATGAGCATCAATGAATGATATTTGACACGTCAGTAAATTCTACAATACAGTAATACCTCGAACTTATGCGAAGTTAGGTTCCAGAACCCCTTGAGTTAGAGGAGGATTCACATAAATTTGGTAGGTCACTAAAAATGCTAATAAATGCTTATTTCTAGAGTTTAAACACTATGACCCAAATCATGCTCCCAAAGTACAACATTAAGCTAACCTTTAAATGAAATTAAAGTTAATTTCATTTAAAAGTTAGCTTAATACATTACCCTTAAAAAGAAATAAATAGCCGACGTAGAATCAGAGTGCAGTATCGTAATGGGTATTTGCCACACACTAGCGCATTTACAGTAGTTACATACGTATGCTAATGTTACCCCTGATTCAAAGGATGCTGTTTTCATTTACAGTCACAGAAAAGTAAAAGATGTTTTCAATGAGTCACAGAAGTCATATAACGAAGGTACAATTCAATAAAATGAAAACATGTACGTAATGTATGTAGAAGGTACAGGTACATTCAATCAATGTAAAATTATGTAAAGATGTAAAGAGAAATAATAAATTGTAAAAATATGTGTGCTAACAAAATATGCACATTAAAAATATTGTAATATTTGTATCATTTATGCACAAAAATAAAAAAATACAAATTTTTCATACCGATTTTACATTTAAAAGCATGACAACATGACATTTTTGTGATAAAATAAAGTTTTATATATACTTACCAAGTAATTATATTGCTTGCAGTTTCATTCGCCAGCAGCTTAAAAATTTGGAAATTCATGGTAGTGCTAGTGTCGATGTAGGTGACTAGTCCCCACCCACCTTCTGGGTAAGCGAGGAACGACTTCAGCAGAGAGCTCAGTTGTTTTTGCCCTTCTTTCCATACAAGGGCAGGAGGGAGGGCTTTGATTTGTAATTACTTGGTTAGTATATATAAAAATTTATCATAAAAATGTCATTTTTATATAATATTATGTAATGAATCCCAAATTGACACAGAGGTGGGATATGGATTCTTCTACCCCAAAACATTATGGATGATAATGAGTCAGAGAATAGAAATTATTAGCACTGGCACAATGCTTGTCATTCCTTACCTGGTAAGAGAAATGCTGCAGGTAGATACTGCCTCTGGTCGGCGCTCATCTTAACCATGTAGGGTGTGGCGAGTTGGCCAGAAGCACCTCTACATCAGCGGGTACTTTGCAGCAAGGGATGAACCCGGTGACTAACAAAGTATACAAGAAGCCAGCTGCCCCTGCCCTGGGCACAGTACTGACAAACCAAATGACCAGAATAAAAAAACATGAACATCACCTACACCATAGAATAAAAAAATACCACCCACCCATTAAAACTAAGACTGCTGCGTCTCCAGGTACACAGTACCCTCAGGCTCCCCTTACGACTCAACAACTGAGTTCAAGGCAAAGGGAAAAGGAAGGAAGAAAAGCTTCCTACTCTTCCTCCCCACATGCTATGCCAGCCATGGATAATGGCCCTAAAGTACTACAATTTTCAAAAGTAACTTCCACATCTTGAAGATAATGGGTCACGAAGATAGACTTGCACCTCCAGTAAGTCACTTGAAGAATTCATGACTGGGGCAGGTTGTGCTTGAAGGCTAACAACATGGAGACCACTCCGATCTCGTGAGCCTTAGCTCTGACAAATGATGAAGCCTCCTCTCCAATCTGAGAATGGGCTTTGGAGATCAGATCCTTCAAGAAGGAAGACAAGCCATTTTTGGACAGGGCACGAGACAGATTTCTAACTGAGCACCACAGATTACTTGTAGGACCTTGAATCTTCTCTGTTCTGTGCAAGTAGTACCTCAGTGCTCTTACTGGGCACAGAACTCTCTCCTCCTCATCTGGGCCCAGTATTTCCATCAGGCTTTTAATTGTGAAGGAATGAGGCCAGAGTTTGGTTGGGTCAAGAGTGTACACCTCACTGACCCTTTTGGCGATTGCTAATGCTATGAGAAAAAGGGTCTTCCTGGTATGATCTCATAGTAAAGCAGAATGAAGAGGCTTGAAGCGAGGCCCTGAGAACCACTTCCAAACTATGTCCAAATTCCAAGAGACAGCCTCTTGCCCCTTGGATCTGGAGGTATCAAAGGATTTTAGGAGGTCGTACAGGTCTTGATTGGCTGAGAGATCCATGCCTCTGTGCCAAAATACCAAGCTCAACATAGCCCTCTATCCTCTGATCGTAGAGGAGGAAAAGCCCTTAGATGTCCTCAAGTACAGTAGAAAATCAGCGATGTCTGCTACAGACGTCTTAGAAGACGAGATGTCATGTCTTCTAAACCAGGCTCTGAAGATTGTCCACCTGGCTTGACAGACCTTGTCGGAAAAGGGTAGTCTACACTTCACAATTGCTTCTGAAGTTGCTCTTGAAAACCCCTTCTGTCTGAAGAGTTTCCTGACAGTCTGAACCCTGTCAGGGCCTGAGTGGACAATCCTTGGTGGAATTGCCTGAAGTGGGGCTGTCTGAACAGACTTGGTCTCTGTGGTAACAACCTTGGGAAGTCTGTTAGCAGCTTGAGGAGATCCGGAAACCATCCCTGTCGCGGTCAGAACAGGGCCACTAAAGTCATCGTGACGTTCGTGTGGCTGTGGAACTTGTTGAGGACTTCCTTTATCATGCAGAATGGTGGGAAGGCATAGAGATCCTTGTGTGACCAGTCTTGTAGCATGGCGTCCATCGCCCATGCTAGAGGGTCTGGTACTGGCGAACAAAAGACTGGCAGATGATGATTCTTGGATGTCACAACCAGATCTATAAGAGGTTTCCCCCACAGTTTCCACAGATTGTTGCACACCTGCAGATGAAGAGTCCACTCTGTGAGGAGTACCTGACTGTGATGGCTAAAGCCGTCTGCAAGGACACTGAACTTGCCCTGGGTGGACCGCATCACCAACTTGGTCTGGTTGTGGTATGCCCATAAAAGTAGAGTTCTTGCTGCTTCACAAAGGGAGAACGAATGCATCCCTCCTTGCTTCCTTATATACGTCACGGCCGTAGTGCTGTCTGAGTGTACGGTCACTACTTGATTGTGGACTACCGACGCAAAATGCTGAAGGCCTAGCCGTATTTCTGTTAGGTCCTTGAGAATGATGTGCCAGTAAATCTGCTCCTGGGACCAAGTTCCTGACACTTCTTGGGTGCCTAAAAGCACCCCCACCCAGATCCGACCTGTCTGCATAGAGGTCTAGGTTGGGGTTCAATGGAAGAAGGGACCTCCCTTCTGACAGCCTGCCTTCTGACTTCCACCACAAGAGATCTTCCTTTATTTCTTGCGATATCAGAAAGACAAATTTGTCAGGATGGGCTATCCTGTCCCAGCTGGCCCACAGCTAAAACTGAAGAGTTCTCATATGGAGCCTTCCTAGGGAAACAAATTGCTCCATGGAGGCTAAGGTACCGAGAAGGCTCATCCACTGTTTTGCTGAGCAGGTTTGACAGGTGAAGAATTCGTCAACTTTCTTCAGGCATGACTGTACTCTTTTGGGGGGTGGAAAAACCTGAAAACTCTGGGAGTTTATTGTCATCCCCAAATAGAGAATCATCTGTGACGGAACCAGTTGGGACTTCTAGAGGCTGATTAGGAGATCTAACCCTTGAGCAAAATGAAGGGTCTTCAGAAGGTCCTCCATGCACTTCTCCTTTGATGGTGATCAAAGGAGCCAATCGTCTAGAAAGAGGGAGATTTTTATCCCCATCAGATGAAGCCACTTGGAGAGCGGAGCAAGGACTCGGGTGAAAACTTGTGGAATGGTCAAAAGGCCAAAGCGTAAGGCCCGAAACTGGTACACTCTGTTGCAAAATAAGAATCTTAGATATTTCCTGGACTCTGGATGTACAGGAATGTGGAAATAGGCATCCTGCATTTATATAGTTGTCAGGCCCGGTGAATGCATCCACATCACCTTCTTCTTTTGACGAAACGGGATAGATACGACTCCTGAGGGGCCTGGGCAGAAGAAGAGGGCTCTCTCTTAAGCAAAAGTAAGTTGTCAGCCAGTCGACGCTGAACCGGTGCTAGTGATGGGTCCATTGAATCGGCAGCAGGCGTCGAAGGGTTAGCTGTCATCAGGCTTTTGGCATCTGGCACCAGATGTGTTGGAGAATGTGCGGATCACTCCATGGAAGGCAGAGTCTGTCCATGTAATGAAATCTTGGGCACTGAAGGGTGCTTGTGCGATGACGGGTGCAACTAGAGGATTGGGCGCCTAAAGGCACTTGGGCACTACTGAGCATCCAGGTGTAACTGGGAGGTTGGCTGCTCTTGGGCGCTCACAAGAAGACGAGGAGTGTTTTGGTGCAGACGAAGCGTGGGTTACCACATAGGGAGTTCTGGAGAAAAGCATTCTAAGGAATCCCAGAAACTACACAAAGACTGCTGCAAGGGCTCTCTAAATCTCTTGTAAGGCGCTGGAGGGGAGCGGGCCGTATCCGTCATGGGCCTTTTCAGTGGCCGTGATTCATCACTAAAGCACAGGGCTGGAAGCCTCGTAACTCGAGGATAGCCTACTCATTTCCAACTGGATGCCTTTCCAACAGCAATCCTTTGTTGTGACCTAGGCAGTTGCAACAGGTCCGACTGAGGGGACGAATGCCAGCAGGCAGACTCCACAGACCTCCCTTTGGCCTCTGGTATGACTGCTCCCATCCCATGTGTAGGGGAGTACGCCAGTGACCTTTGCCTAGGAGCGTCGGGAGGACGAGCAACCACCTCCTCCACTGACACTTCACTAACATTAACACTTTTTTCCACTTTATCCATAAGGACATGCACTGAAGTACCCAATTGGGCCACAGTATCCACTATTAACCCCTTTTTAACATCAAAATCATGCACGAGTTTTGACTAGAGGCTGGCAAGGGGGTCAGGATTGGAAGCGAGGGAGCTGGGTAAAGAAGCAGGTTGAATAATTGAAGAACTGGGAACAGGTGACAAAGTGGGAGCAGTCAAATTATCATCACCAGAACTATCTACAATCTTGCTATCTACCATCTTATTCTCAGCTCTAGCAGCTGCCTTACGTTTTCTATCTGTCTAATTTCACTAAATGAGACCCAAAAACCTTCCATTTTTTAACATCTCACTCAGAACATTCGTCACAGGTTTGATCAATTGAACACTCTTGTTCCCTACATCTTATACACAGAGAGTGAGAGTCATATTTCTCTTTAGGAAGTCTTGTATTGCAGCCTTTGCTACAATAGCATAGGCTAGTAGCGCTAGAGTCAGACATGCTAACTAAAAAGTCAACAATCGTAACTATAATACAAGTCGAGGAAAAAAGTCCTAATTTGAGAAATAATGGTCTCGTTAAGAGAACCTAATGTAAATACAAAGCTATAGGCTACCAGTACTTCACCAAAAGAAGAATCTCAATGGAAAAACATTGAAAGCCAAAATTTAAGCCGACTGCTCATAATTGAACATCAGTCTGGAACCGGCAGAAAACAACTGGGCTCTCTGCTGAAGTTGTTCCTCACTTACCCCGAAAGTGGGCGGAGACTAGTCACCTACATCAATACTAGGGCTACCGCAAATTTCAAAATTTTTAAGCTGCTGGCGGGTGAAACTGTAAGCAATGTAATTAGTCGGTAAGTTACATATATAAAATTATAAATTACTTCAAAAATTAAACAAACGCTTCTGCAAGAGTATCACATCTTCTAAAAGTATGTAACTTTGTGAATGGGTATCACATCTTGTACAAAAGTAAACTTTACTGTAAACTGCCTTTGTATAATTTATGTACAAAAATAAAAATAATAAAAATTTTTCATACCAATTTTATACTTAAATGCATGAAACTTATAAATCACTTTAAAAATTAAACATAAATACTTCTGGAGGGATATCACGTCTTCTAAAAGTAGTAACTTTGTGAATGGGTATCACATCTTGTACAAAAGTAAACTTTACTGTAAATTACCTTTGTATCATTTATGTGCAAAAATAAAAATAATACAAATTTTTCATACTGATTTTACACTTAAATGCATGAAAACTTATACAGTAAATCACTGTACTTCAAAAATTAAACATACTTTCTGCAAGGGTATCACATCTTTGAAGAGTGCAAGATCTTTGCAAATGGATATCACATCTTGTAAAAACACACTAACTGTATGTGCGGTAATTACCTTTGTATCATATTTTTGCAAGCACAAAAATTTTTAAGTTCCAAGAGAAGTTTGCATCTGTGAATTCGTACAACTCAAATCACGTAAGTTCAAGGTATTACTGTATTTCTGTATATAATATCCGTTGGGTGGTTTACATGATTGATTGTGGGTCTTGCAATATTAAGCATATCAGGCAAACTGAACCACCTTTAAAGCTCAGAATGAATAATAACAGTCTCACATGATACTGATATGTATGATAATGAAAGAATAATTACTGAATAAAACATACCAGCTTTCCTCAAGCCAAGTGTCTTTTGTTCTTGAAGAATAGTATGAGTTTCACTCCACTTTTCTGTCCACTGATCAGTAAGCTCCTTTTCTTTAGCTTGCTTCTGAGTCAGCGTTGCCATGATACTTCCTTTCTCACTGTTTGCCTAAAATGATAAGACAATAGTATTAGCACAGTGCTTTACTTGGAAGAAATTATAAAAAAATACAACCAAAAACAGTAATAAAATTACACTGTAAACCTGCAATTTTCTGTACACTGTACAGCACTAGATATAAATTTCTCAAACAATTTTTCACTGATAAAATTTATACTGTACTGTAATTACAGTACACTAATATACCCAGTAAAAATTCTCCTAAAACATTAGTAAAAATAATGCTATTATTGCAAATTTCCTCAATGCTCAAGTTAATATACTTAACATGATTTTCCCATTAAAATGTACTGCCTACAGTGTAACTGTGAACAGACAGTACTCAAGGCTCTTTCCAGCTTCCCTTCAACCCCATGCTATATTTTTTCTGAGCTTTGAAGTGTAATTAGCAAAAAAAAACTTTATGACTCACATAGGGTAAAAAGGCAGTAAAGAAAACTATACAAGTTTAGTAGGTCATATATGCATAAAATATACACATACAGTATATGTCTATTTTACCACTAAACATTACAGTACTGTATACACAAATTCTTCATCATAACTTAAAAATTGAAAGAGTCACACACACTCAATGCATATAAGCTGAGGACAATATCTTATGTGATTAAGAAAAATGTAAACAATGCATATAGGCTGAGGACAATATCTTATGTGATTAAGAAAAATGTAAACAAAGGCAAAACTGGAGACAAAGCCAGTATCTTGCTTCAGTTCCCAGCCTCACTCATGTGTTTATCTTAGTAATCAGAACTAGATTTCACAGATCTCTATCTTTAGTGCAATACAGCTGTCAAATATTGAATTCAATTGTGACCAAATATGTGAAAAGCTCCTGGTGCTGCTAAAAGTGTTATCCTTAAGAGGCAAAATGAAATGAACACTCAGTAAACAAACTGCTAGATTTTCTATATATGTACTGTGTACACCTAAGCCAAGATTGCATCCCAATTAAGGCATTAGTGAGTCAACAGTATAGTATATACATAAGAAAAAATCAATCAAAATATTATCTCCTCTAATCATAGTCCATGTTAATGCGAAATGCTTATTTAGAACCCATGATATTTGTGTTTTTAGTTAGCACACAGCTTATATAAGCAATACGCTGGATAGCTCCATTTATAAAAAGTGGAGGTTTGTATCCCCAAAGGAACAACTGTCAAACTAATATCTTAAATAAAAATTCTAGAAAACATAAGTTAGAAATAACATACCCAAAATAGATAATTTTTCATCCTAAACTCATTTTCAACATAATTCTTTATTACATCAGCTAATCCTTCCATGAGTTTGGATGTGAAATGTGTTCTCTTTATTTGCTTGCCTTGTGTATACAATGTTCTGCCTGAATTCCCATCTGGTCTGGATTTTCCTTTATGCCCTTGTTCATTATTCTCAGCAATTCTTAAAGGTCTTCTTCCTGCTACCTCTATATCTATTCCTTTTCTGACTAATTGTTCTCCTTACTTCTCATTGCATGTCCAAACCATCTCTCTCTTTAAGATCTCAGTTTGTTTTCAAGACTGGAGGTCACATCTATTTGCTATTTCCTCATTTGTGATACTTTCTTTCCCCCCCCACACTTCGGACAGGAATCATAGCATTCTTTAGTTACCACTTTTCAAAATCAAAATCTTAATGTTCTTTGTCAGTTCTCTTGTCTTCCCTGCCAAAAATAGTATAGTCTTACAAAGGCATCCAAGCTGCTTCCTTGTAAGATACTTTTATTTACCATTAGTCCACCAATTTCTTTCCAGTTTTTCTTACTGACCTCATAATACCTGCTTCACAGACTAGTGTGTTTCCAAGGTAACAAAAATGATCGCTTCACCTCTATCTCTTCCCAATTTTCTCTCTTCATACATAAAGAAATTGAGAAGCCCTTATTTCATGTATATTTTGCAATCTTGAGCATCACTAGTGACACCATCTGTAACAATCAGTACATAATACTGATTTCATGCCAGCACTTTCCCCACAGAATCTGCAAGGCCACTTCCCTGCCTGTGCTTTAGCTTCCCACTCTCCTAAGTTCTAAACATTTCCACAAAAACTTTCTAATTCTTCAGTTAATAATAAGTCGATTCTACAGCACTTTGTGGCTTTCAGTATTTCCATGCTAAACAGCAATGTCTCACAGCTAATCCTCTGTGGACACTGACATTTATCTCAAACTCTCCTCATACACTTAGCTAATTCTAAAGCTTAAATTTTTGCTACCTTCTTTGAAACTAGTTTATCTACTTATAAAACAAGAAAAAATTAGTTTTATAACATGCAGAGTATGAATGCATCTAAGAGAGAGAGAGAGAGAGAGAGAGAGAGAGAGAGAGAGGAATATGAATTTTGTTTACTTACATTGGGCTCCATCATCCCTGATTCCTTAAGCATGGATTTGAGGTTGAGGATCTCCTCTCTCAGTTCCCTGATCAATTTTACATTTGGATCTTCATTAATTGTTGGCTTATTGATAATATTCTTCGCCCTATTGGCATACCTTAATGTGCTCAATGTTTCACCATAGTTGACATCAGCTGGAGATATGGCTTTGAAAGAAAAAAGAATAAGTTATGAATATACATTCCTATTATCAGATGCAATTTTTATCTGAGCTTCATTTAATGAAAATAAAAGTCAGTTACCTAAGAGCTTGAACCTATGCTTTAACACTAAAACAAGCTTTTATTCAAACCCATTCTTCATAAATAGCCTATCATTGTGCAGAATGCATCCAAGCACAGATATAAAATCAAAGGAAAGAAAAAAACAATGTGCATACTTAACAAACTCCCCTATCTTAATGGGCAGCTGCACTTAACTGTGCACCATCATCCTTTTCAGTTATACTGACTTCTCTTTCATTTTCTGAGCATCCTAATTACATTGTCCCATAATGTTTTGTGTACTTATGGCAAGGTGCTTCTGTCCCCAGAGCCAACAACCATAGCACTGTCAGTCTTGGTACTGTGAGTGAGTCTAGTACTGTTATGTCATACAACTGCAGTTATAGCTGTAATTGTGATCAACTCTTTTGTTAAAAGAGTTGATCACAATCAACTTTTTTGTTAAAAGTTTTTATTTTCACTTCAATTAACAATAGTTATTATTACTGGGGTGCACTGTTTCTATTATGACCTCACAGGAAGAGTTGCCTCTAATTCTCCATTTCTGGTCACCTTATCAATTATTTTTGTGAGTAATCTTTTGTGATTTGCTATTTACATTCCCATTTTCAACATGCTTCAGCAAATTTGTGCTGGTGTGGAACTAATCCTGCAAAATGTATATCCTTATCTAGGACCCCCCTTTTTTTATGCCCTTTCTAGGGTAAAAAATGCATAGATTGGTTCAAAGAACAATTTTTACATCTATTCCTAGCAGGTTTCTTTATTCATCACCAGACAGATAAAAAAAAACTCTATTCAGCAAGGTCTTGATTTAGAATGACAGCAGTCTTTCCAATCTCTTTTGCTACTTCAGCAAGTCTATTCCTTAAGTCCCTATAAAGCCTCCAAGTTGGGATTTGATAATAAAAATGGTATTTTTGATCACCTTATCCTCCGCTAAGCTTGTCAGTGACTTCCATGCTCTTTCATTCATTATCTTTTATAAATAAACTACGGTTTACTTCAATGTAATAGTGAAGATTTAGTCTACAAGCTTCAAATTACTGCATGCACACAAACATTTTTGCCAAACACTCATTACATCTTATAATTTCATTTTCATTCATCCATTTACACTTTTCTTGTACACATAGGAGGCATGGCACTTGAAAAGATCTTGAAGAGGTATGATTACAAAACACTAAGATTCATGGCTGAAGTGTATTTCAAAGATCATATGAGCTTTTCAGTTGAGAAACATGCCAAGTGCCATTTTTGAAATATAATAAATTAAATTAAAAATACCCATGGCCCAGGATGGCGCTTGGCATGTTTCTCGACTGAAAGACATATATAACCAATGAATAATCAGCTTACGACATCAATGATAAAATGAAATAATTATCTTTATCCAAACTGAAGAAAATGAAGTAAACAGGACAGGAAAAACTGTCATAAACTGATATAAACAAGCTGATAGGACAATTCTTCTGTAATACTAATATGAAAAATAAAGACAAAGTAGATGCTAAAATGTACATTTCAGGGAAGAAACATTTACTCTACCCCGTACAAAGATCAAAAGGCAAATGTACGAATACTGAGAGTCTACAACTGCCCAAAATTAGGGATATCTTATCATTAGTAAAAACTGCTGGTACCCTACTGGGAATTTAATCTAGTCTGAATGATCTTCCTTCTGTGTCATCAGTGAAAGGAAGTTTATGTAAAATACAAGGGTTTGTATAATGTGAGAAAGCTAAATCTATATGATGAATTCTATCAAGAAATCAGATAATTGTTAATTTTGGTACATATAGTCTTACAGAATCTACTGCAGATTCTTGTACCATACTTTGGTTTTCCTTTAGAATGACAAGGTAATAAGATTTACTGATGTATGCTGCAAAAGTTCTCTTACATAAAACTAACTCACTGAGTTGGATAATTTTTCAGATATGACTATACTGTATATGCAAAGAAAATATTTACAAGTAACATTATACTTTTGCATGTTTGTATGTGAACAGTCAATACCCAGGATTCATATGAACTATTGCTGTAGCTAACTTTTCTTTGGGTAATAATAATAATAATAATAATAATAATAATAATAATAATAATAATAATAATAATAATAATAATAATAATAATAATAATAATAATAACCCATAAAAATAAATGAATAACAGTAACAATGCATAAATTTTGAAGTAGCCAATATTATCTTTTATATCAAACTGTATACATCAAATCAAATGAACAAGTACTTACTTGCTATCATGATGGTCTTTGAATTCCCACCAAGAGAATCTTTTAGTAGCCATGTGAGGACAGAATCTCTATATGGGATGAAAACAGATTTCCCTGCTGTTTTTGCTGCTTGCTCAGCAAGGGCACTGATGACAGAACCAAGGGTAACTAAGGATTTGTTGATGTGAGCACCTTCTTTTAACCTCTGTCCTGTTGCCCCTGTTGCATCTGCTCTCTCACTATGGTTGAAACAAACACTTCATGAGTATCTTTAAAGTATGGAAATATGAAGAAAACCTGGCAATACATTCAAAACTAAGTTTTTACAATACAACACAGTCTTTATTCAAATCCACTGAAAATAAATAGCTTTTAACAGTGCAGAATCCATCCACATGCACAATGCAAAGCTCTTTGAAGAAAGTTCTCAATGCCCAACTAACTCATCAGTCCATGAAGTGACTTTGTTTTCATTCTTGTATGACAATCTCTACTTGAAGAGAGAGGGGATGGGAGAATAGAACTATAAACTGTGATTAATGGGTTTGTATAAAAAATTGTTTTAATGTAAAAACAACAGTGTAAGTCATCATTTAGAAGACATAACAGCAGAAGAGGTCAGTATCAAGATAAATAATGGTGAGCTGGCAAAAACATCTAGATAATGAGAGTTTTCATAAGTAATGAATATGCAATAGCAGATTCACATAATGAGTGCCTCCTTAAGCAATTGGTCTACAAAGGAGGGTGAACTCTAGGATGAAGATTCACCAAGTACAAGAGGCATGGAAGCTAATACTCCAGGAAGTATATGCTCCAAGTGTGCTCAATAAAAGAAATAGGGTGAATCACGAATAGGATTAAGATGAATGACCTAAGTCTCACACCACTGAAAGTACACTGGCCTCAGCGACAATTGGTTCTAATGAGTACAAATCAAGGGTCTTCAGTGTAATAGCATGAAGAAGTAACTTGGTAAAGGAGTTCAGACAACAATCCTAATGATAGCAGAGCTACAAATTATACTCATAAGGTCAAGGAGGATGTACCCAACTGCATTCTGTTGTAGCAGAGTCCTCTCTCAATGCATCAGAGCAACAACAAGAAATGGCCAAGTCTGATGCCTAGTGTGCAGATACTGACGAGAAGACATTAGGACTCAGAACATTAGTGGTTATCAATTTCTTCCCCGTTTGAAGCAAGTCCTCTGAGAAGAGGTCACAACAACTCAAGAGAGATTCTCTACACTTGCATCCCTCTTCTTCATCATTACGTTGCACAACATGCTGTGAGTATATTGTATTTCAAAACGTGGACAAATGACCTGGTGAAAGATCAAGATAATAAGCCCTGGTCATGTCTTAAGCTGTGAGAGAACTAGAAGACAGCAAGGAACTGGCAGCAGCAAAAACCCACTCTTATCAGTTCAAGAGCATGAGACTCACTTGCAGAAACACTTGTAGGCATCCATCTCTGAAGCTGACCATTTGGCAGATGTTTTATGTTGAATAGATCACAAAGCCAACTGAGGATTCTCATGAACTATGTATCATCCTGAAGAGCACACAGGTCTCCAGTAGTCTCTTCCTCTGAATACTCATCCAACATAATATTGTCCTGCAAAGAATCAAGTCTGGCCATCCCAGGGATCAAGTCTGGCCATCCCAGGGATTTGGCAACCTGGTGAATGAGAACAGAAGGCAACAACCTGAGGAGCCAAGGAAAGGTGAACAACCAAACCGGAAGAAGACTCAAGTTACAACAGGTGGAGCAGAAGAACTGAAGCAAAGAGGAGATGAACCACTTGAAGAAGAGGCTGAGGAGATAACAGACTGACTGCCAATGTAGCTCATGACTGCTAGTGGCAAGCAAGGCATTAATTTAAGGGAAAGCAGAACCTGAAGAATGACTGAAAGGACAATAGCGGCTTGGCCTGGGGTGTGAGCCACTAACTGGAGAATGTGGGGGATGTACCACAGTAGTGTTTGAGAAGCTGAGAAAACCAGGGTATTATCAAAACTAGACAAGGATTATGTTGAAACCTTACAACATAGCTTATGGATACTATTAGGTTTTACAGAAGTTGGAGGAGAGCCTCTGGGCAACAAAAATTCTCAAAGGTCAAGTATGGCCTCATAGGACAAAACAACAAGACTAGGGGAGGCACAAAAAGAGACTTCACAAGACTGGAGCACTGAGGTTGAAGCAGGAACTATAGCAGGTGGGGCTCCAGAGGTAAGGAAGGAACCATGGACAGTGCAGTAGTCAATGCTAAAGCAAGAGTTGTCAAGGAAGTCAAGGCAGTTGAGGACACTAAAGTGAATAAGATATCCAGGCAGAGACAAGGATCAAGGGAAGAGTTTTGGTAGCACATATGTTCTATGCAAGCATAGAAAAGAATGAAAACAGCATCACTTCATGGACTGGAGGCTTAGCTGGGCATTTGCAATAGGAGCTTTCTTTGACACACTTTACTGTGTAAGCCTGGATTCACTTTGCACAGCAAAAAGTTTTTTGACTAACAGGTTTGCAACAACAAATTGTAAAATAAGAAACCTCATAACCCCAAGTGACAAAGTATCTTTATAAGTCAAAAGTATAGTAGGATAAATAGCATTTTCTGCACAAGGTCATTCAATACCCTTGGGTTAAGCATATATTTCAAAATTATAACATGGAGAAGGATTCCAAAACTATACTGTACAACGTATATTTGATAGCTGAAGTGACACACAAGTTACTCCACTGCACTGCCTGTAGTACACATGAAAATAACTGTACTCACAATTCAATAATTCATCCCTCACATTAATGCATCTAGAATTAACTTGGTCCTGTATGTTACATTTTATGACTTTAATGCTGTAAATTATATTAGTAACTAGAGTCATGCACACATATTCCAAATTTCAGTCCATCATCTTGTAAACTCAAAAGTAAATTTTAAAAATAATTAAAAACATAATCCTGCCATGATGTTTATATGGAATCTTGATCACTTGAGTATTTTACTTTTACTTGTCTATCAACTTACCTTCCTGCTAAATCTACCAAGTGAATCTTTGAACGGGTTTCCAAAGGTGTATCAGACAGGAGTTTAGCTTGAATAAAAGTAACAGTGAAGATTGCATGGCTTCTGGAGCTTGTATCATTCATGTGGGTACTAGCAGTAGTACGGTGAGAATTACCCCTTTTCATTAGTTCCTGCAACATTTATGAAAACATGTTTAATAGACTAAGACTAATTCTAAAACAATAAATAGAAACAAATTTCACTTCAAGCTTAATGCTAAGAAAAGCAACAATGTCAAGCACTCTCTTAAATTACACCTCCCTCATGTACTGGCTGTTCATTTCAAGTTCTGCCTGCTAACAGAGATGTGTACCAACTGGAGAAGAGGAAGGTATTTTAAGATGTGATTTATATTTGTGAAACAAACATTAAATAAGTTTTTTGGATGTAATCATATAAACCAAACTTATTTTACAAAGTCAACCGATATTTAAAATTTATGTAAGTCAATTTTTCCAGAGCTACTTATCCAATCAGATGTCTTCACTCACTTGGTAATGGGAAAGATATCAGTGATGGTATCTGGTGCACATCTAAAAAAATTCCTATTAATCTCTGAATTAAGCAGCCTTACCTGAACTACAGACCTGTTTACTTTTCATGAAAAACCACAAAGCAAAGATACTCATGACAGAATTAGCATACCACTATTTTTTGTGCCAGTTGTCATCATAAACATTTAACATCAAGAGTTTCACTTATAAGTTAAAAGTTTAGAGTGAGTTCTTTCCACTCTTCTTTGTCCTGTGCTTTTTCTGCCTGAACTCCTATCAAGTCAAGGTCTTCAGCTATCACCTTTCTCCCTGATTTCCTGAGTCTTCATACATGTTTGCCTTCTGCTACTTCCATATATGACAAAATTTTAAAGTAATTGGTATTTTTCCTAACATACAAACCTGAAGTCTGTACATGAGGAATTACCTTCAGCACAAGCTGGAGCAGGCTATTCTAATACAACAAGGTTATTCAGTAGTTAACTACCAATGGGAGGGGTGAGGGATACCCTCACCACCTCCCACTGCTGAACTGCTGAGCAATGTATTCACTTGCCTAATAGTTCAGGTATTAGAAGAGGGTTGGCTAGAGGTAGGGAGTATATGTAAAGACCTCAGGTTCGTATGTTAGAAAAATACAAATTACTTTAAAAATTTGTCATTTATTCCTACATGATACAAACCGTCAGCCTTTACATAAAGAACACTTAATGATTGATGGGAGGATCTGAGTAAGTTTCACAACCAAATGGTGGTTTGCTTCACCTGGGTCTCTTCCTGGTCGTGCAACGCTGAGCAAAGGAAGAAGTCCCATGCCCCTGATCAGAGGAGCAGAAATTGTGTAATCAGCTGTCAGACTTCCGGGTTTTTTGAAGTAATGGGTTTGAACAGTAGCACTCGTTCGAAAAGGCTTGGAGGAACTCTAAGTCAGATACAATAAAGCTATAATAACCAATGGGTTTGTCAACTGTCAGTCCCTCTCTCTCCTTGTTAGACAGAGAGTAGAACTTTTGCTTCTATTAGACTACTGTATATGAATTAGAAAAATAGAAAGGCTGTGTCTGCCCTACGTACGACGGTATAACACCCGATCCTCTGCCCACCATAAGAGAAAGGGTAAGAAATGGGGAAGGAGGGAGGCAAGTCACACACGGTCACTCTAACTTTTGCAACCATGCATCTTAGACAAGATGTTACCTGTCCCGCTATGGGAACTGGGTGAGTTACACAACTTGTTGAGCAGCCACCACAGGAACTATGGAAAAGGTGTCCAAGGATCTATAGGCAATGTCCCTCAGGTAAAAGGAGGTGAATGTAATCTGTCCAGCCCACACTCCTGCTCTCAGAAGCTGATGAACTGACAGGTTCTTCCTGAATGCAAGGGACGGAGCAATGACCCTGACTTTGTAAGCTCTAGGCTGCAACATAATTGCATCCTCTTTATTAGATGTGGAGTATGCCCATTCGATAGTCTCACGAAGCCAAAAGAGATGGTGTTCTTGGACACCTCTTCTTGGTCTTGCCAGTACTAACGAAGAGTTGTCGACACCCAAGCCTGAGCTGTCAAGTCCTCTTAAGGTAGCACTGCAACACCCTAACTGAACATAGTAGCAAATCATCTGCGTCATTACCTACAAAGTCCTCTAGGAAGGGGATCGAGAAGGACTCGAACCTAATGTCAGGGACCGATGGATTCTGAGTCTTCGCTATTAATTCCAGGACAAATTCGAGTGTAACAGATCCCCATCCCCTTGAGTGTTTGACATTACAAGAAAGACCATGGAGTTCACCTACTTTATTCGTCAATGCCAGGGCAAGCAAGAATACAGTCTTGAGGGTTAGATCCCTGTCTGACGATTCTTGTAAGGGCTAGTAAGATGCCCGAGTCAGACTCCGAAGAACGAGAGTCACGTCCCACTCAGGGGGCCTGAATTCCCTGGGAGGGCAAGACTTTTCAAAGCTTCTCATCAGCTTTGTAGCCCTTAACTGCTGAGACAGAGTGATGCTTTGTTCAGTGAAGGAAGACGAGAAAGTCTGCTACCAGCTGAATAGTTGCTCTGACCAAAGAGAAAACCCTTCCATGACACCAACCACAGAAGATGGCCCATTTCCCCTGATAGACGTCTGCAGAGGATTTCCGAAGGTATCCAGACATCCCTGTTGCTGTTCAGTGAGAAATGCCTTTCGCTCGCAAGAGATGCTGGATAGTTTCCACCCATGAAGATGTAGGGACTCTATGGACTAGCGGAACCTCTCAACGTGGGGCTGGCACAGAAGGTTGTGCCAGGGAGGAATCTCCCTCAGTGCCTCAGCAAATAGAGCTAGTAGGTCCAGGTACCATTCGGCATGTGGCCATTTGGGAGCCACCAGGGTCATTCTGAGGTTCTCGGTGATCGTTACCCTGTTGATCACCTGATAAATAAGACAGAACGGAGGAAAAATGTGCGTGTTGAGATCGTCCCAGGGGTATTGGAAGGCATCTTCCACTGCTGTCCAAGGGTCTGGGATGACCAAACAGAATGCCAGCAACTTCCTGTTGTGCCAGATTCCAAACAGGTCTATCACTGGATGTCCCCAAAGATCGAGCAATCTTTTCACAATGACTGGGTGCAGAGACCAATCTGTCCCTATCACCTGACCCTGGCGACTGGTACATTCCTCTTGCCTGGAATGTACCTGGCTGACAGCTCCACTGAATGTGCTACCACCCACTTGTACATCTGCACTGTCAACTGATGAAGCTGACGGGACACCAGTCCCCCTTGCTTGTTGACGTATGCCACTACCATGGTATTTCGCTCATCAGTACCATGGTGTGCCCCATCACTCGATCCTGAAACATTTACAGAGCCAAGAAGGCTGCCTTGAGTACTAAGATGTTGATATGGAGGTGCTTGTCATTCTAATTCCACATACTTGAAGTTAGCAACTCCTCCAGGTGTGCACCCCATCCCCCCCTTGAAGTGGGAGTGTGTAAAGGCACTCCTATTATGAGGTTCTTGTCGTCTAGCCACCAGGCTAGGTCTTGTCTCACTTCCCTTGAGAGAAGAATGAGAAGGGACGAAGGATCCCTTGCTTGAGCCCAGAACTTCATTCTCCATTGGAGGGAATGAAGGTGAAGCTGCCCATGAGGGACCAGCTTCTCCAAGGAAGACAGGTGAGCAAGAACGACTTGCCACATCCGAGCTGGTTGTTCCTGACGAGACAGAACTGTTGCGCTGCCTCCTGAACCTGCTGATACGGGAGTCTGAGGGAAAGGCTCTCACTGCTGCCATATCTATCAGAGTGCCCAGGTATGTTATCCTCTGCTTGGGTGTGAGGTTGGACTTCCTGAAATTTAACACAATGCCTAGGCTGTGACAAAACTCAAGAAGGCAATCTCTGTCCTGGATCAGCAATTCAAACGAGTGTTCGTCAGAACTACCCAATCGTCAAGATTCCTCAAAAGACGTATCCCGTGCAAGTGGGCCCAAGACGACACAAGGGTGAACACTCCCATGAACACCTGGGGAATGGTTGGAAGCCCAAAACAAAGTGCCCTGAATTGGTGTACCATCCTATTGAGGATAAAGCAGAGATATTTGCAGGAGGACTGATGGATGGGTATCTGAAAATACATCCTGTAGATCAACTGAAAGCATGAAGTCGGACTCCCCGATGGCCGCGAGCACCGAACATACTGTTTCCATCTTGAACCAAGTCTGGTGAATGAATTGGTTCAGGGGAGAGGTCTACGACCAGTCTCCATCCCCCGATGCTTTTTCCAGGAGAAAGATCTGCTGTAAAAAGCAGGGGACCGATCTGTCACGACTTCTACAGTGCCTTTCTTCAGAATTGCTTTCACCTTGTCCTGAAGGGCGAGATACTCCAGTGAGCCAGGAACATACGTTTGTATGTGAACTGGAAAGTTGGTGAGAGATGGAGGAGATTTGAAGGGAAGCAAATAGCCTACCATGTTGCCCAATGGCTCGATAGGCAACCCCACCACCGATGGCAGCATGTGGGGAGGAACCCTGCTCCTAGCATCCTCCTCCCTTCTTCTTACCCTTACCTCCTCTCCCTGGTTTGGTTGAAGGCCGAAAGGGATGCTGTTGTCCACCGTTCCTGATGGGGGGGGGGAGCAGAAGAAGGATGGTTATTCCTTAAAGGGGCCCTTAGAATTCTGGGGTTTCTTAGGTCCCACAGAGGAAGTGCCAGCTGAAGATTGGGCTGCAGTAGCACACGAAGGCCCAGAGGTCTTTGCTACTGCGTGTTGGAAGAGATGGTCGTTGTTATCCACCCTCCTTCTATCCACTGCGGCGTCCACTTGCTCTTTGTTGAAAGTGAGTGGAACCAACAAACGGTTCTTTCTTAAAGGTTAGAACTGACTCAGATCCTAGGGGCTTGGTAACACGGAGAGGGCATCTCTCTTCGCCGAATTTATAAGTGCCCACAGGTTAGCTGTCTGGTGGGCTAGATAGGAAACTGTCCTACCTCCAAACAAGAACAGTCTATAAAGGCTAGCAAGTTCTACATTGCTGTGTAGCAAAGGCAGAGATATGATCTTCGTTACAGCGGTTGACCACTGGTCAAGCCAAGGGACTGATTGGAATGCTGCCATGGCAGTCGTATCCAGTGTTGTTGACTCCTGATGTGAGAGGGAGATACCCTCTGCACAGAGTTCCTCCAACGACAGACCTGGTCCGAGACGAACTAAGTCTGGATCAACTTGTGCAGCTGGGACTGACCCTTCCAAGGGCTTGTAGAATTTCTTCTGAAAAGGGAGAGGTGGAGGGAGCATCTTGAACAAACAGCCAGACCACAGTGAGTTGTCCTGCCATGAAACAAGAGATTTCACCTGAGCCAGAACTGAATCAGCACACTTCGATGAAGGTGTGCATTCCTTATGGGCTCCCATGAAAGCTTCAAGACCCAAAGGAAACATGTCACAGGAAGCCAAGGTCTCTTCTCCAAGGTCATTATACTGACAAACCAGTCTAATGATCTCAACATATGACCTCTGTAATTTATGGGTGTCCATGTCTTTAAGGAGAGGACTTTCCAGTCCATCAAAGTCATGGTCTTCCTAATCCACTCTCTCTGCAGGGGAGAGACCCTCCTCAGAACCCCCTGGCCTCTTCTCCACCACACGAGCATACGCCCGTTCCAATCCCATGACCGAACCAGGATTGTAAGTCTGTGTGGAAGAGCTGCATTGGGAAGACACTTCCCGATTGCCAACCCAAGACCTGTCTGCCTCTGGACTCCTGGTATAACCCCAGGAGGTTGAGGGAAGGTGAGAGGGGCCTAGCACCCTTCACAGACCTACCTGAGGCTGAATTCTCGGCAGGAGAGGAAGGCTGTGAACGGTCATCAACCAATGGTGATGCTCGTTTCATGGGTCTGGGAGAACAGATCCCGTCACAAACACAAACAGGGATTGTCCCTGGGAGAGCGAACACGCTCACCTGAACATGCACAGAAGCTATCTCGGGTATACCCTGACCATCAGTTGGCGGTTGCAGCGGTAAAGACCGTTCACGTTCCCATCTCGTCTGCCTTGACTGTTCCCAGTTCAACGGCTCTCCTCGCACCTCTACGCAGACCTGCGGTCTCAGATCTCTCGGCAGTGTATCCCTCTCAGAGCTTTGAAGCCCCCTTCCGCGGTGGTGGCTTCTACTCCTGCTCTGTTAGCAGCGTATTCCTCTCACAACTTTGGACCTCCTTCCGCGGTGGTGGCTTCTACTCCTGCTCCATCAGCAGCGTATCCCTCTCGGAGCTTTGGACGCCTACCGCGGCGGTGACTTCTACTACCGATCTGTCTTCTGATGCTCTCATGAAAGCAGTGGTTGACGAAGTCGACATCATTTTTCGAGAGAAGTTTGCCAGTACTGTGAAGAAGTGTCGCAGGTCTCCATCTCCATCTCCATCTTCTCCTTCATCATCTTCCTCCTCTTCTTTGTCTTCATCTTTATCTTCTCCTGTCTGGTCCTCCCCCATTAGACATTGGAGGATTAGATATTTTGTCACTGCTCATCGCTTAAGAAGACCTAGAGCCATCTTTATCTCTTCTTCTCCGTCTTCATCCAACCACAACTGTGGTTCTCCCACTCTAGCTCACAGGTGTCTTGCTGATGAGGCTGTCACATCCAGCCGCTTCTCATCCATCCAGTTGTTCACTCCAAGCAGAGATCGGTGATCGGAATATCTACAGCAGTGTCATCTTCCCCCAACACCCCCGTTCGTATTTGTAGGAAGGATGACAAGGCTTCTGTTAAGAAATCCAGTGTAGTGAAGGCTTTGGAAGTTCAGCCATTTCCTTCTGGGTCCCACAATAGTATGACGGGCATGAGAGATTCTGCACAGCTGCAGATGTGTTTCCAGCCTAGGCCGACGTTGCCTCATTGCTCGCACGTCCATGACATTAGTCTCTATCATTCCAGAGCTCCTCCCTGTTTACGCTCTTCCAGGAAGTCCTCTAATCGTCGTCCCAGCTCCCATGACTGTGCCCTATAGCATGTCCACGTCTGTGAAGACGCATGTATGTGCGGTCAGTTCAATTCCTCGGCCATTCAGCCTCGCTCCTAAGCCTCTTTTTGTCTCTCGCGTTCGCCTGGCTGTGGACGTGACAGCATGGACATATGGCCGTATATCGACACAGCCATCATATGGAAGCGGAAATTCTCCCGACCGTTCTTGCGAACTAGATGACGCTCGGCAAAGGTGCCAATGTCTGCTTCTGACTTCCGAAGCCCCAAGGGAGTTTGGGACTGCAAAGTCTTCATGCGATTATTAAGAAATGTCCCACTGCCTTCTAACATAATAGAGTGATCCTTGCATCCGGATGTGAGAAGATGTAGAACTCAAGAAATATTACTGCTGTGTGCTGAGGGTTACTGAACTCATTTGTGGAGTACAATAATCTTCCTCGAGAAAACCAGTAACAACTTCTTCAGTTTTCCTACAGGTATAGAAGCTTCTCCAATCCTCTGAGGGTTGAGGCTTCTATAGAGTTGCTGTGCTTGATCAATAATTCTGTCTAGGCTATGTGAATTCTCTCGTCTCCAGATGGGATAATTCTCTTTGGTCTAGCAGAGTTTAATCTTCTACCCCCTCCGCTTCCTCATCATCGAAATTTCTATTCTACAACTAATGTGGCTTTGCACAATAGGCAGATTAACCAAGGCTGGAGGGGTGGATAGAGGTGTCGCCTGGCACGCTGTTGGCCCAGCGTTCGACTCTCCTACCCGGCTAATGAAGAATTAGAGTAATTTATTTCTGGTGATAGAAATTCATTTCTCGTCACAATGTGGTTCGGATCCCACAATAAGCTGTAGGTCCCATTGCTAGGTAACCAGTTGGTTCTTGGTCACGTAAAATAAATATAATCCTTCGGGCCAGCCCTAGGAGAGCTGTTAATCAGTTCAGTGGTCTGGTTAAACTAAGATATACTTTTTAACCAAGATCTAGCTTGTTTGGGCCCCCTGAAATTGCAGGACTTTTGGTAGAAGTAAGATAATAGGCTTTCTTGTTGTAATGACATTCAAGATACCTGATGAAACTCAACAGAAGTATCATATCGGGTAGAAAATTTATAACGCACCTATCCAGCAGTTTTCTTAAAAATCTGTAATCTTTTTATATAATTAAATTTTTCCTAATTATGCTAATTCTTATACTTTACACTTATCTGCTGTCAGAAAAAAACCACTCCCAACTAACAAATAAAATAAAAACCATCAATAGGATACCAATGGTAGTTCTTAACTGATTGACAGACACATATAAGCTGGTGTTGCAATAACTGTTTTTGTGATGCTGAAAGCCAATAATGGTGTTTGATGCCATCTCTTTCAACTACAAAATAAGGAAAAGCCCACCATACATTATCAAAACACAACCGTCAGTAAACACTGACAAGAAAATTATACGTGTAATGGATGGAGTCCTCTCTTTCGTATTTTTTATTTTCCAGTGTATCGCACTTTTCTTAAGAAACCTACTTTATATTCCTCTACCCTTCCTTAGAGGCAATTAACTTCTATCTCCTTAAGAGATTATTCTTGTTACTCACCATCAGATGAAATGGAGCTCTCACATCTTTCAGACTAATCCCTGTGAAAAATACATCATTCTGGAATCCCACAACCTGCTCTAGCAGAGATCCTGATTATCCTGATCCTATCAACAACTGTTACTGCCAAGGCTATAAACACCTAACTGGAGCTGCTTAATGGAGGTACCTCACCTGAATAACACCAATGGTCTCCAACCCAAAGATTTTATTCATTCTGAAAGGTTTTATTTTATCAATCAAAATCTAACCTCATCAGAAAAATAGTGGTTTGTATATTGCATATGAAAAAAAAAGTTCCAGTTTATAGTAACATACCTGTATATCTGGGTAATGATGTACTAAGTGTGTGGAGAGATCTTGTACATAAGGACCAAGCTTTGGATGTTCCCTCACCCTTAGGCTGTGGGTATCATTATGTGCACCCTGCCTCAAGAGGTCCTTAACTCGTTCATTGTAGATTTCTAGATAGCTCACTTCTACCCTAAAATGTTCATACAAGTATAAATACGATGTGTAAAAAACACAATTTAAAATTACTTTTGTTTTTGTAAATTCAAACCTCTTAAATTTATAAATGCCTCACTGGTATTACTTAAGAAAATATGGGAAACAAATGCCTCATTGGTATTAATTAAGAAAATATGAGAAACTCATAAGTGCAAAAAATACAAAATAAAAGATAATCCATGCAGGGTGTGTAAACATCATGCTACTGTACTGTATAACTCAAAATAGAAAAGCTTAAAACAAACTGAAACACTCCACTACAATACAAAAATTTAAACTTCTTAACGGCAATCTTCATGATGATGTGATTAATATTTTAATGTGTGCATATATGGTTATGAGCAAACAGTGTGTAAATTAGAAAAAACAACATTTCCCATGAAAATGAAATCTGACTAATAATAATGATAATGACACCCTTTCATTTGAAAATAAGATAATGTAAGTGTCAACATAATACATGATGCAAAAGCAGTCTTGCAATTTCTGAGGATCAGGAGACACATCAAATGTATGTGAAGTTATAGATTTTCATAAAACAAGTTTTTTATATACTGTATGCTGAATTTGCACATATAAATAAATTGTTCAGTTTAGTCAATAATTTAGATAAAAGTTTAAGATGAAAACATAATTCATTTAGATGTCTATTTAATGGACAAATCAGTATAAAAGTTTCTTTGGACACTGATATTTCTCTATCATTTTGGTATACATTTTCCTAAGCATACATGAATACAATGACAAATCTACGGTTTTTGCCATTTCTCCCTTTATACTGTATATGCAGTAATTGAGAGGCACAAGTATTCAATCTTCCTTGCAAATATAATATAATATTCAAGTAAAATCGGCGCGGGAGGCATCGCTCCCTACACACGAATTTAAGAAGAATAATGCAGAACGCCCACCAAATCCAGCGAAATGCCCTGGCGACAACCTGAAATCGGAGTGCTGATGGCGGCGCCCTTGAGACAATCCCCACGACTACGACAGAAAGAGTAGATGGCGTCATTCATCCACAGCCCAATAGCAGCCAGCTACCGATGATCAGCCGACGTGACATCACTCAGCGGGCAGGCCAATGGGGCAGCTGGAATGAATGACATTCCAGGTTGCGAAAGATCTGTCAGGATCGAGCTTTCGCCGCGGTGGCAGGGTCGCTGACTGCAGCCAATCGAAATTCGCCATCCATGACCCCCGCTGAAGCCGGTGTATAAATTTAGAAGGACCTATACAATCTACTTGATCCTCTACTAGCTCGCTGGAGAATGACAGAATCTGCCGAAGCAGCGTGTGACAACAATTATATAGAACCAACTGTATAGAATATGTAAAGAAAGCGAAATCAGATTTTGACTTTTCCCCCATGAAATGGCAAATATGAGGCAGGCTGATAGCACGCGCCTCCACTGAAGAGTCCATGATAAAATAGAAAAAGTCTTCTACAAAAGTAAATGCAGCTGAAGCAGCAATAATATTCAATAGAACCTGTTTAAAAGAGGTCTGCTGCAAATTATGTTATTATTATTATTATTATTATTATTATTAAGATGGTTTAACCAGACCACTGAGCTATCAGCTCTCATAGGGCTGGCCTGAAGGATTATATAGATGAAATACCAGGTCTAGGCCACAAGCCTAGAATGGGACCAAATAGGTCATTCGCGTGATGATGAATGAATGAAAATTAATTTAAAAGAAAAAACTGTATAATGAACATGCTTTTACACTGAAACACATGTATACAATAAATACATTTGCTCGTTTTCATGCATACAAAAAAAATTAAAGATTAAAAAGAATAAAACAAAATTTCAAAAAATTAAAAATTAAAAATTGAAAATTAAAAAATATTTTTTTATTCATTACACGCCCTACGGGCTTCTGTATTTTCATTATTTACTTAGTTTTATATTTTGTCTATTAACTAAGTTACACTTCCTCATGAATGTTAAAACTGGGATGACTGAAAATGTATAAGATTCTGATAAGATTTCGCCAATTGATTTATTTCCAAAGGTTGATACTCGCTGTTGGTAATATTTTTGACATGATCACACAACCGTTTGGCTGTATCAACACTGCATTCTGGGCATTCGGAAGGCCATGTGGACTGTTCATCAAGTATCCCTGTGTCAAACCAGTATGGCCTATTCATGAACACGTCAGAATTACTTGTGTCGTCTCTCTCTGACATGATGAGACTCATTTTCAACACCCAGTTTTATGTTTCATTTATTGTTATGGTTCCTTGTTTCATATATTTTGCCATTTATTTACAATGATTGTTTTATCTCTCTTATGTAATCCCTAATTGGGATTTTACATTTCATTCTTGCCATGTGGACTGCTTCCTTAGCTGCTTTATCAGCTTCTTCATTTCCTTTATTCCCTACATGGGCAGGGATCCAACATATTTCAATATTTTTTCCATTATTCTACAATTTGTGGAGTTCATATTAATTTCCTGTACAATATTATTTTTTGGGTAGTAACCTTGAATGGCTTCTATAGTGCTTCCTGAGTTGCTAAAATTCACAAAATTATTGAGAATGATTTTTGCTATAATTTTGATGGCTACTGCAACTGCATAACTCTGCTGTGAGGACTGAGGCATTATTGGCAGGAATGGCTGATATGACTTGTTTTTGGGATATAGCTGCATATCCTACTCCATGTTGTGATTTAGACCCATCAGTATAAACAGCATAACGTGAACTTTTTTGTCCTATATGATCTATGGTTTTTTGTCTATGGGGTATATGAGTAACATTTTGATAAACATTTCAACTGTGTGCAAGTCCTTACTTTATTCATGGTCCAATGGAATGGTAAACTCACTGTTGAAGTTACTTGTATATCTATGAGCGAGGGTCAAGAAGAACTGAGGTCTTAAGCGAATGGTTCTCAGCTCTCTGGCATAAAAGTGAAGGTTCATTCCCCTGGGGACACGTCCCAGAAATTCCCGGTTCCCCGAGCAGGCTCCCTCTACTAGAACAAGGCATGAGAAGCAGTCTAAGACTAGTCTCACGATGAGGGACTTCTTCCAAAAGTCTAAATTCGGACAGATACCACCAGTAGGTCCAAAATAAAACCAGGTCTTGGGAAAAAACAGCGAGAGTCTGGTTATGATTCTTTGTCCCTGTGGTCTTGAGGGGGCAGCTGAAGTTCGTGGTCAGAAAAGCAAGACAAAAGTAAGCAGAGCAAGGACTCGAGAGAGAGTCTTATGCCGTAGATATCGAAGCCTAAATTCTCGCGCTGAAGACCCTGTCTTGTGGGCGGGTCTGAGATATCTTTTCGGTTTGTATGTGGACATGAAATGATATCCTACCTATCAAACTCAGCAATCACCCTAGAATGGACGACAGGACTGTTCAATTAGTTTTCCATGGCGAACAAACATGGAACCTCGTACGACTTGCAGACAACTAAGTGGACTAGTTGTCGACCTGTTAATACTAAACAACCACGGACACGTGGCCATCAGAAGCAGGATGACTTATTAGCTTGATGCGCCTTGCCGTGGACTCGATGACACCTCGGTGCCAGACTGACAACATATGCAGAGGCTGTTACTGTTAAAAACTAATGTTGACATTCTTATAGGAACTTGGAAAGTCCATAAGGTACACAAAAGTCTGGCCATGGGTAACAATGGTCTTGAACAAAACCAAGAGTGATGACTTCTGCTACAGGACTAATCCTGCCTAAGCATCAGAGGGAGGGAAGGAAAAACACTTGTCTTGCTCCCTAAAAAATCCAAGTCAGATTCCCAACTCTCTGTAGAGGTGACAGCCTTCTTCAACAAGCTCATAAATTTGTACACAAAAGTCCCTGCCTGCAAAGGACAGTGCTCTGAGACACTAACTGATGTCGCAAGGGGGCAATTCGGCCTGTCTGGAACTCTAGAGCGAAAGTGTAAGCAAAAGAACAAAACCGCACAAAGAGCACTTGTATGGTACTCAAAGGAGGAGTCCGATCACTGAGGGACACCCAATGATCAGAGACTAAGGTCGGCCACTTGAAGACCAGAGGCTAGGCAAAACACTTAACTATTATTACAAAGGTTAACATCTATTGCTTAGGCGCAAGACTGGCAATAGCGCGGGAAGGAAGCAAGGGAGCCAAGGTGAGGCAAGTGGATAAAAAAGGCAGGAGGCCCGGCCGTAGGAGGGTTGGCGCCATGCATCTCAATAACTGAAACACCAAAGTAAAGGCCAAAGCACTTGACGAGCATCTGATAGTGGGTGCCCAGTGCTCTTCAGTTGGCATCAGGCGAGCTAGTAGCTCGGGAGCTGGCGAGTGCTACTGGGCGCTCTTAGTGTGAGCTAACAAATGTGGAACTCTTCACAATTCGTGTCATCTTGTTTATCATATGTATTGCTGAAGCAAGTACCAGAGCACGGTTCTCAGCTGTCGAGAATATCTTGCTAAAGCTCATCGTAACCAAACATTAAGCACAATTCTCTTCTAGTGAATTCCTGCCCTTACACTTTTAAGTTCTCTGCAAAGGAAAGTTTAATAATAAGATGTTTAATTATTTCTTTACGGACAAATGTTACGAAGTACACAGTGCCATTATACAAACATATCTCAAATCCTAACCAACATAATTCGAGATTGTAAATATGTATTCATTACCAAAAATATTGGATCGGTAGAGAATGCAATATATACGTTATATTATGCTAATCAGTAAACAACTTTACTGGCATAGTTCGAAGTACACTGAGTACCATCATACAGTACAGACATACCTCAAATTCTATCACACATCGAGATTGCTATGTATTAAGTCTTGCGTATTATATTGTGCATGTCGAAGCTCTGCTTATGACTGGTGCATTGTGGGTTTTTGTGGTTTGGGATTAGGGTAGCCCAGTGGATGTGTAGCAAGATGTAACAGCACTATAACCAGTAAAGTCAACATTTAGCCATCTGCATCTTAACCCTCTCCCTCAGGCCATCTGGTAATACAGTAGAGAGTTTTAGATGTATTTACTACCAAAAAATTTGGAAGGGTAGCGTACAAAATATTTATCTTATTATGCTATTCAGAAAAGGAAAGTTAACCTTTACCGACTATAGTTGAAGTACAGCACAAAATGTATCATCATACTGACATGTCTCAAATCCTAACAAACATTAATTGAGACTTGCAGATAAGTAATTCATTACTGTAAATATTGCTTCAGCAACGAACGCAGTGTTTATGTTTATTCCGTTAACCGATAAAGGTGGTAGCGTGGTAAACTATGCTACCGGTAGTTAACTCACTTGATTGCGAATTTGCTACTGTAGCCTAGCGAAATATCATAAACTTGAATCGGATCTTAATAACAAAACAATAAAATACTGATCCTGAAAGCTGTAGACTTGAAATCCAGTTTCCAACCGGTAAATTTAAGAACAAAGCTGCCATCGACACTCGGTATTTACTCAAGCGCTGCAGAATCAGACTGAGGTTGTCTGATAAATCATTCTCGGTATTCCCACGAGTGGGCAGGACCAGTCATCTGCACTAAATTTTGAAGCATTACCCATGAATTTTTTAATTTAAGCTGCCACGCAAGCAGAAACTATAGCTATGCAATTACTTGGTAAGTTTACTTATATAAAATCCATTTTTTAATATGTCAACATTCTCTTGAATGAACATACAGCTCTCATCTTTCAACTGAGCTTCCACCCTTTACTTGATGAGTTTGTGTACACAACACTTTTAAGTGTTCCGTGTGTGGTAATGCTCCTCCTGAGATGATGTGAAGGTTCATCCAATAATGGATGATTCTGTCTTTTAGACTTAGATATCACTACTACTTAGTCTTCTTGTGTTTAGCAACTATAAAGGTAAAGAAGAATCTGTAAGCCCATCACCTTCATTATCCATTTTGCACAGACAAGTCTTTCTATTGATATTAGATTTTGTACCATAGACTTTCCCTGTAAATATTATCCTACAGCTGATGGTTGAAGGATGTGAGGATCAGCCAGTCTTACAGATTACTGTACGACCCAATGCAACACGAATGAGCCTTAAATTCCACTGGCATCATATCTGTAGAGACAAACTGGAAACTAGAATTTCCTTGATGTTCACCTAAGGTACTCCCAAAAGACTGGCTGTACCAATAATGTACTGGTTACTTGAATGGTGTCAGCTTATTACAACTGCTGATAATGCTGAATTCAACTGCCTTAGAAGCAAGTCCTGATGTAGTAGGTGAATCTCCCTGAACATCACCTAGTACTTCACTACATGATTTCTTTGACCAACACTGTTCTAGAGTTAGGTTGAATGTACTATTAAGAACAATTCTAGTAATAAGAGATGCTAGTTGTGAGAGAAGTGGCAATTCCTACTATCCTTGGTAGCTCAACCTTATTCTCACTTTCTATAACGGCCAATACAGTACCTTTGTATAAATTTTGAGTGACTTAATTACTATACATGCTAGCCAATAATGCATATACTATATAATAATTTGAAAGTTTGTATTTGTAAGAGGATATAACAATATTCCACAGCTTACTTATAACTTTATGCACAATGACTTATGTAGAGATTGTGCCAGCTTCTCTACCTTCTGCCATACTAGAGAAGAGAGCCTCACATATCCTGGGATCAAGCCTGGGTTGTTCTGAAAAAAAAAAAAAAAAAAAAAAAAAAAAAAAAAAAAAAAAAAAAAAATTATATATATATATATATATATATATATATATATATATATATATATATAAAACTAAAAATACTTATAATGCCACATTAAAAAATTCAAATGAAGAAAAGCGCAGCTGCACAATAAAAAGTTTGTCAGCTTTCGAAAATGAAAGAACAGTACAAGAATTGTGTGTCAAAGCACAAAAATATATAATAATGACACCATTAGTAGTAATTTCCAGCACATTTCAAAACAAGCATGAGAGCCCTTCAGCCAGATTTTGAAATAATACAGTAGTGAATTTCAATTACTAGAGCATTTCATTCTGCTTCACTGTGCAAAGGATGCTGTGTTTGCAGTCACAATAAAACTATTTTCTTAAGTATATTAAGCGAATAAAATAAAAATTTATAAAATTTATTATAAAAATAAACTATGACACAGTTAGAAACACTCAAATTGGGTCATGAGAAAAGTCCATCAACAGCTGGAAAACTAACTTATTCTGAAAAAAAATCCTGCATAATTTTTCTCTCACTAATTGTGTACTTTCTGAACTAAGTGTTTTGTTATGCTAGGGGCAGATGGACCACTATGTAGCACCAAATAGTCATGTAACTCAGCAAATCTGTGGCTCCGACCCAGTGGTCTAAATGAAAGGTTTTTCTGCAGAGAAGTGCCACTGCATTATAAAGAGAAATTTTTTTTTTTTTTTTGGTAACAAATTGGATGGCTGGTATCTTTGTTCCATTGCATGACCCAGCAATCAAAAGTGGTCTTTGTGGAAAGACCCACATTATACAGCAGCAGCATCTCTGGCAAGGATTGACATCTCCTTGATACCTGTATGAAAGCACACTTTACAAAACAATATAAAAATATAAGCACCATATAAGTGCTACTTGGTAGTGCCAATAAGTGATCTACCTGGACCTAGCCTTAGATAATTGTGTTTGATATTGCTTGCAGCATGCAAATTATGCAAGATCTTTTTCTCAACAACCCATTCAATATCTCCATTTTGTGAAGTCAAGCTCTAGCTGAGAGATCAGTTAAAAGTTTCTGGTCACACAGTGAAGCAATTCTATACTAGTACAAAACTCACGAAACTTAACACAGAATCATGTAAAGGGATACACCCAATACAATGCAAAAATTCAAACATTCTGTAAACATTCTAAAAATATGTATTTTTTTCTTAACAAAAATGAAAAATTTTAAATCATAGCGGTCTTAACATAGGGAAAACTTCTCTAACACCAGCTGGAGTCCGGTTAAAAAAAGTTACAAGGAAATTGGTGGCATTCAGCAGTTTAAGGCTATTTGATAGGTTTGTGTAAAACCTAGTTTTGTTGTAAAAGCAGGGTTTCTCTGACTCATCTACCTAGCCTTTATTATTCTAGGTGACTGTAAACGACATCAAAGCCAATGGGTGATACTCTAAAGGCAGTTTGCAGCATCAAGACCCTGCTCAAAATTCTTAAATATACTCCACCTTTTTAATCAAACCTCAAGTGGCAAAACAACCTGACACTGAAAAATGATCTCTCAGTAGTAAAGAGAAGATGCTGGAGGGCAATGGATTCTTTTAACCTGAGGTGAAGAAAATTGGTGCAAATGCCTACGAAATAACAAGTTTCTGCTAACAACCAGTTAATTTTGAACTGCACTTCATAATAAGCCTCATTCCCAGATAATGTTGGCATTAAAAACTTATGGAGAACTCTGGTCATGTGTGAACATAAATTGTCTGAAAAAAAATTTCACAACAGGTATCAAAATCAATAAAAAAAAAAAAGAGCTATGATGTTCTTGCCATTATAAAAATGGTGCAACATAATGGATGTACCATGAAAACATATAACACAATATACTGTATTTGTAATTATAAACAAACCTGGGAGCCCATCATGGTGAAGGTTTTTCCACTTCCTGTTTGGCCATAAGCAAACACACAAGCATTATACCCCTGGAGGGCATTTGATACAACATCAGTCCCCAAATCCTCATATATTTGAACCTGAAATTAAATAAATCTTCACTAGTATTGAAATATGTCACAAGCAATATGTGTATGCCTTGTGCATAATTCTACAAGCACACTAACCCTCAGAGATTTGGGAAGGAGGGAGGCGGGTTTCCAAAGCTGTGGTAAAACTTGCCCTATTTTGGCATACCTATACGCTTTAAGTTTATTCTACTGTTTGCTGGAAACAGTTTTTCATGATAGAATGCTGGTTTATATGTCATTTTAATGCCCGTAGTTATACTTTATTTTGGTATCACTGTAAACGGAAAACAAAAGTACTGTATACTGCAGTCAGAATGATGCAATGAAGTTCGTGAAGAAATTTCTTTACTTCTTGTACATAAAACATTATCTAATACAACAATAGATAACACCACCATGAAAAATTATGATGAATTTTCTTTCCAATGATATAGCCCTGTATATTATTGTTTATGTTGTTATTTTAGGATTCTATTTTGGAATGGTTTAATGATAATTCTCTCATAACAACCACTATTAGCATAGCAGATACAGTTTAACCATCCCACAATAGTCTCCAAATGTTATCCTAATGCTACCTAACATCAAAATATTTATAATTAATTTTTTTTACAAATGGTGTCATCAGAATCTCAAAACACAAAATTTCCATGATGTCATTTGACATTATCCGTAGGTTAAAAAGGATTCCTCATCTGGGAACTTTAATCCTGAAACAGTACATTGAGAGACTTTCTGGAAGTGCTTTATGAGTGTTGATATTCAACAACTGACAAAAGATTGCAATATAACCAATGGCTTCAATTTCTCTGACCTACTTTTCAGTTTATGTTTTCTTATGATTAATTCTATTTGCTTATTTATTTACAATTTTCAGCACTATTTACCACAACTTTCTTTGATGTAATTCCCTTTTTATATGTAGACTTTCTGTTTTTGGATGATTTCTTGGAACAATGGCCTTTCTGGCTTGTTTCACATAAATGTATGCACATTCTGAATAACACAACAACAAAAAATCTGTTACTAACTATAAATAACAAGTCTGCATCATTAATTTCACAAAGATAATGACTAAAATTGAATCTGCATAAACTGCAAGAGATTACAGTATACCATAGTAGTAAATTATGGCTGACCAACATAATCACAAATTACTCACTAAGGTAGCAATTACTGTAAGACCATAAATATTAGGCACTAACCTGAGGTGCAAAATGCTTATCGCCATCACGATGAGACCAGTATGAATAGTCAAAAGTAAATTCCTTAACACGTTCTCTGGCTTCTGCTCCATCACCAGCAGTGATCTGTTAATAAAACAACAAAATAAAGAAAACAAAAGTTAACATAACGCTAATCATGTACCAAAATTTTCACATAAAATACAAAAACATCTAAAAAATTGTCAAAGCCCTTTTTCACCATATAAAAATTTTATTTTTTTAAACAAATGTTTGGTTTTTCTTAGAAACTAATTTTAAATTCTTAGTCTGCCTGCATAATATGGGCCTCTGATTTTGGAATTTCATTTCCAGTTTATTCACTCCTGGTTCCATTTTTAATTTATCTTGGTAAACTTATCACTGAATGTCTCCTCCATACTGATTTTAGTTATGACTCTGGATGTAAATAGTAATGGTGAGGATACAGTGCACCTGTCAAGGATATAACAAAGTTTGTTCCTATAATGTTAAGCATTATCCTGGATCTGGCCCCTATTCAGCTGATAACATTCCTAAGTAAAGGACACCATACTTCCTGACTGGAATAATCCAGATAGTTCTTTGAATAATGACAACTAGAATAACAATTAACGAGCATGAATTTTTCAGTAATTAAAAGAAAACTTGGGACATTCTTAATTTTATAAATATTCACCATACAATACATACTTTATTGTTGACAAGCCTGGTCTTCTTTTCTTCGACTTCAATGATACATGATGAACTGAGATCAATCTCCCTGAAAATAGAGGAAAAATCTAAAATACAAAATATTTTTTAAATACTGTACAAATATATTACTTGACTAATAAAAACAGTAGATTGCTGATTTAATGAAGAATAGAACCATCACTAGAAGAGAGAAGCTCACAACACAAAGGACCTACTTTACTCACTATCACAAAAGCTGTTGGTGCCTCAGGGTTTGGAACGAATACAGATTGTATAGAGATTTAATAATGGATGAAAAAAACTTTCATCATCTAAACAATACACATTCTTCAAGCAGATTTAGCCATTTGACCTGTACGATCTCTCAAAATTTACAGTAATTTGAATGCCCAATTGCAGAAGAAGTTAAAGATTAAATTAAATTTTTGTCAAGGAGACTCAACATATTCAACAGAAAAACAAGAAACAGAAAAAAGCAGTAGTGCATGTGAGATGTAAGAAGCGTTAAACTTAACCAAGTTGTGGAATCTCCTTTACTCAACTCACAACCCCAAATTGATAAGTGCAAAACATTAGTGGGTTGGCAGTTGAAGAGAGATTTTGGGAGAGCTCAACTGGCAACAAAAGCTAGAATACAAGATGCTTTCAACTTCAAGAGGAGGAAAACCATGAGTGAGAGAACACATGTGAGGAATACAACTAGATAAAGGAAAGAGAGAGATGCTGTACCACTAAGAAGAAACGTTAAGAGGTTAGATAAAAAGCTTGAAATTAGTTCACCAAGTAGCAAAGAATTGAACATGATGCATAGTGAATAGTTGTTATGAAAAACTCTGTAAAATGTTTTAAACACCTATGGTAATGAAAAAATTATCTAAAATAACAGACAAACAAATAAATATATGACAAAAGCGGTTCCTCAACAGATCTAGTCTTGTAGAAGCCATGCTGGGGCACAAAAGATATTTTAAAGTGCCTGTACAAGATGAAGTAATATGATTGTAATTTGATTTAATGTGGTAGTGTCTCTTCTTTGGGACGGGCTGAACCACATTCCACATGTAGGATAAGTGGGGGACTCATCATTATGCTAAAAGACAACAAAGCACCAGAGTCATTCCAACAGCAAATTCCTTAAAGAACAGTAGAGCAATAGGATCTGGGCAACATGCTATGAGTTTTTTAGTGATACTAGCTAAAGTCCTATAGACCTTATAAGCCAAGACTACTAGAGATGGAATAAAATCAGAGAGGGATGAAGACCAGGAACATTAAAATTTCCAAGTCGGCTGGAAAATGACAGCCACAGAGTGTGGCCTTATCACTTAACAGAGCTAGTTATAAATCCATCTACATGGAAAAAGAGGAGGAAAGCTGAACTTGCATAATATACTGAGAATGTTATTAGCAAAGGACAAGAAATTTTTCCTGTAGGAGATGAAGTCAGGATACTCTCAGTTAAAGAAAATTTCTTCCCATGCAACACAACTACAGTGTTTCCTGATACATGTACACATAAAAGAAAAATAAGTAGCAAAATATGAAGCTAAGAATGACCAATGCATCCACTCAATTCACCAGAAGACTGACAGTATGAACAGTCTGACCATGGGTTTCAAGGAGAAAAAACTTTAATAGAAGAAGAGACATATGGCTTAACATCCAAGATTAATCTTATAAACATGAAATGTTATAAGATCACGGTTTCAGGTACCACAGCAACAATCTACCATGGAAAATCAAGAATGGCTCTTATGTGTAATTTGTATGGAGAAAATTAGTGGAGGAGAGGGGAAGTAACGAAGGTGAAACAGTGATCAAACACATAAGATACAGTGTGTTACTTATAAATACAGTACAGTAGTTACCTCTAAAAGTGCATTGGAAGTACAAAATCAACTCCTATAAATATACTGGTCATCAAGATATGAGTGTCTAGATTCATGGCACAGGGCTCATATAAATGTATGTAAAGTGGTTACCAATTATGTAACCCTAAAGAGTAATCAGAGGATGTAAACCCAACTCTTCTATCCTTTGTAGTTGTTTTCGGATGAAACAAGCTAAAACTTCTGCTCATAACTGACACAATTTCTTGACATGATGAGAACTTGCAATAACTTCATACATCTTTATTATGTTAAAATTAACTTTCTTTTACCACAAACCCATTATTTTACAAAAATCTTTGTAGGCTATCATTTCTATCTCCAGACACTCTACAGAGGAAGACATCTCCCTACACACACAGCTGAGTATGCATCCAGTATTCATAGTGACCATTGCGGTATATTTGTTCCTTCTTTAAGCGTCTGGTGTTTTAAACATCTGTGACACTGCAAAGTCTCCTCTTATCCAACTAACATTTTTTGGGACCTTTACTTTTGCATAAGATGTGCTGTACCTATCCCCCAGCTACCAATTTGCAAATTAAGGTGGCAACCTAAATGTCCAAATATAGCCTCAGCCGCAGACCTAGATCAGGCATGAAGTTGGAAGAACCAGACATAGGATTCAAGCTTCCTATAGCAGTAGCAGTAATTTTAGATGATGTCATGTTCCAGATGGAGAAAAATGTTCTATCTGGAAAAAAATGTTCTAAGTCCAGTTATGAAAAAGCTAGGACCAACCCGCAACTTCTCACTCCATTGGATACTTGCTCTTCTTGTTCCAACCAAGTCGGAATGCCATCTGGCAGTGAGCACACATCTTCCTATCCCATGAGACATTCTAGCTCTGGCTGAAATTGATTCCACATGAGATTTATGACAGAGATGGGTTTATGAGGAGATGTTGGCATGTAACTCCCTCATTAAGAAACAAGCTCTACTCACAATAATTTTTTTTTTTCCACCCAAGGCCTGCGAAGTTGGTAGGGCGTGCCATTATGAACGGCGTTAGCATCAGCAAAACTTTTAAACACAACAAATTACTCCTCCACCTTTCCAGAAACAAGCGGGCAGCTGAGATCATCTGCTGTCTAAGTTGTCTTGTGATGTAAGCCTTTCTCTCCTTTTCACTAAGAAGACTAGTTTTAGATAAAATCAATGAACACGAGCAAGAATCTAGTGGCTCTCCTGCGGCTGCAAAAGGAGTGGTATCTGAATCTTTTGTTACTACTGATAGACATTCTAATGGTCATTTAATACTGAGACAAACTGCCAGGATAGTATCATTTTGGATGGTTCCATAAAAACTGCATTAGATCAGCCCTTATATACAGACATTATCAAAAGAAATCTTATTGGGAAAGGATTTTCTATGAGACAGCCAAGGTTATCATCAACACAATTAAGCTCTTCACCAAGACTTTCTACATAGCAAGACTACGAGAGATTGAGAAGAAAGAAATATGTATTAGTTACACTGGTTGAACTGAATATTCACATTTCCTCAGTCACAATGTTGGTTCTTATAACTACAACACTGAATACAGTGTGTCTATGTTTGACTACAATTTCCTTATCAATGTATAAAAAAAAAAAAAAAGAAACTTCACTACAGTATGCAGTTACAATTCAGTTTAATTAACAATGTACAGTAAAGTAATACTGTACATATACTGTACTGTACCAGAGTGCAAAACCTTGAAGTAACTGAGCAATTATCATGCTCCAACTTATCTCCAAAATGCCATCTTTGTCTTCAACAGAGATCAAGGGTCCATATCAACTGTGGATCACATGAGTCAGAGGAGAAAATGACAAATTAGGAAAATCATTTCACAAATCAGAGTATTACAATGGTGCTGTGAAAAACTTAATTTAATTGTCCCAATTCAGCAACTTCCTTTCCATTTTGAAGAGAAACTACTATGGGCTGAGTTGTATACAGTATACTAGGTTACTCTTCTTCCATACATCCTTCTATTTATGGGACATGAATGAGACTGAATTGCTTGCTAATGATTATTTCTATTCCTTTATAAATAATAAAAAGAGGCCAATATAACAGATTTGCATTCAAATACAGACACCACCCTACTTACAAACGAGTTGATAACTGTACTCTTCATGCCTATTCAAGTACAGTATTACAATCAATACAATACTGTATGTTTTTTTCATCCTAAAACATAGTACACTGTACATACAGTACTGTATTTACAGAATAGGAGAGCAAAACAAAATATGAACTTACAGGTGACAAAGGGGATAACTCTGAACACAGTTTTAATTTGGATCCTGTTTGTTTGTATCCCTGAATGTTAGTAAGTCAAATGTTCATAAGCAGGTTGATGTCTGTATTCAAATATGACACTTCTCCAACTCTATTTGAAATAGCCTAAGCTATGAAACCTCTTGCCATTGATTACCCCTATTCTTCAAACTTTCATACACATACAATATTATAAGCTTATAAAATACAGTGTATTTCTATTAGTTTATATTTTTTCTTTATAACTGTATGCATGTGGTATGCAAAGTAAAATGTTATTTTCATAATAAAATAAATTTTTGAACATACTTACCTAGTAGTTATATATATAACTTAAGTCCCTAGCGTCACGGCAGAATTTCAAAAACTTCAGCGGCAATCGCCCGATCAGTAGTCAGGTGAACCACCTGCGCCTCTACCCAGGTACCTGGAACCATTCCAACTATTCCTCCAGATGCCATACCCCTAGTCTTCTAGAGGGAGGAGGGTGGGAATATAATTATATAAACACTAGGTAAGTATGTTTCAAAATTTATTTATTATGAAAATAACATTTTTAAACATCTAACTTCCTGGTAGTTATATATATAGCTGATTGACACACCTTTGGTGGAGGGTCAGAGACAGCCAACATCGTTGGAATTATATTAAAGTTACAAAACAACTCCTAGGTTTTCCTTACCTGTTAAGGAAGCTGACTTCAATGAACCTCATTTTGTCTCTGCTTTCCTTAAGAGGTCCAGCGATCCACCCAGGGTGCTGAAAAAATCTCTAGGGAGCTGTCAACCGTGCCAAACCTCTATAACACTAACCTATCTCAATACCCTTGTTCAAGGCGCTGCAAAGGAACAAAATGATCATCTGACTAAAATTGATTATGGAAGACTACGCAAATCTTCAAACAACTATAAAATTTCAACCATTCCAAGGTAAGAACAAAGTATTGTTTTTGAAATTGGATTAAAGGAAGCTGACCCAAAACTCGCCCTCATATGTCTTGCATATTCATGAAGAGGTCCAGCGATCCACCCAGGGGCTGAAGATCTCTAGGGAGCTGTCCAACCCGGTGTACCAACCTCAATGTGACTAGACACTCCTCTCTCAATACCCTAGTTCAGGGTGCTTCCAAGGAACTTTCAAACCAATGATTGGGGAAGACTGCGTCAATCTTCACAAACAACCATAAAAAATTCAACCATTCCAAAGCAAGAAAAATTATTATTTTATAGGATTGATTAGAGTTTGACTTACTCCCTCCCATTATGTAGATGCTATAAGAGATCCAGTGTGTCCACCCAGGGGCTGGAAAATCTCTAGGACTCATTTTGGGCAGTGAGAACCTCTACTGACTTGACCTCCAGAAGGTGCGTGTCAGATACTCTGGCCTCACTGTTCTGTTTAGTCCTAATGATTATGAAGACTGCCTGGGCACAAACAACTTTAAAAATTCAGAATCTTATGAAAAACTTGGTTTACCTTTCCTTATGAGCTTCTTTTTACTGAATCTGCCTGATAAAAAAGACAGGCATTCTTCGACACCTGTCTTGACTTGCTTTTAGGACTGAGAGGCAAAGCCCTAACTGAATTCTCCAGTAAGGGTCGTCCTTTGTACCTGTCCAGGGTACCTGTTCTGCTTTAAGAGCCCTTACCTGGAATGGACTTTCTCTCTGACCTCTGTAATGTCCGTTTACTTTCAGGAATCTTGAGCGTTCTGTCTCAGGGTTGTGATGAGTATTCATTTTTGATAAATAAATCCTAGCATTCAGTCTAGCAGATTGCCTTGTGACTTGTCTAAAGTCCATGAATCTCCTTCTGAGTGCATGTTGTCCTAACCTTTTTAAGGTAGAGCCTTAGAACTGACCAAGAAAAGAGTTTTTTCCCTGTTATGGTCCTCACCAAAAATGTTCTCTGTAGGGATGTGATGAGTACTCCCCATTGTAGGAACCTCAGGACAGGTCTAGATTTCATGCTTTATAAATCTATATTCTCACTTAGCAGTTTTGACTAATCTGAGTAGGTCTAGGAATTCTTATTGTTTTAGTTTTAAAGTTTTGAGGTCTAAAAACTGCTGCCATCATCTCCTATAACTCTCTTAATAGGAACCCCAAAACCACGCTTCTCTTCCGATGCTGTAAGAAGGATAGTCCACAATTTGAGTTACAGAGGCACTGGAAGAGGGATACATGGTTGCTCCTTGTACCATCCTCTAAATACCTCCCACTTGGATTTGTATACCCTAATGGTGGATAACCTCTTATTTCTATAGCACCAGCACCTCTTTCGAAAACTGGCTCTTGTAAGTTTTTGATAGTCCAAAGGCAGTTACTTATAGCACTTGGGTTTTGGTGATATCTTTCCAGTGAGGTTGTTTGAGTAGACCTACTCTCTGAGGTAGGCTCCTTGGGATGTCCACTATCCATTCAGAACCTCTGGAAAAAATCTTTTATCGAAAAGTAAGGGCTACAATAGTCAATCTTGTACCCTCGTGTGTGACAAATTTTTTGCAGTACCTCGGTGTACATCTTTGAAATAGGGAAATGCATACCACGTCCAAGTTGGACCAGTCCACCAGGAAGCGTCTATGTATATAGCCCGGGATCTGGTACTGAGAGCAGTAAGTTTCCAACCTCTTCATTTTGCTGTGGCAAAGAGATCTGCAGGGACGTCCCCAAAGTCCTGATGCTACTTTGCATACGTCCTGATTCCATTTTGAGAGGGACTTGATTTCCTGCTCAGAATGTCCATTTTCTCCCCCTTGGATAAAGCGGGTTACTAGTTTGACATTCTTCTCCTTTGCCCAAAGAAGGTTCTCTTGTTGTCTAAGATAGAGACCTGGAGTGAGTGCCCCTTGTTTGCTGATGTAGCCAACGCTGCCGTGTTGTCGGTGTTGACCTGCCTCTTTTATGTTCCCCACTGTGTTCAAACTCCCACAGAGCTAGAAGGATTGCAGTTAGTTCCTTCTAATTGATGTTTATTTCTCCTGCTCTCTGGTCCAGGGCCAAGACTTGTTATTTCCCTAGTGTTGCTCCCCCCTACTGAGTCCGCCATGGTTGATAACAACCCTGGGTCTGCCTCTAATATAGAGAAGGGACCTCCTGGGCTTGTGGGTCGTTCCACCACTCTAAATGCGGCCTTATTGGTTCCGAAAATGGGGATGCAATTGGTCTCCAGTTCTATTTCTTTGTCCCAGTTCTGATTTAGATGAAACTGTAACGTGGGCATAAATTAACCTCCCAAAGGACAAACCGTTCCAGCGAGAAGGGTCCCCAGCAGACTCATCCATTCCTTCACCGAGCATGTCTGTCTCTTTATAAAGTCCTGAAATTTTCTTAAGGCTTGTCCTGTCCTTATAATAGGCTGAAAAGCCCAAAATCCTGACTCTGAATCTTCATCCTAGGTATAAAGAAACTTTTGGGATGGGATTTCTATCTGTTTATCAGTGATTTTCCCTTCCTAGTTTATCAGTAGACTCTGAGGCCAGTCGTTTTGAGTACAAGGAGATTTGTTTTTCTCGAGTGAAGAAAAACCTGCTACATGATGCCAGCTGAAAATCTTTGTTAGGCGCCCTGGAGCTTAACCTGAGCTACCTCCTTTGGCTTCCAATATCTTGAAGCCTGGCGTCCTGGCGTCCAATGCCGACGCTGACGCCTTGGGTTCATTGACGCTTGTCGTCATGGTATTTCACTCCTAGATGCTGACGCCCTGCATCCAGCGTCTAGAGTTTCATTCACTACGCTTCAGCGTCTTAAACTTCTGGATGTCTAGAAGCTTTAGTTGGACGCCCATTATCATTCTTCTCTTTGCCTGGTTGTCACGCTTGTACCAGGGAAGACAAAGTCTGCATATTTTGTAGTAAAGCTATATGCGGGGCTTCCTGCTGTTGGGGACAGGTTGGGAAGCCTCAGCTACGACAATTATTTCCTCCCCCCTCATGTAATAATGGATCGTGGAGAGGTTCAACAGACGAGTACCAATCCCCTAAGGAGGAAGAGGAGGATGTTGAAGGCAACACAGAGTCCGCCACGCTCTTGCAGCCTGGTATCCTGACTGAACAGGACTGTCTACGTTTGTTCTTAGTGGGAGAGCTACCCTTGGGGCTGGAAGGAAAGAGCTCCCGGGCTGCTCCTGTGGCTACAACCTGGAGTCTATGAAGTTTTATCATGACGTCCTCAATATTGGGTAATTTGTTCTTGAGAGGTCTCGACTCCAGAGCCAGAGCGTCATCCCCGTCTGTTTAGGCTGAAACAAGAGACCCGAAACTGGAAAACCTTTCCCGTGGACGAACTTCAGAAAATTCTTGGAGTTCGGGTGCATGGGGATGTAAAAATACCCGCATCCTGGAGGTCAGTGAGGCCATCCAGTCATGCTGTCCAACAGCTACTAAGAACCGATTTTGTAGTTTCCATAGCGACCTTTGTTTATGCACAGAAAAAGTTGAGTGCAAACCGTCTAGTACACGGTCTCTAACCCCCCCAAGCATTTGGGGATCAGGAATAACGAATGTAGAATCCTGGGAATTCGGATCTTGAACTCTCTGTCTGGTCTCCTTTTTGCAACATCATAGACACTTGTTGCTATAAAGCCTTTGCCTTTGTTCTGTTGTTGCATTTGGCAGAAAATCCTAATTGTCTTGTTACTATAGGGGGCCTCCTCAGGCTGGACAGTCTAGCTCCTACCGTAGTCTGCAGGAGAAGAAAGGCAGGTCCTCTTTCTTTCCTGTGTAGAGCCTCTTCTTGTTTCATTCATCTACCCGCCCTAGAGGAACCTCTATCAGGCCGACCACGAAAGAGCTGAAATACCTGAAACACAGGAACCTCAGCCTTACTCTTTTAGCGATGAAAGTTGTTGGTGGACTTTTCTTGCTGTTTAGATCTTAAATCTTACGTGGTTTTCCTGGGCCAAGGATGAAAGGCCTCTTTGCAAATCTTGAGAGAGGGTGAGGAGGGAAAAGAGGTATAAATCAGTTCTGATTTTGATTGGACGTGACCCCATTAGCCAGGAAAGAGCAAAGATGGGCTCTTTTCTTCCAGGATTCCCCCGCTGAGAAAGATGCAGTTGATTCGTTAAAACTATCTCCGAGTCCTTTATCCATCGACATCAGATATATGAGTTCCCAGTGGTGTTGAATCCATCTTCCTTCCTGGGAAGGAGCAGGTATTTAGGCCGAGCATTCAGATATAAACACTGAACCTTGAGCTAGTTTTGAGTTGGAGGAAAACAAAGGCTGTCTTTCATTGTTTCTCCTTCAAAAGTATCCATTCTTCGTAAATGCTGCCCTCTTAGACCTCTTCACAAGAGTAAATTCTGAAGGCGAGGGAGCGAGAGCAGTCAGGATAAATTTCTCTGGAAAAAATTTCTGAAAATATCTTCATAAGTCTTTTCAAATCTGATAAAAGCTGATGGCCTTTTATATTGTCTTCGTCAATAAATTCTACAATAGGATTCAGGAGAATGCAGGCTATTATCATTCTCTTCTTCCGATTTTCGAAGTATCGGAAAGTGGCGGCGTCTTTCAAAATATCATCTTGGCGCCTGGCGTCCTGGCATCAGTCTCTTGGCGCCTGGCGTGTTGGCGTCCATTTTCTGAAAAAATGTCTTGGCGTCCATGGCCTGGCGTCTGATGCCCTGGCGTCCTGGCGTCAATTGTCTGGCCTGGCTCAATGTCTCGGAGACGGGATCCAGCTTCTCTTCTTCGGCGTCCTGGCGATCAGCCTCATGGCGCTTGACATCCTGGGTCAGCTTCTCGATCTTGACGTCCTGGCGTCAGCTCTCTCGACGCCTGGCGTGTTGGCGTCCAGCTCCTGATATCCTGGCGTCCAGCTTCCAGCGCCCTGGCGTCCAGCCTCTCGGCCCCTGGCGTCCAGCTCGACGCCTGACGTCCTGGCGTCCAGCCCGGCGCCAGCGTCCTGGCGTCCAACTTCCGGCTCGATGCCTGGCGTCGAGCTTCTCGGCGCCCTGACTTCACTCCTGGCGTCCTGGCGTCCCAACTTCTAGCGGTTGTCGCTTAAACCTAGAGTTAAGAACTGGCCGCCTGTGTGCATGGGTCAAAAGCTTCCTCCGGTTGACGTGCAGCAACTGGTGGACGAAAAATACTTTAACACCCTTTCCTATGGTGGTGGTGGCGTCTGGGAAATGTCAACAAGGTACGCTCGAGGGGACGACTTTCGGTAGCTAAAGCCTCTTGCCTCCCTTGCGTCTGTCACTTTCCTTCTCACAGGGGTTGGTGAGCTTGGAAGAGTCTAGGACTAGGAGCACAACAGGACCTGGCGTTCTTTCCTCACTGCACTTGCACTAACAACATATTAACACTTGTATTTTTTAGATCTCTTATTGTCGATCACATATTATCCTGTCTTCTGAGAGGGATTTTACCTGTTGGGCCAGGGTCTGAATGGCAGCCAACAAATCATTAAGTGTTGGGTCCTTACCTGTTTCAGTAGGGGTTCAGAGACTACCACTACGGAGAAGGATCAATAGGATAGTTAGCAAGGAAAGAATTAACTATTCCCTGGTTATATCAAGAAGAGTGAGACACAGTACTCTTGGCTCTTCTGAGCCGGTCTTCCATTCCGTTCTTCAGACATACTGAGTGGGGATCCAAGGAGACTTTAGCAAGCCCTTGCATCCCCACACACATTTTCACACTCAATGAAGTCAGATATGTTATAAGAAAATCCAAGCAAACAAGCGCCAAGCAAAGTGTACTTCACCAAAATAAGTTACTGAAAAACACAGGCTCAAAGCGAAATTCATCAATGTTACCGACACAGCGGCAGGGAAGATCTGAGGAATAGTTGCAATGGTTCCAGGTACCTTGGGTAGAGGGCGCACAGGTGGTTCACCTGACTACCGATCGGTGATTGCCGCGAGTTTTTGAAATTCTGCCGTGACGTCAGGGACTTAAGCTATATATATAACTACCAGGGAAGTTAGATGTTTAAAACTGCAAGGTTAAGCTAAGGTTTGGGGTAGGCCACCACAGGATCTGTTAGTACGGATAAGCTTGAGATGACCAAAATATATAGAAGAATGTGTATATAAGAAAAAATTCTCTGTTTAAAGTTTCCATCAATGATGTAAATTAAACAAAATCTGTAAATACTAAATACAACTCTGGGAGCAGCATCATACACCAATTTCTGGCCAGACATATATTTTTCTGCTTACCTTGCATTCTATGCAAATTTTTACAGTTAGGGTATGAGGGAGCATATAGCTCATTCATATTTCCCCTACGCCTATATCTAAGAATTATGTGGCTCATATTTCTCCTACACCAATATCTAAGGATTATGTGGCGACCACAGTGAGAAACTGTTTCATTATGTCCTTTGGTGTTATTAAATTTAATCTAGGCAAATAACTAATTTTAGTTATGTATACAATTGACAAAATAAAGTATCAAAATGCTCGCTTTTGACCGTTTGCATGAAAATTCTCTTCAGCTGACTGAATAAAAACACTACATGTTTTCTTAAACAGATAACAATTGACGAATTTTTGTAACAGTCTGGAAAACCATCGAACAATCTCTCATTTTAATTATGAAGTGGCAGTCATGTAATGGCCATTTCCCCGTATCTGAGTGCCAGACATTGTGATCTTAACTGCTGCTGCTCGTTCATACACTGCTCATTAGTGGTAACCAGGTGATTAGTAGGCGATGAACAACCACTGCCTCTTCGACAACCTGTGCAGGGAGAGATGAGGAAGACACACAGTATCAGGGGCCTCAAAAAGCTGCTTTAAATCTAAATTTATGGAATGACACACTAGCCAGTCTGTGTGCCTGTCTTCCAGAGTAAAGGCTTTAATGCCACCTAATGTATATTGCAAATATTTATCAAAGCACCCTCCACTACTCTTCTATGACCTGCTTAACTACTTCTGTACTGTATATAGTTTTAGCTCCCTCCCAATCTATGACGTGATCATTCTCCCAATACTGTTTAGCAATGGTGCTGTTTTGAGTGCGGTCCCCCCTAACCAATTTTTTATGCTCTAGTAGTCTTATGTCACTCACCATACCTGTCTCCCCAAAATAAAATAAATCAAAATAGAATATACCCTAAATCACTAAATACTGTGGCTATTGTCCTTAGTGAAATTTTTATTTTATTGAATTTTTGTATGTGTAGGCTACTTAAACACCACCTTTTGTTACAGCATAACTGAGCTGTTGTTTTTAACCTCTTGTGTGGTTAAAAACAAAGGAAAGTCCGTGAAGTGTTACAGAACCTTCAATGATAATTCAATAAGATAATAATCAAAGTACTGAGTCCAGGGTATATTCTAAAAAATAAAGCTCTGTAATTTAGTTCAGATCAAGCCCAAAAAAAGCGGGTGGGACTTTTGTAAAAACAGCACCATTCAAACATGTTGGGAGAATGTTTACATCATGGATATTTAATCATAAATATAAATATTTACAGCCTGTTTTCTGTTCCCTGGCTTTGCCACTAACTTGGGGATAACTAATAACTCGCTCGGCGCTGTTAACCGACGAGCTCCGTCCGCGTAAGCAGAAATCGGTGCCACTGCTAAGCAAAGATCGGCGCCATTAAGCGAAGATTGGCACCGCTAACAGGAGATCGTCCAGTTAATCCAGTGGTATAGACAAGCACTGTAAAACCAGATTGCCATAAGTGCATCCGCCATCTCTGGAACTGCCAGTACATTAGATGGCAATAAAGCCTTTACTCAAGAAGACAATCATACAGTCTGTCATTCCATAAAATGATATTTTAATGATAAAATAAAGTTTGTTCCCATTCCTGGTTCTCCGAGGGGAATTTCTGGGCGGAGAGAAGACCGGTCAGGTGGTTAATCCATACTAAACGCCTGGGGCTAATGGTATCACCAGAACCATTCCATTTCTATTCAGGGCAGACTAACGCACTGTCTCTGAGGGAGGAGGGAGGGCAATATAAATATATATATCTGCCAGGATGCTGAACAAACTTTTATTTTATCATTAAAATATCATTTTGTTCATGAGACTTACCTACCAGACCTGGAGCTATATATAACTGGCTACCACCTTTGGAGGTAGGGAGCAGCCAAAGAATGGGAAAAAACCAATTATTGGTAAAATTATTTGGTTCATATCTGATAGCTGGCTGACTGAGTGGTTACTGTCACTCTAGTCTGCCTTCTGCTTTACTAGGAACCCCAGTGGTAGTGCCCTATCAGCTGGAGACTAGATGATCTGTCAACAGGGCGTGACCACAATGTGACTTCCATCATGCCCATACAAAGGACAAAGAGCATTACTAACCACCCCTAACCAACACCTAAAGCATTAGTTTGTGACTCCTGGGAAGACTGCCTCAGTAGTCGACCCAACAACCACAAAACACAATTAAAAGGGATAGGATCAGAGTTACCCCTTGTCCCCAAGGTTGCTGAAGCAGCAATGTCCCCAGCGAAAAGCAATTTTAAATATGCTACCTAAACATCTTGCCAAGAGTGTGAGGCAAACACTGGGGTGACTTCGCCAAAATGGCACCTAAAAATGTCACTGGTACCATATTTTTCTTGAACGCCACATGGGTAGCAAGCTGCCCTCACCTCGTGAACTCGTTAACTCTCAACAACGAAGTTGACCAAGTCACAACTAGAGTGTCTTTCGTCCTTAATGGCGTCCTAATGAAGGAATGCCAGTGCATTCTTCGAGCATAAACTTTAACTGGTTGCCTCACAGAACACCATAAAACAACAATGGACCACGGTGTCCTGTGTTCTTTTATCCTAGTACTTGAGATCTAACTGGACATAGAACTCCCTCAGGTTCCTGTCCAATAAGGTCTGCCAAACCTTCCTTTCAAAGTGTCTAGGCCAAGGGTTAGAAGACCTATCATTCTTAGCCAGAACTTAGGGCTTAAAGAATAGACAGCATTGTGTTCCTTGAAAGCCCACATGAGATGCCTGAACTTCGCTCACTCTCTTCAGGGGAATGCCGTTTTCAGTAACATCCTTAAGAGATGCAGAGTGGAGGACTCAAAGACTAAACATCAAAAAACTTGAGCATTACGTCAGGTTCAAGCAGGAATGCTGAGGATGGGGGACGTCTTGGAAAAACTCATCAAGATCGTGGAGGTCCTTATTGTCGACAAATCTGTCCCTCTGTGTCTGAGGCCACAATCGATTGCTCCGATAACACTTGATGAGTCTGGAACTGCTATATCGGTTTTTTCTCTTAGGGAGAAAATCCACAACCCATCTGGCTCACAGTGATAGAGGAGAGGAAAAGCCGGGGACTAGTCTGACACAACCTTTGAAGGTTGCTCACTTCGCTAGATATATCCTTGGATGAAGAACTTCTGGCTCTGCGATGGCCCGTGCCTGGCCAGAAAAACCCCTTGGCTCTGACCAAGTTTCGATAGTCTGAAAGCAGTCAGGTTCAGGGGGAGGCCAAGATATCTCGTGAAGTGGGTTTGTATGAGCAGGTCTTCTCTCATAGGAAGGGTCTCGGGCGTCTACCAGCCAGAGAAACTCAAGCCCAGTGGCTCGAAGGGCAACCATGGGGATCGAGTCATCTCGTCCCTTGTGGAACGCATGAACGTGTCTTCTCCCAGAATTTTAGAGCGGGAAAAGGACGTAAACATCTGTTCCGACCAATCCCCGAGGAAGAAGCAACTATCGCAACTGCCCCAGGGTCAGTACAGATGGGCTTTACAGAGGAAGAGCCTGGCTGTTCTTGAGTCGTGGAAATATCACAAGATGGCGACCCCAGGTTTTGCAAAAATCTTGGCAAACCTCCTGATGAAGGTGTCATTCCTTTGTCCAGGAGTTGATGGCAAACAGAGCAGCTCTCTCGGGAAGAGAGAGGAGGATCCTCTGCAACAAAACATCCTGAGAATCGAAATATTGCTGATCATGGGACCTGAAATAATCTCTCTTGCAAGGCTGAACAGGGAACAAGTATTGTCCGAGTTGCTAGAACTACGATTGCAAACTTTCCCTGGTTGGGCGAGCTAAAAGATAGCCCAAATCTTTGAAAGTCGATGCCAAAGGACACCTGTTCCTCTCTCAGGTTCTAACACTTTCTCTCCCTCTGAGTGTTGCCCCCAAACCTGTTGAAGGACCCGTCAGGAGAAACAGCACTAGGTTGGGTTCAAGCCGCAGGGAGATCCTTTCTTGCAATTTCGTTGGATCGAGCCACCACCACAGATCCTCTTTATGCAAGGAAAATTCTCAATCCTCTTTCAAGTCTTCCTTGCTGTCAGTTCTCCAACAAAAGAACTGAAGAATAGGATGCAGACTCCCAGAAAACAAACTTCTCCAGCGAGAAATGAGCCCCAGCAGACTCATTCCTTCCTTCACCTAGCATGTTTCCTTTTCCAAGAAAGCCCCACCGACTTTTTCGTATAGAAGTTGCCGTTCTTGGGAGGAGGCGGCTATAAGATCCACAGAAGAAGATCTGAATTCCCTTCCCAATGGACAGTGAGGGGATCAGCTGCGACCTCCACAGACCAGAAGTCCCAGGGACTTCACGAGTGTTGCATCCTGGGGTCAACTGAGGTCCTCCAGATCCTTCCAGGACGACGCTCGAATCAACCAGTCGTCCAAGTAAGTGAGAACTGGCGTGCGACAGAATGCAACTGATCGCTGCGTTTTTCATGAGGCGTGTAAACACCCTCGGGCAAATGTGGCGCCAGATTAGCATCTGGTGTTCCCTGGCGGTCAACCATCAAGTTCTGACCAGACCCAACGTTGCCTCTGGAAGAAGCTGATCGGGCGGGGACAGGTGTTTTCAGGAATGGTATGGCCGTTGTGCAGAGTCCAAAGCAGAGGCTGAACTGGGAGTCTAGTCCCCCAAGACAACCTGAGATGGTCACCGAGCATTGGATGAATTGGGCGTGAAGATAAGTATCTTGGAGATCCAGGCTCATACCATCAATCCCCGGGATGAAGGCTGGCTCACTGGAAATATTGACTGGGGGTCTCCATCTGAACTTTTCCTTCCGGACCAAGTTGTTCGGCCTGTTGACGTCCAAGTCGGTCTCAGCCTACTGAAAGTTTGGACTAGGGACAATCTGTAGTAAAATCCGGGAACACCGTCCAATATCTGTTCCACTGCTCTCCTGCTCGAACATCTGTTGAGCAGAAATTCACTCTGTTTGACAGGAAGGGTCTCCTTAGGGAAACAAAAACAAAAGAGAAACAAAAAGAGACAGAAGGGAATCAAGTAACCTCTCCCCAACAGTAGTTTTCAGGACCAAACGTCTGCCCTGCTCTTTCCAGGCTTGTGTGCAAAATGAAGCCTGGTTGCAAGGTCTGGAGATGAAAAGGAGTCACTTGCTGACTCTCTTGGAAGTGACATTCCTTGGAAAAACTCTTTCTCGTGAAGCGGGTCTCATGTTGCTTCCATGGAAGGCCCCTTTAATTGAGGCAAACATTTGCTTTCGTTTACTTTTTGTACATTGAGATCGGTGCAAGCGTTATGAAGGAGATGCAGTTTGAATGACGGCGATAACTGGTTTTGAGAAAAACGATATTTTGCTTCTCTGTATTTATTTTCTGCCTTACACAGTTTATGTTTTATGAACATAATGAAAAAGCAGTCAAAAATAGACCTGCAAAGTAATATAACTTCCCTAAATGAACAAGTGTCAAGCAACCTGCGGCTGAGTTGGCGCGGTCGCCGTTTACTTAGTCAGCTCTGAGCTGCTACTGACTGACTGCCACTGACTGCCCTGCGGCATTTCTGTCTTTTAAACTGAGGAACTATGTCCACAGGGTTGCCTGGATCGCATTAGAAGTGATTTCATAGCTAAAGTCGATTACCACCAGGATATACTGACAATATCATTACATTATATGAAAAATGTAATTTGACTATGATGCGTTGCTGTTTTGTTTATAACTCTAACTTTGTGGCGAACTTTTAAATAAAACTTTCTGAAGATAGTCAGGATATGTATGATGCCATATAAAAATATCCCAGAAAATTTGATTTCCGATTTTTCGTCAAACGCTCCCCTTAAGACAAAGACAACTGCGAAGGTGGAGAGATGAGGTTGAAAAGTCTCCGGAAACAGATCGCCTAAGAAAAAAGCCGAATCTGATAATCAGAGGAAGAAGACATGAAAAAGTTTCTCTTCATACAAAGGCTGTGACGAAAGAGGATGTTCTTCCGACTGGTGGAGTCTTGAGTGAGTGGTGAAAGTAGTTCGATTCGCCGATCCACGTGGCGGGAACTCCAAGAGAACGAAGAAGTCTCAACTGGAAATGAGGCATAGTAAACATAAAAAATGTGAACCTTCCACGATTAGCGTGTCATCCTTGCGCAAGGCCATGCTAATCTTCTGTATGACGTTCCAATTAGGTATATGTACTGCCTCGAAGCAAGTACTGGCTAAAATAAGAAGGACATCAAATGTTGAGGCGGGTAGTTGTGCGACATGAAGAACAACTGGGCGGTGTCAACTGGGACTTGAAGCTATCACGGCAGCGGTGAAAAGCGTCATGGCGTGGCGTGCGAGGCTCCGTGGCAGAGTACTGAAGAGGAGTCTTAGCGTGGTTGATTTGTCATGGCTAGGCGCGCCCGGCAAAAAGGTGAGGCGTGAATTTGAGAAAGAGGAGCAAGGCAGCGCCTGGCAGAAATGAGAAAAGGCCAACACCTCAACTAGGGAAGGCGAATTAGGAAGCCACTAAGCACTCTCTCGGAAACAACGCTCTAGATCGTTCCGAAGCGGACCAAGGTGAAAGTCTGTACCTCTTAACAGGCAGATTCCAAAACCAAGGGTTCTGTTTGAGAGCATCAGCTGTTGTTGCAAACCCAACAAAATCTTACGGCGTTGGAAAGCCACTCTCTCGGGAAAGGGCTGAACTGGAAAAAAGGAAAGGGCGATATACTTCCCCCTTCCACAGGGGAAAAGCTCTAGCCCTTGCCTTAACGCGACAGGGGGTCATCCGTATATTTATCATTCGAAAAACACTTTATTCTCGCTACTGCAGGAATCTTCCACGCAACTTTCGGGAAGAAGTACAAACGTCCGAGAGGAGAGGGCGTGAGCGTCTCCCTCTAAGCTTCTCTTAAGAGGCGAGGATTCAACGAGCTCCAACCCGTGCCCGGAGGGGACGTGAAAGGACGAAAGCAATCCTTCAGGATGCGTGCCTGAGCACGATCCCTGGCGGCCTGGTAGCGTCATCAGGACCTGCCGAACCACCTTCGATTTGAAGCCCCGTAACCCTCATGCGGCTTTCGAAAGTACCCCTCCTGGTCCTGGGAGTTAGGCAGAGGTCAGGCCTAGAGGCATTATAGGGCGATCTAGTACGCCCCTCCACAGAACTAGAGGCACTAGCACTAACACTATACGTTTGGTGCATTCACTTTAGTTTCAAGATTTTGGATCCCACAGCATTGACTCTACGAGCCAAAAACCACCTTCTGGATTAACAAACTACAGGGTTAGTAATAATTTGCTACAGGGTTACTAAAAGGAGAAGAACAACCTGACTGTCCATCTGGGGATGCACTCTAGGAGGAAGATTTCAGGTGTCTCAAGCCTATCACACTCAATGAAAGCATATGGAAGCTGCAATAATTTCTTCCACTCACCCCTCAGACAATCACATTCATGACGATTATCATCATTGAACACCCTTACATATCATACATAAAGAGTGAGGAACTATCAAGAACGAAAGCCTCACCTATTTCACAAGTACTAGCCTGATGGCTGTAAGACATCTTAATTATAAGAAAAGTGAGAGCAAAATAGGAGCTAGGTCCAAAAAGGAATGCCAAGTCAAACCATTTTTAAAGGAGCAAAAACAACCAAAATACTTTAAGTGACAACAATTTCCCGAAATCCAAGTAGCGGAGGAGACTGACAGCAGGTGTTGACAGTCTCAGTGACAGAAAAAATCTGAATTCGGAATGGTTCTGATACCCGCCTCCCATGCGGTGGGAATGGGTACTAACCACCTGACCGGCCACTGCTGTGCAGGAATTACAGTCGACCTTCAAAATACAGCTATAATCCCTGGAAGGAAAAAATATCACTTTATACAAATTGAGATTTAAAGGAATGCCTGACGCAGGTCCCTGATACGTCTTCCTCATCTCTCCCGCTGATACGCCAGTCTAGAGTCGGAAAGAATGTCACTGAAACATCAGACACTATCCAAAGTTCATCACCTACTAACACCTGTAATCACAAATCCTAGCAGACGTGCGAATGAAACATCAGTTAAGATTCTTATTCTTCCTCCTTTCTTCCTTCTTCAATCACTCATTTCATAATTAAATCTGAATGACTGTTCAATTACAAGAGCCATTTCATAATTAAATCTGAATGATTGTTCAATGATATTCCAGAATGTGACAAAAATTTGTCAATTATTAACTTTTTAAGAAATACACAAATTTTTATTTAGTTGGCTGAAGAGGACTGTCGTGCAAATGGTCAAAAGCTCCCATCTTAATCATTTTGTATTTTGATAATTAAAGTCTTGCTCAAATACATAACTGTGGATTTTTACTTATCATTTCTGGTCACAGTGCAGTATAGTGAAGCACCATAAATAACTAAATTGTCTCGAGCAAATTGCATTTTTCTTATCAGCCCTTGTATCATACCATACATTAATACAAATTATCTGACTAGCTAATAAAGCTTACCCTACCCCCAAAGGTTGAATGCACACTGTACTGTATACCCATTCAGCCTCATTTCAGCAGGTAAAAGACAAGATTTGATGGGGGGGTTGGGGGTTGATATGAACATCACTTTATCATTCTTCCTTCCCACCAACCAACTATACCTTCTGGCTCACTTGCCAGACAATTTGGCTATGTAAATAGCCTCCTGCCCTTGGTAAAACTGATACCAAGACCTGGTTCCCGCCAATCAGCGACCTTAATATTCACCACCTTTTGCTTGTGTTTTTACGTTCATGGCTTTTATTTGTTTTTATTATATTTACCGTCTATTAGTTATTTCTTAACGTTCATTCATAAAGGGCTGGTAATAAATGCAGCGCACATTTTGAACAGACTTATAGATCCAAACTACAGAGGAATGGTAGTTGACTTAGTTTTACCCTTCCCTTTACCTTCAGTAATTGGTAAAAGTTCGTTTCCGGTCCAAACTCCAATTCCATATGAGGGCTATATAGCACTAAAGTGATTCATCTACACTGTTTCGCTGTGTTTAGTACTAGCCCCTGGGGGATCAAATGTATTTCACTGTGTTTAGTACTAGCCCCTGGGGGGGTCAAATGTCCCTAAGTGTATTTCGCAAAATTGAAACTTAGAAAAAAATCCTCAATCATTTACATGTATTTTATATTTTATTGTGATAAATATTAGTTTGCAAGAATTATGTATAAAGATAATTTATTTCATTTTATTACGAAGATTCGAAAGATATAATAAAAAACCGAGTAGGGATGTTCGGACCGGAAACGAACATTATCCCAGTAATTTAGGTAGAACCTATGCCTAGGTTAAGTTAGGCTAAGCAGCAGGCCTTGGCCTGGATGGGAAACAAGAGTACATCCAAAACTCAGCGCAGGTGTTGCTCATATTCCTAGGCTAGGCCTAGCCTGTAGGCCTACCAAATAAGGAAGTCTACAAACTTAGCCGCTAAACATTAGGAAAAATTAATATGCCTGCCAGAATTAAGTCTACAAACTAACCTAGCAAAGCCTATGAATACCCATTAAGCATAGCGTAACCTTAGGTATAAGCTCTAGGTATAGGCCTAGGCCTAGTTGATAAGCTTACACTATCAATTAACGCTCCTATCCCATATTCCAGAAGCTACGGAAAGTGGTCTAGGCCTGATGTAGTCTGCGGTACGTCCTTTCGACGTAGGCCTAAACATGGCAGCCCAGTCTAGGATCAACCTTGTGACCCAATGACGAAGCTACTAGTGACATATTCCGAAGGTCTTGGTCTTACCTTTGATTAAACGGTCGAACACGCACTGCAACTTTGACTGAAGCCATTATTCATAACATTATCACAGCCTTACGATGAACATGAACATTCTAGGAAAGAACAACGTCGAAGGTGGTAAGTTCGGATGACATTAGAAGCCGAGCCTTTTATTTACAAAATGGTTAAAAACAAACCACGTCTTAATAGAGACATTAGGGACGATAAGACGACGGAGTCACGTTACTCAGAAATAAGGGACAAATTTTTGAGTCACCGATAACGCTTGTGAACAGTTTAATACGAATAAAGGTTCTCCTTTTAATTTTTTTTCTATCTCAAATCAGCAGCAGCTCTCTCTTTCACTACAAGAGCTCTCGACTGATGTTGCTTGATATTCGTCAAAGGGGATACTGAGTTCATTCTCATTCTTGACGTTAGTCCTAGAACGTGTTAATCATGAAAAATACAACTCATAATTAGTCAAGAGCGTCCAGGGTTTATAGAGATTTATGTTTGTGGGGCACGTACACGAATAATGTATCCATATGTGCATTATTCCATTTTCTTTCGTGAACACTACCGAAAATGTCAAAAACTTTTTTTTCTTGAGATTCCTCGTGTCTATGTAGTTAGCTTATTTTTTACCCGAGATTTTGCATAAACATCGCCGAGAGTCATTGTAGTATAGTCATTATCATTAGTCCTTCTCTTTCAGGAATAAATAACCGCATGCATTTCCTTTTACAACAATCCATCTATTTGCTTATATATGGAAACCCTCTTATCGTCCCTCATTTGGTTCATTGGGAGCCCCTCCCCCTTTTTTCACGGTCATAGTTAGTTTATAGTTTTATTGAAAAACTTCCCCATCAGTGTCATAGCCCTTTCCAGATGGATAAGCGTTTGGTTTCTTCCTGAATCACTCCAAGTGTTCACACCTCTCCAGTTCCCCGGGCAACTTATTGAATAGTCTAGAGGTTATTTGCTTAAGTTTCTCTTCCAACTTCACTCTTGCATCTTAGCCCCATCAGTCAAGTTTAAGCAATGTCCTTTCCCTATCCTGTAATTATTCTTTCACTTGTATACGATTCGAATAGCTCTTTAATAAGTTTAGTCGTGCACTGTTTAAGCTATAAAATATCTTTGATAATTGATTCCTGCTTTGATTTTTAGCCAGTGAAGCACGATTTAGATGGGCGTGACCGCATCACGCTGTCTTTCGTTAATATTGTGGCTGATTCATTGACTGAGTCATGTAACTTCTTCAATAAATTACTTGGCAGACTAGTACAAGAAGTTACGTTTATCCAGTTTCAGGGCACACAGTTTTTTACAGACATTTTAACAGTTCATATTTAAATGTTCTTTTACTTTTCCAGGATGAACATGACATTTTTCATTATATTTAGTATCTGTTTCACCGCAGTGAGGTGCTCCCCCCACCATTACTCTAAAGCATTATCAGTAGTTTTACTATTTAGTGCATGTTATTTAGTTTCAGATTTCTTATATCAAGTTTTCTAGCGTTTTTATGTCAGAGATATAAATAATTTAGTGTTGTTGTTTATTTTCAGTATATTAACTTTCGTTCATCCAGTTTTTACATCCTCCATTGTAGTTTGTATATTTTGTACATAGTATATTTTCTTAAAAGTAAGATTTTACTCCTTGATAATTTGACATCGTATTTATGCCAAATAACGTAGGTCACAGAGCACTGCCTCAGGTCACACCTGTTAATAATATTTTTTGTAAACCTACAATTTCTTGATTTACACCTTGAGAGTTCTGCAAGAAAAAAAACCCTCCAAAATGATTTTCAATGTAGCCTATTGTCTGCAACCCATGTCAAGTCTAAGTCTTGTGTCGTCTATCGTAAACTGCAGGATCAAATGTTGCATCAAGGTTTAATAATACTGTACGGCATTAGCACTGGGTATTTGCAGTCATCACTGGATTGCTAATGGCTGCTTATCACAGACGCCATGTGTCTTGGTGAAGTGAATTTTCTCTGATGGCTGGTAGATCATCCAGCCAAAAATTTCATGTTCCAAGATAACCGACAAGCTGCAGATGTCCTCCTCTGTCTCATACAAAAGATGTTTTCTGTAACATGTTGCATTTAGCCTACTCACAAAGATGCCCACACACATGCACACGCACACGCATTCACACACACACATACGCTCACACACACAAACATCGTATATGGCCACAATAAAATTAAATCCACGGAGCGCAGGATCTTTCACCTATGCTCTGAGGCCTTTTCAATTTTGCCGTAAAGGCAAAAGAACTTGCCCGCCATTGTTTCAGTTTCCTCATGGCCATGCGCATTGTTTGTGATTTATATCCCCTCGATACAAGATAATATATATATATATATATATATATATATATATATATATATATATATATATATATATATATATATATATATATATGTGTGTGTGTGTGTGTGTGTGTGTGTGTGTGTGTGTGTGTGTGTGTTTTGTGTGTGTGTATTCCCTCAACAATATATATATATATATATATATATATATATATATATATATATATATATATATATATATATACATACATATATAACTTGTATATAAATCACTGTAACTATGGTGGGCAAGATCTTTTGCCTTTAAGGCAAAATTGAAAATGCCTCAGAGTTAAGGTGAAAGATCCTGCGCTCCCTTGTTATACATACACATACACACATACAAATTGTAGAAATGACCAAGCTTGCCCTAGAAATGGTGAAAATTACAAATCAAATGAATGTGCTAGCAGCATCTTCAAGAGTAAAAATTGTGTAAAGAAAGGCCATAGCGATACTAAACATAAAACATATGATGTCTAAGCGATGTCAGGCAGGGCAGCCGATCGAGACTACAGGTCTACCCCAAAGCCAAATCAAAAGTCCTTCAAAAGAAGGCATCGTGCTTACCCCATACAAAAATGGGAAAAATGCACGTTAAAAGAAGAAGAAGATGGCAATAAGTGCACAGTATATAAAGAATATTTATCAGAGGTGAAAAATAATACGGACCATGGCTTTGACTAATAATCTTCTATGCAATTTAATAAACATACAGTCCGCAGGAAATAAAACTAACACTATTAGAAATCTGATAAATGATCACAATCTAGATATATGCATGCTAACGGAGACTTGGCTAAGCAATAATGTAAGCGATTTCTCTAAAGTAAATGAAATGCGCCAAGGTCTCACAACTTTTACCATGTACCGAGAGAAAAAAACGGTGGTGGAGTGGGAATCTTTGCCAAAAAAGTGTACAAAGTATCTATGATGAACCAAAATGTGTTCAGTACATTTGAATACATAAACACCAAAATTACACACATAAACAAACACATGCAAATCATAACAGTTTATAAACCACCAAGCACAAGTAAGAGATTATTCCTAGATGAATTCAATGACTTCCTCGACTTGTTAGCTGATATCAAAAACATATTGATTTGTGGTGACTTCAACCTGCATCTGGATGATAATGATGACAAATATGTCAAAGACTTTATAGAGCTACTTGAAAGCCACGACCTCGAAAATGTTGTGCACAAACCTACATCAGTATGGAACCAAACGTTTGACCTATAGTGATACAAAACAAAAACAACGAGATTGTGAATGACGTACAGGTTGAGCCTGAATGCGTGATATCTCCAATACATAAACTAATTATATTTATGTAAATATCTGGAAAGGTTATACACTGAAAAAACTATCACTTACAGAAACAAAACCAACTTTAAAGCTGATGGATTTATTGATGAAAGCTTAAAGAAAATAAGAGAAAAGAACCAGAAGTGTAGGTGTAATTTGGGGAATACCTTGACAGGCGACCAAGTGTGTGTAAGCTGTTTTACATTCTATAGCAAAAGTGTATTGGAGTCAAGCTACAACGATAAATGTCCAGAAGTAACAAGGCAAATAACAGTTAAAGAAAATGCCAAATGGTTCAACAGTGAATTACGCGAAGCTAAGAAAAAGAAAATAAAAATGGAAGTTCTATGGAAAAGATCGAAAGAATCAAGAAGCAGTGGAAATTGGTCACTGTATAAAACAGCTAGAAATCATTACAACAACTTGATTATGAAAACTAGGAAAACATATTACAATAAAATGTTTAGTGCAGGGAAAAACCCCCCCAAAATACATTACAATTTAGCCGGAATATTGGGACTCAAGAAAGAAAAAGTTCTACCTGACATGACTACTGGCTACAAAAACCTGGCCGACAACTTTGTGAACTACTTTGAAGAAAAATTTGAAAGAATCTGTCATAGTTTAGATAAGGAGATTCCTCCTGATCTCCCGGGGATCGTAATGAGAAATAGCAAGTTCAGTAAGTTTAAAGAACTGAACATGAATGACTGATAAAATGATAAGAAAAGTAAAAAAAAACACCTATTGTGAAAATGACCCGTTTCCCATAAGTGATATTAAAGAGGCAAAAAACTTTGATCAGTTGCGGGAGCTATATTTTGATATTGTCAACATGAGTCTAGCACAGGCATCTTTCCCAAATAGTGAAAAGCTTGCTTGTATAAAGCAGGCCTATAAAGGAAAAGGTGACAAAGAAAATGTAAGCTTCTATAGACCAATATCGAACCTATCGTACTTATCAAAACTTATAGAAACGGAAGTTCACAAACAAACATGGAAACACTTGAAACAGCTCAATGTCATACCTGATGATCAGTCAGCATACAGAAAAAACCACTCAACAGAGACTGCACTGTGTGCAATTATAAATGATATATGGTAGAAATTATAGCAAATGGAAAATGTGGCATCCTGGTTATGTTGACCTAAGTGCAGCAATTGACACAGTTGACCACAATCTACAGCTTGAAGACCAAGACCTGAGAGCAGTAGGCATCGAAGATGACGTGCACAAATGGTACAAAAGGTACTTAGAAATATGAAGGTTACAGTGGTTATATCAAATGTGAAATCAGAAAAGAAAAGCCTTACAAAAGGAGTGCCCCAAGGCAGCGTTCTGGGTCCACTGCTATTTGGCATTTACGCAATCGAATTATCTAGAATTCTAAATAAGCACAAGGTTAAGTATAAACTGTATGCTGATGATACCCAGTCCTATTTTCCTGTCGAAACGGTAGAAGACACCATTAGTAAAATTGATGCAATAATGAAAGATGTAAAAAAATGGATGTCGGCGAAGAAATTGAAACTTAATGAAGACAAAACGGAGTGTATGCTATTTGGATCTGACAGGGCACCACGAAAATATGAACAGTTCAAAAGAATAACTTTTGGTTCGTCAACAATAAATATTGTAGCAACAGTGATGAACTTAGGAGTATTTATTGATAATAAAATGTCGACGAAGAACCATATATTGCAAATTACAAAAACCTGTAACTATCATATTAGAAACATTGCATTTATTGAAAAATACCTAAACGAAGATATTCTGAAAAACTGCAATTTGCAACCAAATACTTTCGAGGCTTGACTACTGCAACGTTATATACTACGGTCTCCCTAACTACCTACTAAGAAAATTGCAAGGAGTACAAAATAGAGCCGCCAGGTTAATAAAAGGTCTACGTTCCCGTGACAGAATAACCCTAGCACTAATTGAGCTACATTGGCTACCAGTAAAAGCTAGAATAGAGTATAAAATACTACTTACAGTTTTTAAAGCACTAAAATATGATGAACCAACATATCTGAGAAATTGCTTAAGCTTCTTTAGACCCGAAATGAATATTGTAATCAGACATGCAAGTGAAGCTTATAGGCTATTTGAACCTAGATCAAATTGTAAGTCAGGCGAGAGAGCATTTGAACACTGTGCACCAAGACTATACAACAAAATACCGCCGGAAGTGAAGAGCATACAAGAAGAATGCAAATTTAAAAAGGAACTAATGACTCTCCTAGTCTACAGGAGCTACGATACTGACGAGAAAACACTGAAAGACAATTATAAAATATAAGAAGCACCTTATTTCGAAAACGTACAAGGGCCCGCCCGAGAGGGAATTATCCCTGTGGAGGGCTGTACATAAAACCAAACAAAGTGAACACACACACAAACATAAAGGTATATGTATGTATACATACACACACGCACATATATCTACTGTATATATATGTATGTATGTATATATATATATATATATATATATATATATATATATATATATATATATATATATATATATAATATATCAACATTCACCACGCGAAGTGATGATAATCAAAATATGTTGTTTACAATATTAATGCTGTTTTTATGGACCGTTTAAATGATACAGAAAACTGTTAAATTACACGCGCAAACACATACACCTATATATACTTATACATACATATACATATATATTGAGAGAAAGAGAGACGTGTGTGTGTGTATGGGGTGTAGTTACAGTTATTTGTAATGTATCTTTGTCTGATGTAGACAACGTTCATTAAGTGATAGTACTCTATTCTCACTACAATTAAAATATGAAATATTATATTTATCAGTTATTACTCGCAAGTTCCTTATTGTGTATTACTTTCACTTCTGAAGAACTTATTTTCAGTTTAAATAGCACAAGTTATAAGCTTTCCTTTGGGCTCTATTAATATGAATTCCGTTATATTTTCATTGTTTTCAGTTTTTTTCTGCTCTGCGACCAATTTTGCCTTTCATTAAGTTCCTTAATTTAGTCATATTATCTTCCATAGTCTGGGACTGCTAAACAAAGGCGCTACGCGGAGTGTAAAACAGTTATCAAAATAACAAATAAAATACGGTTTGCGTATCTGTAAGTCGATCCCTTACCCTGACACTTGCTCGATGCATATTTTTCGTCGACGACAGCTGGCCGAGAGGAGAATTCGCCGAACGGAACCTCGCTAAGGACTTTAGGCGGGACGGACATTTCACCAATCGAATGTTATGATAAGAGAAAATTGCTTTTGTATATGCTTATGGTTAAACGATATAAAAATTTTTTATTGCCAAATAATTCTGAATGGTATTGTCTGGACTTAAAAAATGGTAACACTTCATCTGTTTCTAGAAGGCGAAATAAATATATAATATTAGTAATTACTTCTCTTAGTTTACAACGATAAATATAAAATGTGAAAGTAAACAACAAATCAAGAAATGTAGACTTTTAAGCAAAACCTCCTCTAGGCTGCAGGTGTGTCGGTGAAAGAGCCGTTCGTCCAAACGTCCATTATATATATATATATATATATATATATATATATATATATATATATATATATATATATATATATATATATATATATAGAATATATGTGTATATATACTGTATATATACTGTATATATATATATATATATATATATATATATATATATATATATATATATATATATATATATATATATATATATATATATATATATATGGTGAGAACAAGACATGCTGGAGTAGGAGGCATAATATTTAGAAGTCAACTCATCAATGATGTTGACACATTTAGGTAACTTGGCACAGTCATCAGAAATGCTGGATCTCATGAAAACGAATTTCCTATAAAACATGGCAATCAAAGCGACTTGCATTGCACACTAAGATATATATAGACAATCATTTAGTAGGATCAGTTTTAGTTAATGGGAAGCAATCCTGGTGTGAAAACAGAACCACGCTTTACGATTTTTGAACAGCTCAATAACACATAATAATGACCTCGGGCTAGAACTCGAAGGTTAACTGCTTGAGGGAACTAACTAGTCTTGAATACAATGAAATACAGCGTACAGAACTTCTTGTATTTTTTTCAGCAATTTTCCAAGTAACAGAATTATCAGTTTTTAAAAAAGGGAGGGAAAATAAACCTTAAATGAACAAATATAAAAACGAAATATCTGGAATGGCTATAATGACACCACCCGACTATACCTGGCTTGCAAGAGCAGTCCTACTCCTTGCCTTTCTGTCCCTCAGTGACTGTAGGCAAAGGTAATTTAATAACTTTAACAATGTCCAAAATCATAATTTCGCACGTTAATTCTTTTTTCTTATTCTAAAAAAATTGTCTAAACGCATTCAGTGGCAGCATCCGATTCATTTTTTGTAATAAATGCAAGACTGGCGGTGCAAACCCAACGACCCCAGTCAGCTGGTGACTTTTGCACCACACAGAGGCAGGGATGATAATAACATATTTTCTTTTCCCGCCACCCAGCATGTCCAAAAAAGTGATTTCCTTTGGTCAAAGGAAGGGAGCTCATCTGCCACTCAGAGGCAATTTCCTCCGCCTAGAGGTATAATACTGTATATCTGTACCCAGGCCACTGCCAGCCCCTAGGGCAGGCATTTTCAGGTTGTAAAGCTTTCCACCGCCGTGATAGCAGTCCTCGGTAAATGAGGAATCCTGATTATATAGTTGCTATTGGCCTTAAGTGAGAGAGGCTTATCCGCCTAAGTACTTGCGATTTTAAAGGCAAAAATGCTTTCCGACCTCTCTCGGTAAGATTCTCTGACATCATACGCCTTCGCTAGCCAACAAGCTGACAAAGAGACCGACGCAATTCACGGTCTGAGGGGCTCATGGATACCAATGAAAGGTGCAGCATGTAAAATCAACCTATGAATACCTGAACGAAATAAGTAAAAAAAATTCCTAGACAGAATTTGGGAAAATTTTATGTTCTCAGTTTAACCAAGGTTTAAAAAGCTATCTTATTAAAACGTGACATTGTTATGTTAACCCCAAACAAGTTATGCAATGGTATATGAATTCCTTTGATTTTCTACCTATCTTATTTCAAAGTAGGAATTAAAAAAAATTTTTTTCTAACAAAATACATCAAGTACACAAGCTAAAAACGTTATTAGTTGTAAATTCCACAATGACGCTTAACTCCAATTTTGCTATTTTTTTACTTCTGAAGGCTTTATGTCATTTTGACTACTTTCAATGGTAACAGAATAATCAGTTACTGAATGTACCCCTCAAAAAACAAAACTTTTTATAACTGTCGATATATCAGGTTCAGAGGTTGGCATTCTCAATATGAAAATGTTGAAGTAATAGTTCTTTCATTTAAAACTATTTTTCTTCCGTTTACCTCAGCACTATTCCAAGAAACCTACATAAAGCATATACACCAAAGAACAACTTGAGGAAATATTTCATAATTCCCAATAACAGCAACAAATAACCAAAGGTGGAATAGTACCAACTTTTCAACATGATTTGTTTTACGCTTATTTATTTAAGTGAACGTTTTGATATGGGATGCCCATACATACACAGTACAATATGGCAGCCTGTCTTTTCAATTTGTACTTTCCCAGTGGCTTCAACTAATAAACAAAATCACGCGCTTACTTTTGTGATTTCTTAGTAATATATACACACATATATGCACACACATGTATATATACATATATTTATACAGTATATATAAATATACACACACATGTATACAGTATATATGTATATATATATATATATATATATATATATATATATATATATATATATATATATATGTGTGTGTGTGTGTGTGTGTGTGTGTGTGTATTAGTGTATGTGTGTTTTATTGCCAACGTTTGCTAGGTCTATGACTAGAACTCGAGTTACTGCCCACTAGTCCACCCAGCTGTAAATGGGAACTATTATCAGCTGAGGCTAAGAGACTTGCTGAGAAACTATGAGGACATGGCCTCTTGTTACACACACACACACACACATATATATATACTGTATATATATATATACTGTATATATATATGTGTGTGTGTGTGTGTATTTAACATTAAGCCTTTAACTGCTAATTAATGGATGAACTCCCTATGCAGTAAATCTCCTACAACATTATGTACTACGTACACCTACTCGATGAGGCTCACCAGCATTCTGTTTAACCTTTCACAAACTCCGCATATATTCAAACTTGTCTCGCATGCATTCCCGAGCGCTCTGGATATTAACGCCCTTCTTTTCCAAAATGTCTTTCAAATTGTATATGTCTAACCAATTCTAGATCCTGGTCTCTTCCTCCCAGACACGAATTATACGATCTTCGTCCATTCTCTCACATGGCTGGACCACCTCAAAACACTCTGACCAGTCATTCACCTAAGCTAACCCTTTTTACCACGTCTATGTATTTACGCAGTTTCCACCGTTGTAATTTTTTTTTTTTACTATGCACAAACTACACAAACAGTGAGGAGGAAAGTACGAGGTCCTTCAAGAAAAACTCAAGATTTTCTTATATTCTGAGTGTTATGGTGATGTGGAGTTGACAGTTAATAGGCCTATAGAGTACCCCTTATGAGTCTTCGAATGTTTCATCACAATTGTATAAAAGACAAAATGAATTTGCGGGTCCCACGGTATCCTCGGTAGAGTGGGATACGAAAAGAAGCCATCTAGAAGTAATACACATACATGTATGTATGTATATATATATATATATATATATATATATATATATATATATATATATATATATAGATAGATAGATAGATAGATAGATATTTCTTTTCAAGTACCATAAACAATCAGAACAATGTTTGTACTATATAAACTATTATAAAGAGGAATCTTAAAATTTCAAAGTTTGGGTTTCCCGATGACTGAAATTTTATATAAAATAATAATATGAAAATGAGTTGAAAAATATGAACAGCGGCAACAACTGACGAACAATTTAAATGATTTGGAGTCTGTACAGCATTGGTTAGAAAAAAATTTAGCCTGTTATTATTATTATTATTATTATTATTATTGTTCTTCATTCTTCTAGAACAAACGAGCGTGTCATCATCACTTGCATTAATAGACTTCAGTAGTTATGGTATACACTACCTCTCTAAAGGTTTTGATATGGAGTATTTGAAGTATTTGGTTCCAAACAATTTAAATATTTATTGGGTGTTTTTCTGAATAATATCTATTGCTAGTATGTTGATGTTAATGACTTCTGCCACTTTCAGTTTTTAATAAGGGTCCACCTAAAGTCATCCAGCTCAGGGGCGTCATTTAACCGGGGCTGGGGCGGGTCACTGGCCACCCCCACAAGGCTCAAGCTGCTCCCCCTTAGCCCCAAGAAGTAACAGCAGCTAGTTTTCCACTATTCCTACCGAAGTTCAAATGTATCATCACATTAAGTTATTATCTATGTGTTAAAACATGTAAAGAACTACCTGCGAACAACAACTGGGGATGACCGGCTATCTTAATTGTTGTTGATGGCCATAGAAAACATATGGTTAAGTCATTTGCTTTGGAGGAGGTAGCGAATGATTTTGCTCGCATGAGACACAGTCGGTACCCATTGGTGTAATTCTATATAGGTATGTAATTAAAAAATCTTATATTATTCTATTTGATTTTGGTACTCAAATTATCAATATTATTACTTTTATATTATTTTATTTTCATTATGGTACTCAAATTATCAACATTATATCTTTTTGTTTCATAATCATAATATAAATTCCATTACACTAATGATGCAGTTGTTTCATAATTCTCATTAATGCCTGGCATTGCCAGCCGATGGTACCATAATTTGATTTGTAAAGAATATTTTTTATTAAAATATAAAAAAATTCATGTTTTCTTTTTAAATGTGCAATCATAAATATATGAAATTTCTCGGAAATGTTACGTTTCTTGATCGTTGTCTGTCTACTAGCTACCAGTGATGATGAGATAAATAAACAGTAGTGGGAGTATGTAATTATTGCTGAAATACCTTGCTCATGTGGCTTCAAAAAGCACTAAAACAGCTCAAAATAAAAAAAAACCCAGCTGATTAGGCTCGCTTCGCTCGCCAAACCATCTTTATCCCCCCACCCCCAACAAAAATCTGAAATGACGCCCCTGATCCAGCTATTTGAATTTGATTATAATGAATAATGGTCGTGAGTGCTTTGAGTAATGGTAAATACTTATTGGTGTATGGAGAGGTAATGGCAACAACGGCATTGCGGACGAATTGAAAAAGGACAGTGAGTTTTACTGAAATTAGAGTACTAGTTTTCGCCTTCAAAACAGTGTTTTTGAAGTGTCTGATGGTAAATCTGTTTATTTGCACAGTGTTGAGCTGAAGATTACTGCCAGCATGGCAATTAGATCTACGAGTCATCAATTAAAGTTTCAAAAGTGATGACATTAGCGCGGTAGATATCGAAATGATGAATTTAGATGTCATTCAGGACTTGCCCAACGTATAGGTAGGTGTCACTAACAATGTTACTTATAATGTTTCGACAAATCATAAGCAAATTTTGGTATAACTAACGCTATTTCTTAACATGTCTTTCGTAAATTATGGTAAGTGATGCGATGTGAAACTTATAGTCACGAAAAAATTTTGCTTATATGGATTATTAGTATGAACGTTAAATTTCGATGTGTACCGTACCTTTGGTTGAGAGTACACTGTTGAAATAACCATGTCTTCTGTACCGTACTGCTGCGTGAAGTGAGTGAAGTGCGCATGCGTCAAAAGACGCCATTTTCGTTGAGATCAGTGAGAGAGAGAGTGAGTAAATTAAATAAAAGTTGGTGTCTACAGAACGCTTTATGATGAGTGGATAACCCAGATACCAGGACTATGACACCATTGAATACGTAAACTGACGGAGAATGTCAATATTGAGGCGATTGCTGGAGGCGTTGTTGTAATATCAGGAGTATTGTGATGAGGTAGAGTGTTTTGACTGCAACTCCTAAAGATGATGATGTTGGGAGGGGGGTGGGGTGCTCCAACGTCAATTTTAGCTCTATAACTACTGCAGGGGGCTACCAGATGTGTTCACGAGGTAAATAATTATGTGTGTTGCTCTTTTCCATTATATGCGGCCACAAAGAAGAGCCTGAGTGGAGGCCGAGGGAGGCACTGGCGATAAGAAGAAAGGTGGTGCATTCATGTCCAACTAAACGATTTCCTGTGGGGAGGAATCTTTTGAGGCCCTTTGGTCCGAAAGACCTTTCCAAGGTTCTTGCCTTCGGATATCGGCCTTAGACCTCCATTATTGATTTTGCCTCATTGGATAATGCACACGAGGGTTTTCAAGGCTGCTCGAACCCAAATGTTTCGAACAGGTGTAGTGAGTGCTCAGCTTTTTCAGATAGTTGTTTAAATGACCTGGTGCCGTAGGTCTACTCGAGAACTCGGAGGCGGCTGCTACCAATGCAGTATTTTTGAAATTACTCTCGTCGGTTTACCAAATGTAGGCTTATAAACATGACGGGGGGTGGGGGAGGTGGGTACTCGTACGTGAAATTGATTTGTTGGATTTTGACATAAGCCAGCCTAAAACTGAAGTTGCCCTCGTCTGTTCTAAGCTTAGCCAGGATTAGGTATGTAGCCCTGGCTACAGTCAGGGTTCCCTTGGCCAAGGTTTTTTAGGCCGTGCCAAAAGGTGAATGACGAGTGAGTAACCTATCCTGCTTATGGAAACAAGCCCATGCTTTGTATTACAGTTTTAAATATAAAATGTTTAAAGCATAATTTCGTGCCTTGGCAAGCTATCCTAGGGTGCCTGCTAACATATTTTAGGGTATCTTGTAACTCTTTTATATAGAAATTCTTATCCATGTTACCCCTCTTATGTAACATACTTTTTATGCTTAGACATAATTTTTATTATAGATTGTTCACAACTGACCAGTGTTAGGATGAGCGTCACGGACTATGGCTAAAAGCCAGATTTAATATATAGCTACTGATATCTACTGAAATAACTTAATTTTGAAAGCTAATGTTTCGCTATTGCCAAGCGTAATCTTTGTAATTGCTGTATTTATATCTAGAAAGACAAGTTCATGTAATGAAGCGAGGCCTATGATTGATCAGTGCAGAGTACCCTTATGCTGAGACCGTTATGAGCTGGGTGCAGTAGCTTTGGGAAAGTACAGTTAAGGGCTAGGTTGGGAGTATTGAACATCGGTTAGGCTATTTTATGTCTCTGGAAATTAAGAGTGCCTGTGATTTCTGCATTAAGCCGTGCTTCTTGCCATAGGACTTTGCCATCTTTATATTTTGGATAGCTTATCTTTTTTTAATAGGATAGCTTCGTATTTACTAGAGTTTCGCTTACAGGCTGGTGAGGTTTGCCTGGTAGAAGATGTTGAATGCCAGTAGTACTTGTGAATTGTGGAATCTCTGCATATGGTACAAGCTTTTTAACTTAGCTTTTTTTACTTTTGTGTGTGTTTGCTTATCTGTTGAGTTTTCCCTTTCCTTGCTGCATTTCATGCTGTTATTTGCTTGTTGAATTTCTGTATATTAGAAACATTGGTTTACATTTCAAGAAACTTATGGTAAACATAATGAGGCCTTCAGTATCTGGTGACAAGTCATGCGACAGTTACTCATTTTACTGTACAACTTGGGTTTCTTATTGCCACAACCATGTTGATGTTTTTTTTATTTTCTTTATTCATGATCCTTTTATTATAGTAAGTGTATAAATACATTGTGATATTTTCTCTCATGCCTTTCCTCATTCAGTCTTCCAGTTTAACACTATTTATAGCACAAGAAATACGAGGTTGACATGTTGTCTATTAATTGATCGTTTGTTAGAGAATTATTGTTTCATGAACCCTGATTTACCTTGTGGCAGATAGGGATTCTAACAAAATCTCATATACAAAAGTGACAGGTATTATACTAAAAGACAAGTTATACTTAAAATCTGGAAGATGAACTGACAAAAAATAATCCACCTGGTAGACCTTGTGAGGGCAAATAGGCAGACTTAGAATTAGTATGGTGTATAAATAGATAATCTTTGTGATTGAGGGGAGGTTTATATCCCATTACAGGCCTATTTTAGAACTATCTCATAACTTACCTTATGAAGATAATGTAAGAGGGAGGGTGTGTCACTCTTCCTCAAGCTGATTTTCATTCCTCCTTCAAAGGTGCTTAAGAATCACTTCTTGTTCCACACCAGAGGGGTAAACTTTTCTAACAGAAATATGGGAACACAGTGGGAAACAAATTTTGGATGGAGGGAAAACAAAAAATATGAATTACAGGGGTACAGTCTAACCTAGGGTGCTGTGTAATGGCTTTCTGTGAGGGCTATGGGGATTTACCACCTCTGGATCAAAGCCTAACCTGACTAATTGTAAATCATATGGACCGAAAAACTATGGTTTCCGAGTGTGATCCCCTCCCTCTTGAGAGACGTGGATTATTGCAATGGTTTAACAAAATGCTTGCAATAGCAATTAGTGTCATTATCGAGAAATTACATAAAAATCTTACAAGAAAACCAATATTTGACATTTTAAAACCCCTCACTTCTTATAAACAATATTTACTCGTACATCACTTTCAAAGTGGTTGCCATGTTGAGAACGTTTATACCACAAATACTATGTTCTATTTTGAGGACTGGTCTTTTCTATAATTATGACTTGGCCAATTGCATAAGACACCATGTGATATAATATTCATAATGAAGCAACATTATTCTTGAATCTCAGAAAAAAGTAATAAAAATTGCAGTGACACACTGGAAAAAAAAAAATGTAACAGTAACTGTTACTAAGTTGAAATATTGATTCTGCCCACTATGAGCAGGCTTTTTCCTCCTGGTTGCTTGTGATTGGTTAGCTGTGAAATTGGGATGACGTTACAGTTTTGGGTGAACTAAGCAGCCTCTTGATAACCAGTACAGTACAGAATTGACTCTTGGATGATGTTCACTATGTGTATATTAGTAAGATTGAATTTCCCAGACTTGTGGAGAGTACAGTTATATCGGATAAAAGGTGCTGGTATAATCGGTAATATCATCATCTTTATGAATATCTTGGTTCAGTATTTTTTTCATAATCACAAACAGCGCTTGATAAATGCATCTTGCTTTTTTAATGTATAAGCCTACCTTAGTGGTCCCCATAGAACACTTGAAGCAAACTTGTATGGTCAGTTCAGTTCCTGTATTTGGGAAATAATTGATCATAGGTTGGCATATCAACTGTTAGTATTATTGTAACATTAGGCATACACATGAAATTATAATTTGAAGGAATACAGGATCACAGGCTTAGACATAATTTTGTGTCAATTATAAGCTGATCCAGTGAAACTTGCAAATGAGTTTATATAAAAATGGATTGTTGTGTAAGAGGTTGATGAAACAAAGATATTTTCATTAAGATTTTATTCCTGAAAAAAAAATTGTTTGAGAAAAAGAAAAGTATGCAGACCTAATTTGGTTGCTTGTCATCCTACCAAGTACTGTATTAAATGACTGCAGTGAATTTGATTTTATGGATGGAATAAAATGTAGTCAAAATATTCTATAAATGGCAGACACTAATAGTCTGCATAGCTCTGAAATAGTGTCCTGTAATTCAAGTCTGCTAATTTGGGTATAACCATTCATTGAGTCACCAATGTGGTCGGGTCTACCTGATATACCAAAACCATTTGACACTCATGACATAATTTACTCATTCCTGTTTTTTATAATTTCCAAAGGGATTTGTACTGTATATTGTTTAATTGCTGTGGATATGTTTCCTTTGGGTGATAGACAAAATGTTTATTTCAGCTACGTTAATTATTGCCAAAATGATTGAAACAGAGGTGATACAAATTGCCATCTTTGCAAAACCAAAGCTAACCAATCAGCTTCAAGTGATAGTTGTGAAGTAGCAGTGTTTAGGGCTATTACATTTAGAGCTGGTTGACTTTTAAGTACAGACAGTGCAAAATTTTACGGAACTGACGTTTAGAAAAGATTGATGCCTTTGGTTGTCCTGAAAATGTTTGAGAAAGGACTCATAATGGTTAGAGGTAAAGTTTCTTAATTATGTAGATAGATTGAGGGCACCATATTAGACTGAATACAGCTTGAACTTTAAATGATAAATTGATATATATGAAAGAAAGATGTAATTTCTGCATCCTACAAATATCTTGGTAACTACAGTGATTTTGATATAGAAGAAAAGTGTTTTATTTAAAATTGACTCAAGTCTATTGTGTACATATTAATTGTAGGTTTAAAAGTAACTCATACTGCCAAACTCTGCTTAGTAACTGGATTTTTGTATTGGATACCTGTAAGTGATCCATAGGCGTATCTCATCTCCATAGGTGGATCAGTGCACCTCACGAGGTTCACTGTAGGTTGTTTGCAATGTCCTTTCAGCCTCAAGCTTGCCTACTTTTAACCCTTTACTGTACTTCTGTTCTTCCTTTCTTCAATCTTTCTGCCCAACCACTCCAACTCCTTCCTTTCACTGTCATAAGTACAGAATGGCTGAAAATGCCCCAGAGCTTCTTGGATCTATGAAGGCCAACAAGTGTTTCTGTAGAATTTGCTTGTGAACAGTCACACTTTGTTTTGATTTGTGTTGTGCATCTCAATTTGCAAGCGTTTTGGTAGTTTATCATGTTAATTATTTCCCCATTACTTTAAATATTTCCCTCTTTTCTTTGTACATTTAAAATTCAAGTCCTCCGCTCTTCTCCCTCATTTGGACAGTATTGGTATTTTTACTTAATTTTTGTATTTAGTAAGTTTATGTCTCCAAATTTTGATTTGTGCTTGTACTGATTTGAATTATATGTAAATGATATTAACTAAGTTTAGCTGTTAAATTTTGGTTCTTAAATTGGCTGATTGTGAATTTACCATGGCAGGACCTACTTGGTACTTTATCTCCTGTATTTTCAATATCTCTCTGTCTTGCTGTCCAACTGCTCCAACTCTCTTTCTTTGTATCGAGCGCTGAATAGCCAGTAGTGCCCAGTGCTTGGCTTACAGTCCAGATTTCATAAAATCCAGTAGATAAAATGTTAATGTTCAAATATTTTTACAACTTTACAAATCAAAAAGATAGATGATGATGATTGATGGATGTTTTAACAATGCATTGGCATCTCAGCAACTCTCTGCACTCAAAAGTTTTTTATTTTCAAAACTGTAAAATAATAATTTCACCAACCTGATCATGTGAGCCTTACCTTATTCATTTACAAAATTAAAATGCCCATCACATATAATTTACTTCAGAAGCAGATAATGGTTATCTGGTAACAATGGACAATCTACAGATTAACTGCATAATGGTCAGTCACTTTAAAATACTTTCACCTTTTTATGTTATTGTTTGTTTACTGGTTAATGTCACCACACAACATGTGCTCCTGCTTCTCCTTCTCTTTTCATGTGTTGGTTAAAGTCATGGCAAAATGCTAGCATTTGCTATTCTGTCTGTATTCAAGTACAGTACAGTACTGGTTTTAGTCACATCATAGAAATGAAAGGTTTTTTACTTTCTCTTTTTCATTAAATAGATTAAAGTCACCATAAGATACTTCCACTTATTTTTCTTTCTCTTCCTTTTATGGGTTAAAGTTACCATCTGTTTTTCTTTGTCTTGACTCCATGAACTGGTTAAGATGCCAGGCAAGTCATGTTCAGGCAGTATGCAATAGTTTGTCATGTCAGATAAGACTCATGCCATCCGTAAAAATATCCGTCAAAGTAACTCACAACTGCAAACACAAAAATGACCTCCAAATGCAGAATGGTAAATGCAAAAGGCTAGACCATAATTTCTTAACAGGTCTCCAAGACTAAGGAACAATTAAAATGAAACAAATTGTGATAAAAAATTGAGATGAAATAAAAAAAGCTGAACAACAACAAAATAAAAAGAAATGTTAAGTTTTTGTATCACACATAATTACAGTGAAAGATTCACACCCAATTTCAGCTCAGTGAATTAAGTCTCATTGTGAAGGCTGCAATAGATCCTCATGGTCTCTTCATCTAAGTCCTCCACTGTTAGCGCTTAGTCCTGTGATGTGTTGAACTGGACATTTTTGGAAAGGGGTGGAGCTGGAGATGAATCATGGGGTGTTGGCTTAGGGAGAGACAGGAAGAAACCATGTTCTTGCTTCTGTTCTCAACAGAAAAGTGAACAGAAATTTGAATGTAGGAGGCAGCGTAGATGGAGAGAAAGATGCCTGATAGAGTCCGTTCGTAAATAATGGCACTGGAGATACACTCTTGACACATGCCTAAAAGTAGATGAGTTCAGAAATCCCAGCGGAAGTCTTCATTGTATGGTGTTATTGAGATCTCTTCCTGGGCAGCATTTACCACTGATCCACCAATCCTTCTGGGCGTGTCTTGCATCTCAGTTGAGCAGAGCACCTCTGTGCATGACATAACCTTGAGATGTGGGTTCTTATCTAGTGGTAATATTAGTTAGCTACAAGGTCACCCTTGCAGTCATTAACAAGCACGCTGAGACACTTGTCACAAGTCAAAAATAATGAAAGTGAAGAACATTAGGGTCTAACACTTACAAAACATTGACAGGCTTACACTCAAAGCACAAATCATTGGTTTAAAGAAAAAATATCGAAAGCTGTTAGAAAATCAACAGATTAAAGGAAAAGCCTAGGAATGAGTAAAATATGCCATAACCAAGAAAAACAAATATTGCAACACAGCCACTTAGGCCATCAAGTAAAATGGAAGATTGAGTTAACTGAGATATTAAAAGGACTAAAATAATGTCAGTGCTAAAAGACAAGAAGCACAATTAAGGAGTACTCACTATAGCTCAAAGCATGATTCTTCACCAAACTAAGCATTTACAAGTACTGAGCAAACTTACGTTAAAGGCAAAACCACAGAGCATAAACACCTGCAAGTGAACACAGACCAAAAGGTGAATGAAAATCATGAAGACTTTCCAAGAACCAGAAAACATTTTTCCTGGGAAGAGCAATGAAGAAGTTGACTAAACAAGTCACACAGAGTGAAGTAGCCATTGTGCCATACACAGGACTGAGCGTTGACTAAAACTGGCACTAGTCAGTGTGACTGGGTGCTCCTTGTCTGCGAAGGCATGACAAATGATTGATGGGTATATGGCGAGACAGTTTAAGAATATTTTTTCATACAAAGCGATTAGTTATGATTTGTCTCCCAATCCCATTATTTCTCACAGCTCATGAATTAGGTGGGACAAAGAATGACTTGTAGATGTCTTAGACCTGGGAGCTGCTTACACATGCATAGTATAACTATAGTACATTCATATCAGCATTTGGTGCCAGCGCTGTCTCACACGCCTCCTGATTGGCTACGTCAGCCAATCAGCGCTGGAAATGGCCAGTGCACCCTCTCAAAACTCCCGAGAGTGATAAACATCTCCTCGCTCCTGAGACCTGAGGCCATGTCTTTCAAAAGTTATAACTTCATTAAACCTCAGTCTTACTCAAAGAATAGCAGTGTTTCCCGCCTCTATCACTAAACATGCTGTCACGGTTGAAGGATTATATCACTGAATCAGTTCGTGATCGCGTCTTCTGATAGGGGTGCATACCATAGGCCTACTGTCAAGTGCAGCTGGTCGCACTGCAGAGAAGTTATCTCTTTATTCAGACGGCAGATGAGTCATACAAATCCTAGACTCGCTTTATTAAAACTAGAATGCAAGATCTGACATACAAGCTCATTCAAGTATGGCCCCAAATAACAACTAGCTAAAGCAAAAGATTCCTCTAGAAGTAAGGAATGTGTAAGCAAAGCTATTGGCTGTCTGGAGAAGCTATATAGGCCTAGTCTGGGCGTGCAGCATCCCTGTACATTTTAATATTCTTAATCGCTTGTTTGTTATTTTCATATTGGATTGACAGCCCTACCTATACTTTGTAGGTAGCATGCATCCATGACAATTGCTACGTAAATTTTATGAGACACAAGGCAAGAAATGATGAATGCACTGCGATGCCATGTATGAATGAAGAATACATTTATCTTTCAAAATTTCTTGATTATTTCACTGCCAAATATCTACCATTGCTTTATTGAAGTAAATAATTCATATATCATTATAATCCTTCAACCATTGGCTTGACATGTTTAATGATGAAACTGGGAACACTACTATTCTTTTGGGCAACCAGGTTTAATAAAAGTTATAACTTTGAAAGACATGTCTTCAGGTCTGAGCGGAGATGCACTCTGAGTTTTGAGAGACTGCACACTGGCCATTTTCTGTAGCGCCAGGATTGGCTGACCACTAGCCAATCAGGAGCGTCGTGGCGGGACGGCAAGTACACCAAATGCACGGCTGATGAATGTAACAGGCAGCATACTGTAGGTTTATATAATGTATGTGTCTCGCATATATTCCGAAAGGGATTGAAAGATTTTGGGGTCTGTCTGTATACAAGCCAAGTGGTCAGCCAAGACAAAGATTAACTGTACTGTACTTTATATATTTGGTAAATAAGAGTTTGCTCATAGTTGAGGCTTACCCTGGTGAAATTAATGTGGCTATAAATGGAAAGGGCATCACAACTGCCTAAGTTGTTTCATGTTTTGTGACCATAAATGTAATTCAGTTATATGCATAAATCAGTGAATAACCATGTTGAAAAGAGTTTGACCTCTAATTATTATAATAACTTTCTCACCTTTGGTTCAGTGTTATGTATCTTTCACTCAAGGAATTGCCTTTTAGAAAATTAGTGATTAATGAGTGTAGTTGAAGAGCACTCGATGCATTTATAAAAATACTGCAATAGGAAAACGTCAAGAACCTCACTTCCTTTGTTTGTTGTCGTAAAATTTTATTGGAAGGCAAATTCTGATATGACGCGTGATGACAGTTATCAGCAGGAGATCCACAAAAAAGACTTGAAGCAGGTAGATGTGCTGTGCACAGTAAGTTTAGTACTGAGTAGCCAATCTTACAAGCTTGATTATTCACCATTAATTTGTAGATGGTGCATCTGCTAATTGTAAGGCTAATGAAAAACCATAAAAATTATTTCCAACACATCAAATTTGACAAGACCAACCTTTAGCTATTAATACATTACATGTGTTATAAGAACAAAACAACAGCCTGAATAGCATCCCATCACAGTTCTGTACTAGAAACTGTACTCTCGGTTAGGATGACTGTGCTGTGCTTTAAAATTTGGATGAAGTCATGTGAGGCCTCAATTATAGTGTACTTTGGAATGAGTTAGATAATAAAACTACCCTCTCCTACTACATATCTAAGAAACAAGCAGTCAGACATCATTGGAATACCACTGTCGTAATTACTTTTGGAGTACTGTGATACTTTTCATAATTTTCACTCATAAGACCCTGCTTTCACTGTTACTGTATTTTATGGGAACTTATTCACATATAAGTTGCATGTTGTAAGACAGTAGATTGGACACTATAAAGATTTTGAAAATGTTGACTTTTGGGGTTGACATAGTTTTTTTTTAGTGTATAAACTTTGTTGACTTTTACGAGTTTTGCAGGTTATTCCCTGTGATTACTGAGGGCTTAGTTGAATTTCTTTCTGATAGATTATGGTTGTGTGCCCTGAACGAAAAATTTGTACAAATATACACAATGCAATGTGTTGGTGGGTTAATTGACCAAATATTGATCCTTTTGATTGCAGATGTTGGTGTTTGAGTGAGTGATGTAACTAGTAAGGAAACGTAATCATCTCGGGAGCTTCGGCCGCCTCACCCCAGAAATGGCCACTCTTTCTCGGCCAGGGAGCCTCCGTAATCCAGAGGTGGCCGATTTATTTGACAGAGATGATCCTGATAGGCTGTTTGATGATCTCCGAGAAATTGGACATGGAAGTTTTGGAGCTGTTTACTATGCACGGCATGTGGCATCAAAAGAGGTTAGTCTCTCTCTCTCTCTCTCTCTCTCTCTCTCTCTCTCTCTCTCTCTCTCTCTCTCTCTCTCTCTCTCTCTCTCTCTCTCTTCCATCCTTCCACTTACAATATAACTTTATTTTTTAACAAACTACCTGTTGAGGTGGTAAGTAGCACTGCTACTTAGTAGATGAAGAGAAATTAGTGTTTAACACTGCATTTTTTTGTATTTTGAATGTGTATCCATTGATTCTCAGATGCATTATACAGATCCCGTAACCATTAATCAAAGAGAGAATTAATCAGAGAGATAAAGAATGCTGAATATTGTTTAAGAGTGGTAAAGGTGCAGATATTGACAGTGATCAACAACTTGCCATTGCTCCACTAAAGCTAAAAATACGATCACCCTACAAAAAGTTAACAGAGGATCAAGATTAAAAATGTGGTGCCAAGAGCTACAATTTTTATGGTAAAAAATTTTCCAAAAAAATACAAATATTAAAGCTGAAGTAGGAATGCTACCCACTTTGTATCTTACCAGTGTACATAAAAAACTGGAAAGTCATAAAAAGACCAAAAATCCAAGCAAAAAAATAGGTTCAGGAAAGTTCTGCTTGTAGATGAGATGATGAAAAGGAGACTGGAGGTGGCTTGGTCATTTCTTGCACACAACCCCTGGGAGAATAGTACTTTATAGTGTCAGATGGGTGGGCACCAGAAGAGTTGGAAGACCCAGACCTAGTTGCAGATGGGTGGAATGTTGTGGATAATAAAGCACTGGAAAGACATGAATGGCACACTGTCTCTGATCATAACATTAAATTTTTGGGGAAACCTTTTAAAGGAATTTTATGAGATATCAGTATTTTGCTTGGATTTTATCTTTTCAAGGTTCTCAAGAATAAAACAATTCTATTTACATGCAGTACTATGTTTGCTGTTTGTATGGTCATGTCTTGAGGGAAGAGGTTTATAAAGTTTTGTGTCCTTTTTGTGTATTGTTCTATTATAACTTGGCAAAGGCCCTTTCATTACTTGCTTTACAATCCAGTGTATCCTATAGGAAACAAATGCTTTATCTCTTAAGGCCTACCCTCATGCAAAATATGGTATCCTTCTCCCTCTTCCTTGGTTACACCTAAACATTTCAGGCATTGAAAATCCTATATGCCATTTATATTCTGCAGTCTTGATGATCTTGTGTAATACCACCAGTTACACACAAATACAGAATACTGAGTTCACTCCAACATTACCGCAGCATTTATATGGCCATTTTTGAGACTATTTTCCTTGCTTTATTTCCAGTTGCCAGTAAATGTGTGTTATTTACCTTAACTTTCAATCCTCTCCTGTAAATTACACTTTCATCTTCGAATATTTGATATGACTTTGATTATGCTGTTGACACTAGGTCATCTTATAGCCTCTCTTAGGCCCCCCTTTCTCAATTGGCTGGAAATTCTTCCTTGACAATACCTTATCAAGGATGTACTCTTTTGGACATAACCATTCTAACTCCTTATTTTGGATTTGGGAATGGACTTCTTACAGCTCACCCTCTCAGACAGAGTGCATTGTTTTCCCGCCTGTATAGCAGTTCAGGCTGGTTAATGATGAATTGATTGAAAAAAGTGTTTTTACAATAAAACTAAACTTTTATATAAGTAACTTCCCAATTAATTACATAGCTATAGTTTCTAACTAGTCTGACATTTAAATCTGTACTGCAACGCTTCAATTTGTTTAGTGCAGATGACCAAAGTACCGCCTACCAATGGTAATACTAGAACCAATTTCAGCAGATAATCATCTCTGTTTCTGTTGTCCTCGATGTAAACATCAGATATTTGCGGCGGATTTTTTCATCATTTGCTGGTTAATTACCTAATCAGATTTCAGTGGTGTATTATAGCTGATTTTGAGTAACCTTCAAGCTTATACTTTCAGGATCAGTATTGTGTTATTAAGATCTGATTCAAGTTCATTATTTTTCACAAAATTGATTAACTACTTCCTTGATTTCCACTTAGTAGTGGAAAATCTGCTACTGGTGATATAGAAGTAGTCATTGTCCACTTAGCCTAGTATAGCTGGGCTATAGACTGTTTTCCTGAGTAGAGATAACTTAGCGGACTAGCGTGAAGAGCAAAACTTAGTTAAAATACCGACTGAAGAATGGTTGATTTTTCAATGAGTAGCATAATAAGTCACATAAACCTTGTATTTGCTACTATCCTTGCAGAGTAGCATAATAATGAACTTTGTGTTTGCTACAACCTTTACCGAGTAGTGTAATAAAACGTAAACATTGCATTTGCTACCATCTTTGCCAAGTTGCGTAATAAAGCGTAAACATTGCATTTGCTACCATCTTTGCCAAGTTGCGTAATAAAATGTAAACATTGAATTCACTACACGACCGATATTTTCGGTAATGAAATATATATATCTGCAAATCTCAAATAATCTTTGTTAGGAGTTGAGATTTGTCTGTATGATGGTACTCTGTGTACTTCAAAGAATTAATTAAACATCATCTTCTTACACTTTACTTTGCAGAGAACTGAAAAAGTGTAAGGGCCGAACATAGTAAGGAGAGAAATGTGCTTAATTTGGTTGTGCTGGGCTTTTGGAAGAATTTACATTCTTGATGGCTGAGAATCGGCCCTGAATGCCCAGGTGCGCTAACCAGCTCCTGCTCTTGATGGCCAGTTGCCTGGTGCCATCTACAGCCTGGGAGCACCCAGCACCTGGAACCAGCTCCTGATCGTCTGGTACCTACTCTCCCCACATCCATTTTTTTCTCCTGCTGCTAGCCCTCTAATTTTTTTTCTACTTGCTACCGTGCCTGGCTCCCTCGCTTCCTCCCCATGCCATTGCCAGTCTTGTCTCTTGGTTAACAGAAGTTAACTTTGTAATAGTGAAGTGTTGTGCAGTGGAGGAGGTGTGTACTTGTTCCCCGATGCTCCTAGACAGAAAGCCCCTGTCAAGCTCCCCTAAACCTGGGAGGAGGCATACTGTAAGTCCATGGTAGGTTTGGGGGTTACACACAGGTAGTCGCCCCCTCAGTTTAGCCTGTTGCTGGTCCCAGGTATTGACAGACAGCCACTGGAAAGTCGTCTTACTGGATGTGTAGTGGAGGATGTGGCTCTCTGGCCCTATCGGATCTCCTAAACCCAGTCCCTGTCAGACTCCCCTAAACCTGGGAGGAGGCATACTGTCGGTCCATTGGAGTCCCAAGGGAGTTTTGCCCCTGGGTAGTTGCTCCTCAGTTGATCCTGCTGCCTACAGGTCTCGACGGATAGCCATCGGAAAGGCGTCCATGGGAAGTGCTTTCTTTGTTCTCTATTGATATGGATCCCAGTGTGAACAGTTAGAGATAGAGATACAGATAGAGTCCGAGCGCCCAGTGTCCTAGCGGCTGGTGTCCGAGCATCCACATGTATCCCAGTGTCCGAGTGTCCACCTCTGAGTGCCCAGTGGCTGCTGAGCGCCCCAGTGTCTGAGTACCAGTGGCTGCAGAGCGCCCAGTGTCTGAGCGCTCAGTGACCAGTTGTCCACCCGTCTCTCTGGCGCCAGCTGTCAGGCATACGGCACCAACCTGCTAGGACCTGGTGGCAGTTCCTCTTTGGCTCGGCACCTGACTTTTTAAGAACATACTGTTGTTCTGCCTTGTGCCCCAGTTCTGATTACACAGGAACCAAGTCTGCCCATGGACATAAACAACTGTGTCAGAGTTTTTAAGCTTGTTGGTGGAAGCTTCCTCTTTTGGTTCTTTAATAGAAGTCTTTCAAGATTGAAACTGGGCTTTAGTTTAAAGGAGCAAGACAAGTGTCTTTTGTCTTTCCTCCCTCTAGTGCCTAGAATGATCTAGGCCTTCTTGTCATGTTTATTGGAAGCCCTAATTTTCTTGACTGATAACAGGAGCACTGGCTAGAGTCCTCCTTTGGTTTTCATTCTCATCTCTTGGGATTTCGGGCTTTTCTTTCTGCCATACAATCACTACCGCTTTCAGACAGTGAATTCTAACTCCTTTTTCCCTCCTTGCTTGGAACCTTAGGGGTTGAGCCTACTATGGACTCTGGTGCCCACCAAGACGTTGCCAGGTTGGACAGTCTTTGTATGAGATTTTTTGAAACTTATCCTCCAATTTTCATCCAATTCCTAGGTTTCTGTCGAAGACTGAAAATGCTGTAAAATTCTTCACGGCCACTGAAGATATTCATGTTGATGATTGTCATACTCCGCTTTCTGTCAGTGGTAAAGGAAGCTAGCCTCTCACGTCCTTATTGCAGTTTCGCTCTTTGTTGACTGACCTCAATTGGGCTCCAAACAGAAGAGAAGCTCCTTGCACTTTTTCAGACCTGCTTTCCTGTGCAGTGCCAAAAACTCCTGGGTTCATTCCTGAGCTCCTGGTGCCAACTTCCTAGCACATGACGCCGTCTACTGAGCGCTTGGCACCTGTTTAAGAGCACTCAACAATATCTTTCTAGTGCTCGGATACCGCCGCCAAATGCCTAACTTACGCTTACGGTACCCAGGCTTTTGCAGTTATGGAATTCTTCAAGCCTTTCAGATGATATTTTCCGCCATGAACAGTCCTGCATGTTTTTGTTCTGTACGAAGGTATCGTCAAAGTCCATGCAAGGCGTTATCAAGGTCAGTAATGTGGAGTCCGCAAGGATATCGACGTGTCCTCATGGCTGTCTTTAGAGTTTACAGAGTTGGCAGCTAGTCCTCAAGGTTGTCTGCAATTCTGCATGTGGGTCTACAGGTTCGCTCATTTCTCTGCAAGTCTGCATGGTTATCAGCGAAGCTTGTCCCACAGCCCCTTTTTCCTTCGATTAGAAGACGAAGTTCAATTAGAGACAAACCAGACAGCCCCTTCCTTCAGTCTTTATGGCTATTGAATGGAAACCTTATAGGTGCAGGAAGCACCCTTCCTTGTCTCCACCAGACTATGGGAATATCGTAGGCTCTTATGGGACAGGGTCTTCCCAGCTCGAGGATCTGTGCTTTGGCCTCTTTCCAGCACAAGCCTTCTATGGAGTCCTCGCTCGTCTTGTATTTGACTTCGTTTTTTCCAAGGTATGAATATGAGTCCTCACCCAGATGACTGCTGGATGACTGACTTTTTTGATCCCATTCAGTGGAAGTGCTCGAAGGCTTTTTGAACTCAGCCAGAAACCTTTGTTTTTTCTCACAGCCCCGAGTCAAGTCGGAACTACGGTGGTAGTTGTCAGAACATCTACTTTTGGAAGGGGAAGTTCCTTCATCCTTGAGCCTAAGCCTAGTTTTCAATGTCTCAGATCGAGGTTGGGAGCCCTCTTTATGAACTGGGGATTTTCTGTGACGTGGTCCCCAGATGGATGGGTCCTTAACTTCTTTCTCGAAGAGCTAGAAATTTTTCACGTAAAATGCAAAGCTTTTTGACCTTAGTACACTCCTGGACTTTGGTAGCCATTCAGACAAGACCACAGTTCTAACTTATTTTTGTAAGCAGGAGCTGTCCCATGCCTCCCTGCCTCCAAATAGTAAGAATTCTTTTTCTGTGGACAGATCATAAGACTTCTAGTCACTCAGTTCATTCAGGGAATTAAAGTCCTAGCAGACTTCTGATCTGTCAGAAGCGTGTTGTCTTCATCATGGACCTTCAATCCCCTGGCTTCCGGGACCTGTGGAATCTATGGGGCAGGCCCTTTTTGAACCTGTTTGCCCCTTCAAGGAATCTTCGTCTTCTCCTTTTTGTTGCCCTTACCATCCCTGTAGCATGTGCAACAGACACCATGCTACAAACCGGTCCATTGGACCTCCTCTCACAAACTTCATCACAGTCAAGGAGGAGCTACACCAAGCTTTAGGCTAACTGCAAGTTTCGTTAACATCCTAGCCCTATTCTACCTGTTCGCCTCAAGAGATCTACCAAAGTGGTCTGCTCTTACCCTGACAGGCTCCAGACTGTCTGGAGGCTTGTCAATTGAAGATTCTTCTCTGGACGTGCTGCAGCAGCTACTGCAAGACGTAGAAGTCAATCTTCTCTCTTCGTCTGCCAGACTTAAGGGGCAATTTTCCAAAGATGGTGTCTCAAGCACTATGTCTCCTCTGTTGAGACGTCTGTGACCCCTTTGCGAATTATCCTGTTTCTTGTCGAGGAAACCTGGAATCTTGTATTCCACCATTTAAGGGTATAGAGATCCAGTTCTTTCGTCATCACTATCTCAATGACCTTTCATGTCCTTGGCACGCCCATGCAAGGAAGGAGGAGACGTGGGTTGCTCATTTTCCCTTGGATTTTGGCCAAGAATGAGGACCCAACCAAGTTGTGGATTTGCTTCTTTCTCCCTTAAGAATTTACGCATATCCTTGACTTCCAGGAGTGCCAGACAGCACCTGAGCTCATAACTCATCTGGCACCCAGCTCTCCTGGCGCCAACCACAGCCAAGCATCAGTTTTTTTTTATCTGAATGTCCAGCTCTCCTGTCACCAACCACAGTGTGGCGCCAGCTTATACTCTGAGCGCCCATAAGTGCTCACTAACTGAGGAAGTATAGAGAGCTCTCTGTCCAGCTGGAATGTTCAGGTATTACCTGAAAGAGGCCGGAAGTTCAAGACCATCCATACCCCTAGGGTGTTATGACGAGCTCATCGCGCCCTCTGATTAGATCATCTTGTTCTTTATCCTAATGGACTTCATTTTCTGAGACACTCTGAGTTAAGAGAGCATTTTCCCCATATTAAGTGAAAGCTAAAAGATGTCAGAACAGCTTCTACCTCATTAGCTTTCAGGCACTACTTGTCCTTACATCTGTCCTACAATCATCCTTCTGTAATTGTAATCAATTTTTGATTCTCACTGATTTCAAGAAGCGAAACAGTGTTAAAATTTGGCAGTATCTTGCATTTATTACTAACTGGCATGGTATCGTGGAAGGGAGCATAGGATTTTTTCCTATCTCTTCACCTTGTAGTAAGGTGCTGAGTTTTAGGGAGCCAAGGGGGTACAAGGTACTTGGAGCACCTACTACTCTTAGTGGATGGGTTGTGGTTTTTATTTCAGTGTAGGTGACAGTGGTTGTTTTTATTGCGGTACTGCGCCCAAGGCAAGGGCACTTGGTTTTTAATTTTGTAATGCTTTGGCAGCCCTCAGAGTACTCCTCAGCTGCAAAGCTCCCACTGAAGTAGAGGCGCCCCTCAGCTTTACCGCCACTGCAGGTTAACGAGCACCAACCAGAGGCACTTTCTACTGCAGTCTCTCTTAACTAACAAGGAATGACATAGTATTCAGTGCTAGCAACTTTTCTATTTCTAATTCACTACTTGGCTTAATGTTTTGGAATAAAATATGTCCATGTATCCCACCTCCTGTCAATGTGGTATTCAGCTGTGTAATTACTTGGTGAGTTACTTATATGAAAATAAAATTTTTGTGAAAAAATAAAGTTTTATATATACTTATCAAGTAATTACATGATTGGAGCCCTCCTTCCTCCCCTCTGATGGACATAAGCATAAACAGAATGAGGTTATCTGCTAATTCGTTCCTAGTATTGCTGTTAGTGGGTGGTACTGGTCATGTGCACTAAACAGTCGAAGCATTGTGAATTTTGAATTTAAGCTGTCGGACTAGGTAGAAACTATAGCTATGTAATTACTTGGTAAGTATATATAAAAATTTATTTTATTATAAAAATTAATTTTTTATATGAAACTATTTATCATAAACTCTAGCATTTTCCTCCCATCCCTCCTCTCTCATGGTTGGAGTCTGATAGGGCTAAATGAGACTGGTGGCTTTCTGTTGAGATTGGAGAGTTGGCTGAGCATGTGAAGTGTTTTTTTTTACTTGAGCATTATGCTATGTGCTCCTAGAGGCATTGTATGGTGAAAAGGTATTATAAGATAGGTTAGCCTGTATTAAAACTTATTTATGGTAAAAATATAGTTTTTATGTGACATTTAAACTTGTCAAAGTGTGCAAATGGTTGAAATAAAAATGATGCAATGATATTGCATCAAAATTGCATGAAAGGATAAATAGTTTTGATACAAGATTTTGGAAAGTTTAGTTGATGTTTTCATTATATAATTGTTTTTGCAGGTGGTGGCAATTAAGAAAATGTCCTACAGTGGGAAACAAAGTGCTGAAAAATGGCAGGACATCTTGAAAGAGATAAAGTTCTTACGTAGCCTTCGCCATCCAAATACTGTCACCTATAAAGGCTGTTACTTAAAAGAATCAACAGTTTGGGTGAGTATGATGAAAGTTTAGTATTGTTAGACAAAAAAGTGTAAAGTGAAGTTCATAAGTTGCCAGCAGGATTTGATTGGTCAAAAAGCTTATATATTATGTCTTAAAAGTATAATTTATAAGATGCTGTATTGCTTTTGGGGCATTGTTTTGCTCTTTTATTAGAGTATTATGATGAGAATGTAATTATTTATTTAGTGCTGTTGAACATGGAGTAAATTATTTGAAATATTATTTGAAAGATGCATCTTGAGTATTAGGGAACAAAGAAAGATGTAATAAGATTATGATTACTAGAAAGCAAGGCGTATCAGGTAGCACACTTAGGCTGGAAAGCCATCATACACACTCACTTCTTAGTGACTTTAGGAAAGGAAATAGTGGAACTGGGATGAGCGATAGACATCGTATAAAGGGAAGAGCTTTACTTCTATAAAAAATTTTCTTCATCACAATGTCTGCTTTTGATACTTTTAAAGTGTAGAATAGATGGCATGAAAAGAAGATGCAATAATTATCACTGCCATACAGGTTGTGTGACTTACTTTGGCTTTTTATAAGAAAACCTGAATTACTGTGAAATATGTTCCGAGACCTGCTCTTCAGTTACAATGACCCTAATTGTAAAAGCAGAATGCAACAAGACTAAGGGCCCTATTAGGGAAAGTAGCCCATTATGGAAATAGAAATTTGGGAGTAAAGAGTATATTGTAAGCAAGAAATAACAAAGAAAAAAAGTAAGATAAATTAAAGTAATAAGATAAATAACAAAATTATGAATTCAAACTAGTGTCAGCCTGCTCAAGAATAAGGCATTAGCCCAAAGTGTGGTCCCAGCAATTTAAAACTTCTAGAAGACTGTGGTATTGAATCTCATGAAACAGAAAGGAAAATTGTTAGAATTATCATCATACCTTGTATGGAACAAAGTTTTAACCTAGGGTATATGTTATATTCTGTGCCTCAGTCTTACAGGTATCAAAGATGTGTACATTTAATTTTGTTGTATGATGTACTGACTTTTAACATCACTCTAATATTGCATTATTGGAATGTTTTTGTCTTATGTGAGTGATATATGTAATGTAATTTGTGATTATATCCAGAACAAAGGTCCTGGTGATTTGGAAGTGTTTTGACAAGGGAATTGGAAAGTGGTAAGAAACCATTTTCTTTTTGATGAAAAGTATATTCAGGATGTTTCTTAATAATTTGTGTAATTAGGATCTTATTTTCATGATGTTACTAGTATTTTTTAATTTTTATATCTGATATAAGATTAATTGTAACATTTGGAATAAATAAAGTTAAAAGTTTAAAAGTGCAATCTACAGAATGTTATTTCACAGTTTGTTTATCTGGATTGGTAGTTATGACTGTCATGTACTTTCAGCTGTTTTAAATATGGCTTTGAAATTTCAGCTGGTAATGGAATATTGTCTCGGATCAGCTTCGGATATCATTGAGGTTCACAGGCAGCCCCTGAGGGAAGATGAAATTAGTGCCATATGTGAAGGATGTCTCCAGGGTCTCTCTTATCTCCACTCTTTAGGCAAAATTCATCGAGATATAAAAGCCGGCAATATTCTGCTCACAGAAAATGGCACTGTCAAATTAGGTTAGTGGTTTAGGTAATGTTTTTACTGAGCTTAACAGGATCCAAGAAATATTATTATGATGCAGTTGTTTATTTAATGACAATAAACATTAGGTACAGAAAATGTGGTAAGTTGAGAATTTTTAAAATAGGGTTGTAATGTAATGTTTTGTTTCTACCCAAATACAAAACATGTGTTTTTTTTTTTAGAGCAGATTAAAGTAAAATCGATAAACCAAAAAGCCCTTTGTTTAACAGATAGAAGTTTCCTTCTTTTAACAGAAGTTTCATTCCATAAATTCTATGCAGTTAATACTAATGTTGAAATATGTTTGGCCTCAACACATGTAGGCATTAAAGGGAATGTAGATGGTGTTAAAGTAGCCGCAGCTGTAGTTATGACTAGATCATTTAACCTGATAGTGTCAAGTGATTTTTTTTATCACTAAAACCCTTCATCTTTATGTCAAGGCATTGTAGAATAGAGAATCTGACAATTGCATATTGAAGCATTGACTGTTGGATTGTGGTGGTGCTCAGTCCAACAAAAGAAGCCATGTTGAAGTAATATCATGTCTTTGAATTAGTCGCAAATGAGACCTATTAGTAATTGATGAATAACCCAAATGACTGCATCCCAGTTTCTGAATGGAGATAATGTAGAACAACACTTGAAACCAAACTTATCTTTGGTGATTGTCCAAATTTCAACCAATATTGTTTGTAAAGTATTGTAAGCAAAATCTTGGAGAGAGAACTTGTCAGATTCCTTAATATTTGTAGTTTATGTAATTATTAAATTTTGAATGAGTTAAATTAGATCTAGTTTCCTCATTAAGAAGGATCCCTTTGATTCATTGGTCTGGTTAAACCACTTGATAATGATAATCTTCTTCTATTGCCTTAAGAGTTTTTTGTGTATTTTTGCTAAAAAAAAAATATATTTTACAGCTGATTTTGGCAGTGCCAGTATTAACTCTCCAGCTAATAGCTTTGTTGGTACTCCGTACTGGATGGCCCCAGAAGTTATTTTAGCTATGGATGAGGGACAGTATGATGGAAAGGTGAGTACTTGATCTTTTACCACTTGATAGTCCATGTCTTTGATGTGTGAAACTCATTAAAAATTATCCTAATAATATGGCATTTTCATTTTTCAGCTTGTGACAGCAATGACTAATTTTCCTTATTGTTTGTACAGGTTGATGTATGGTCTTTAGGCATCACGTGCATAGAATTAGCCGAGCGCAAACCTCCCTACTTTAATATGAACGCAATGAGTGCCTTGTACCATATTGCGCAAAATGATGCACCAAAGGTGTCTGCCCCAGATTGGTCGAAAGATTTTCAGCATTTTGTAGAATCTTGTCTTCAAAAAGCTCCCCCAGATAGACCTACCTCTGCTAGACTTCTCTCTGTAAGTTTCTATAACTTTTGTTCTACACTTTTTTTTTTTTTTTTTTTTTTTTTTTTTAACTTTCCATGATGTGAAGCTCAAGGCTTAAGATATTTTGTCAACCTTATGCTAGTTAAGAACTTGATGAATCAGTGATAGATGTATTCATTAGAAGTTATTAATAATTTCAGCCTTGTAAGTATACCTAAAAAGGGTAAAGCAAAACAAGTTTTCTTACAAATGCATTAATTTTAATTAGTAATATTCCATGTGAAATGAACCAGCTTCACTGACTAGAGTTGAAAGAAGAAAGGTTCCTCTCTGCATATCCTGCATATCCAACCTGCAACCTGTAACATCTCTCATTCTTCTGTACCAACCCTCTTATGGAAGACTGAGGAGAAGGAAGGAGGGGACTGAAGTTCATTATTGATGGGTTTTTATAAAACCTCGTTATCTAAACAGTATTATACAAAAACCCATTAATTAGCATTAGCTTGAAATAATTTAGGAGGGAGAATGAAGCAGAAAAGCCTCTGAAGAGAATAGAAGACCCAGATTGAAGAACTCCCATGCTTGCAATCAGTGGACAGTGGAGCAAACAACTACCTGAAAAATCCAAGTAGCTTCTGTAAATAAATGATGCAGAGAAAGACACATCCTTGGATACTGCACACACTCAGTACATGATGCTTAAAGGCAGGTACTCAAGAAAAACAAGAGTTGTTCACCCAAAAAAAAAAAAAAAAAAAAAAAAAAAAAAAAAACTCTGGCGAGAGCCTGATTACAGCAACTTGAGAGCTGGACAAACAAGAGTGAGAGGCCTGGAAAGAATGCTGAACGTCCATGGCCAGCTGAAATTCCCACATGAATGCTAATAGTTATGATGAGAAAATCGTGAGGAAGAGGTTTGAAGCTTACTGAAGTGTGTAAAAGGTGTGAGGGCCAACAAGAATACAGCCTGAGGAAGGTGGGGTCTGATAGTTAGTGAGAAACTATGTAAGTGAGGCCAAGAGGGCCACAGTCAACAAATGACTGAAAGGGCTTGGAACTGCAGAAGTCAAATTGGAACAAACTTGAAGTTCTGTTGCTTTTAGGATCCCATTCTTCAGTAGGAAACTGGAGAGGCTGATGCCAAGACTGGTAAAAAAGAACCAGGGTCAACTGAAGTTCACTGGAGAGCAGTAATTGATATTAGAGCCTAGCATTCACCCAAACTGCACAAACCATGCCACTGCCTCAGTCGAGAAGAGCGACTTCCTTAAGGTGACACCCTGCAGTCAAAACTCAACTTGAGGTGATCCAGGTCTTCTGGGCAAGAAGAAATCATAACCTTGAACCATGAGCATAGGAGAGTTGTAAACTATTGTCAGTATGGCAAAAAAAAAAAAAAAAAAAGGAATGATGAGGAATTGTCTATGTCTTGCAGGGACCTGGAGCCCCAATAACTGTCTGCACTGCTTGAACAGGAAATTATGATGAGATTCTTAACCATTCCCAGACTGGAGTGCAACAACAGCAGCTAAGTTGTGGAGTCTGGCTGCTGAAAACAAAACAGGAGAGCCTGACTGACAGCTACATACAAACAGGACAGGCAGGGCCTCCGCACTCACTCCTCATGGCTCTGGAGACCTCTGAGGGAAGGAACCACCCATAACCTCTTCCTTACCAAGAAGCATAACAAAATGTAAACATTGCATTTGCTTCTGAACCGAATTCCTCGGTAAAGAAATACATATCTGCAAGTCTCAAATAATGTTTGATATGAGTGAGATATGTCTGGATGAATATATATATTTATGTATATATATGTATGTGTGTGTGGGGGTGCGCACATGTATTCTGTATACATGTATGTGATATATGTAGTCCTTGTGGGTATGTGTTTTTGTAAAATACATATATATATATATATATATATATATATATAATATATATATATATATATATATATATATATATATATATATATATATATATATATATATATATATATGTATATATATATATATATATATATATATATATTATATATATATATATATATATATATATATATATATATATATATATATATATATATATATATATATATATATATATATATATATATATATATATATATTATATATATATATATATATATATATATATATATATTATATATATATATTATATATATATATATATATATATATATATATATACATATATATATATATATATATATATATATATATATATATATATATATATATATATATATATATATATATATATAATATATATATATATATATATATATATATATATATATATATATATATATATATATATATATATATATATATATATATATATATATATATATATATATATATATATATATATATATATATATATATATATATATATATATATATATATATATATATATATATATTATATATATATATAAAATATATATATATATATATATATATATATACATCTGTATATGTATGTTATATATACATATGCACACATTCATTTATGCTTTTTATATATATATATATATATATATATATATATATATATATTATATATATATATATATATATATATATATATATATTATATATATATATATCACCAAGGGGCTGGTACTAATGACTAAAGCCAAAATCATCTATTTATTTTATTGTTCCGTTTTCCTAAGCAGACAATGCAATTGCAGAGGAAAAGCCATGCATAATATGCTACAATATACATTGTGGTGCAAACTAAACATTGCGACCATTTTGCACGTAAGCTTGCTTACGGCCTAAATTATATTTGATATAAAAGGGGGAGAGAGTGATGGAAACACAACCAATGATTTATCAACCAACATAAGTCAACAAGGAAGTAGAGAGAAAGAGAGAGAGAATTTTACCCAGTCATATCCAGAGCCTACTAGATATTTCATCTATGCTGCCCAGAAGTGCAAAGCGAATTGACGACGATGTTTCCTTCCACTTGCCACTCATGAATACAGTGAGCGTTGCCATGTAAAACTTTTTTATCTGTTTCAGAGAGATTACACTTGTTTCCAGTTACTATACAGTTCTAAATTTTTTTATCATCTATTTGAGAGAGAGAGAGTGAGAGAGAGACTAGATATATGTATGTGTGTGTACACATTTACACAGTATATATCCAAATGTCTGAATCTGTAACCAGCAATAATGTTTGTTTTGCTTCATCATACGCCTGGTAGTGCCAGTACTGTGTGTTTTGCTCCAAACCCTTCAAACCGAATTTACGAAATCATAAGAGATCTAGAGCTGGAAAGAGGAAGGTTGGTAGTATGTGCGTACCACCTTCATGTACGCCGTACTATGTATTAGTCTTGAATGGTGGTACTCTGTGTACCCCCAAACAGATTGTCAGTAAAGAAGTGGTTAAGGAAAGAGCGGATGATATAAATGTGCAGGATGAATTGAAGCATGATGGAGACCTTTCACTGATCTTGTCCTTCCCTAATCATAGAAGGCCGCAGAGAAGTGGAAGGCCATAATCCCAACACAGTGACTCAGCAAGGGGTCGTGATGGTAGGAAGTTGGGGAAGAATGGCCACAGATCCAAAACCTAGTCTCAGCAACCAAGCTTCCAAGACCTGAAGACCCTACTTCGTGCCATCGAGAGGGACATCTATGTTTCTAGCATTGATCAGAATGCAAGGGCAAGGGACAATAGAAACATGGAAACTCCTGAAGTCAGTTATTTACTTCAGTGGCTACCATGAAAAGGTTACTGATAAGGGGACTCTTTTAAGAATACCAACCATGGAAGGATTCCTAATAAAAGGAGGCCCTGAGGACCATGTTTCAGCATGAGCCAGGGCTGCACAGAGGAAACAGCCATGGAAGCAGCCACAAAGTGCCAGATTCCACAAGGGGAACAGTGAAACCTAAAACCTTCCTAAGCCAAGTTGTAGGATTAGTATACCCAATAAGGACCTCGGGGTGATGGGCCCATTTCCCCAAAAGATGGGCCAACACATATGCTGCATACTGTATCGTCACAAGCATCAAAGGGGTGTGGTCAGACTTCACAAGTAGCACCATAGGTCGGAAGGTCAGCGTAATAAAAAAAAAAAAGCAAGCCCCTTAGAGAAGCAGAGATTGATGTGACGAACTGTTACCCATGAAGGTTTTGGTTCAGAGAAATCAGGGCATGGTATAGGAAACTACAAACCTTGAAAAGGAGGAAATGCAATTGAAAGAAGAACTGGATAGGCAAACAAGACTCTCATGGCTGACATACTGAGGAAGCCAGGTGGTCTCATTCCCTGATGACTCAAAAAACCCAGTGTGCTATGTGTGCCAATGTAAGAAGTTGGGTGAGGAAGCAATGAAACCTTCCCAAGATCAAGGGGATTTGGTGGTGCAAGCATGAGTACATTGGTCCAAAGTAGTGCGCAAACCATGCATGTGTCCATTGTCAGAGTTGTCATCTCCAGAATAAGAGGAGAAAAGAAGGTTATAGTGGGTGGGAACCCTTGTCAGGGAAAAAGAGGGACATTGCAAGGAAACCCAAACCAAGACCCCTTGCCAAGAGACTCCCAGACTTCATAAATCTTCCAGGGATAGAGCTTGACTGTGGAGATGTTGGTGGGGAAGCAGCGAGTTAACACATTTGGTGACTTCCACTTCCAGTCTATGAAAAATCCAGGTGATATGGAGCAGAATAAAATAACTAGGGGGGGAGCAGATGATGACAATGAGGCTGAGGTACCCAGTGGAGAGAAGTCGAAGAAGAAGAGGCAAGGGCAAGTAGCCAACAACAACAAAGATGAATGGGTAGAGCGAGTAGAGTGAAATGTGGCAAACATGCACCATAGACTTTAACCCAATCTCCTCAGCTCTGAAGTAGCGAGCATGCTGCACTGGACCTAGAAGGATGTGCTTCCCAATACCTTGACGACCAAAAGCATACAGAAGGAGAAGCAAATGTAGATAAGGACACATTCAAGGGAGAAGACAGGTCTGACAAAACCAAGTCATAAATGCACTCGAAGCTGGACCGTCAGGAGAAAAGACTGGTGCGCCCAAGCTGTAGATTGCAGTCACTTGAATTGGGGGAGATCTCATTGCATAAAGAGCAAATATCCATCCACTCAGCAGTCCAGGATTTGATCAATGGACCAGGGAAATATAGGCAACTAAACAAGGCCTTCATGAAGAGGGAGAGACCAAATGTAGAGAAAATTACACATGCCTTTCTTTTGACTTTAAGCACTTGAGAGGATGGGGATCTGTCACGCTCGAATTTGTCCCAGAATTCATAGCAAAGACTCAGAATCTGTTGGTCCTCAACACCAGATTCGAGTCCTTCTCGATCTCCTCCTTAGAGGACTTTGTTGGTAATGAACCAGACGAGATACTACTGTGTCCAGTTAGAGTGCTGTGGTACTACTGTAAGAGGACTCGACAGCTTAGGCCTTGGTGTCGAAGACTTTTCGTTAGTACTGGCTCGACCAAGGAAGAAGTGTCCAAGAACACGATTTCTTTCTGGCTTCGTGAAATGATCAAACGAGCGTGCTCTACATCTGACAAAGTGGGTGACAGTGCGTTCCGGGCCAGAGCTCACAAGGTTGGGGGCATTGGTCCATCCCTCGCATTCAGGAAGAACATGTTGGTTCATCAGGTACTGAAGGCAAGAATGTAGTCGCAACAAAACACGTTCACCCTCTTCTGCCAATGTGATGTTGCCCATAGGTCCTTGGACACTTTCCTTGGGTCCTGTCGATTCTGCTCAATAAGTTGTGTAGCTCATTCAGTTCCCCTAGTGGGACAGGTAGCATCTCGCCTAAGATGTACGGTTGTGAAAGAGAGAGTGAGTGTGTGTGACTGGCCTCCTGCCTATCTCTTTTGTACCCCTCCTCTCCCCGTGGGCAGAGGATCGGTTGGCGAGCTGTCATGTGCTGTAATGGGCTCTTCATGACCAGGAGAGGCCCAGGTGAGGCGAACCACCAGTCAGTTCAGAAGCTTACTAAAAATCCTCTCCACATGTAAAGACCGAGGGTTTTATTCATGTAGGAACACAGGACAAATTTTGAAGTAATCTGTATTTTTCCTAACATACAAACCTGAGGTCTACATATACTGCCCATCTCAAGCCATCGCTCATTCTGATACCTGGCCCAAAAGGTAAGTGAATGCATTGTCGGACAGAAGGGTTGGACTCCCCATCCTACCGCCTATAGCTGACTACCTAACAGCCTTGTTATAGTTGAATGGCCAGTTTCCAGCTATGTGGAAGGTATTTCCATATGTAAAGACCTCAGGTTTGTATGTTAGGAAAAATACAAATTACTTTAAAATTTGTCATATTGTGCCAAAGCTTGTAAGTGGTAATCCTGAATGGAATGTTTTACCAGACAAGTTTTGGATGATCCCTCCATCCATGAATCTTGAAGAGTTAAAATAGCAAAAAATGCAAGAAATATAAAAATGGAAACGAAGCACAAGGCAGCTATTAAAAAAAAAAACGTCAAAGGGGGGAAAGAATGTACAAGTGAACTCTTCAGAGATTGGAAAGTTACATAATGAAGAAACGAATAAAAAATTGCAAAAGCTGGGAAAGAACTCTCATTTAAACTTGGGATGCACTACCTGTGACCAATGTAATAAGAGCTACATTGAAGAATGAGATGAAGCAGGTGGATGGGTAAATTTTACATGAAATAAAGCTAATTATAATTAGTGGATTTGTGTATAAAAGATACACTGTACTGTAATTTTTCTTTTAGAACAAAAGTCAAAGGGCCAGTGCTTATGCAAGATTTATAAAATAAATATTTTTGTTTACAGCACGAGTTCATCTTGAGACACAGATCATCGCCTCACATTATACTGGATTTAATTGCTCGAACCAAAAAAGCAGTACGTGAGTTTGATAACCTGAACTATAGAAAAATGAAAAAAATTCTTCTCTATGAGACAGAAAGTCAGCAGGGGGATGTGGAAGGTGAGTCAAAGTTTGTTATTTATTATGTTTGTTTTGCAGTTTCAAGTGTTGTGTTTGAGCTTTTAGTTATATTTGGTCTTCATAACACTTCAATATTACATGAGTTGCAGTGATGAATAGGTTACATTAGGGTTGTATGTTGATTGCAACTGCTTTAGTATACTGAAGATTATCTTATCTAATATGTTAGTTTCATATTAAATAAACCAAAAATATGAAAATTCTTATTCTGTTTGTGAATTGTAAACGGCATTATTGTTTTGAGTATGTCAAGTTTATCATCTATAGTAACTTATCCATTAAAATAGTTTAACCAGATCACTGAGCTAAACACCATACTTCTCACAGGACTGTAAGACAGCCTCAAGAAATTTTAGGAAAGTTTGGGATACTGATGTTTATGTTATAACTTTATTTTTACTTTTTCCCATCATTAGAAAAATGGGCAGGTAGTGTTAGCACTTCACATATTTAGATGTCATTATTCCATGAAAAAGTCTATAATAGTAGCAGAAAGGGTGTATTCATTAAGAGCAAAGTGGTTTTCCATTACCATATAGTGTGCCTTTGTGGCATACTATAAATGGTTCTAAAAGTTCTTTGCAGTATCCTGTGACCCCCAGCTCCATTGTTTTCTACCATTTACTGTACTTTTCATATGTTCCCTTCTTTGATCCTTTATTAATCAGCCATTCAACTCTGTAAGTTCCCCTGCTCCAATTTTCATCTCTCATTTAGAAACAAATCCTTGTGGGAGGGCCCTGTGAGTCCAGATGTGTAACTTGCTGGTCTCAGTAAACTGATCTGTTAATGATAATCAGGAGTTATGTTGAATATGAGCCATTATTCCAACAAAATAATGTCCTTTTGTATAAATAATAGAAACTTTTTCTTGCCTACATTGCATTAAGTAGGCCATATGATAATAAATGGTTCTCCATTTTACATTATGATAGTATAAACCACTTAACCTATTAACAATTAATAATAGCAAATTCATTATAGGCAAGTGCTGATTTTGTGTAATATTTAGTAAACTTTGAGTATTAGGTATATTGTTATATCTAGAGGATTTCAAGAGTGGGATTAGTTGGAATAGGTCTTGAATTCAGATTTCAGCGATCTAAAGTAGGTACTTGTAATATATAATAGCTTAGATTACAGAATAATTCGTGAAACCATGAAATTATTGGACAGGATGGAGAATAGAGAATTGTGGAAAGAAATGTAAGTATAATTTCACAAATCTAAAGGGTGATGTTTAGCATCCTGAATTTTCCCTTAAACATTTAGAGTATGTTAAAAACTATTGCATAGTTGGGAATATTACAGGGTAGAGTTCCTGTTATTTCTGATTAGATGACTTGGTAGTCAGTACTCTACATATACAGTTTTTTGTAAAGCTGACTGGTAATATTATTGCAGGTAATTTATCTTAATTAGCATACCTTAGATAGATAAGCTTGTAAGTGATCATAAATGATCATATAGTATTGAAGTGTTATTATCCTAGTATGTCAGTAGATATCGAGTGAAAAAACTAGTTTTTCAATGAATATATGTTGCATGGTGCATGATTGTAATTTGTTGAAAGTCATATTTTAATGTAGCAATGGTTGTAGTAATGAGAAGAGGTTAAATAATTATTTTTGTATCCATTTGTATACTGTAAAAATATTTTCATGTTTGCATTTGATGTAAGTTTTAATCATGTTAGATCTCAGAAAATCTTTGTTGTATCCTTAGTAGGTCTTATTTTTAATGTGATCTTAACTTTGTTAATAATATTGCAACATAAGTAATTTTTTGTGTTTTGTTTAACAAAGTTCATGTGAAAACAAGTGAACCATATAATTTAATTGGCTGTACAGTAGTATTTTTTTTATATCTTGAAAAAAATCTCTGGTACCATTACATGAGAAGGTACAGAAGATATCAGCACTGTCAACAACAATTATCTAATCTTTTGCTGTGGAAAGTAGATTTTGCTTTCTTGATGAAGATTTAATTATTGTATAAATGTTTTGTCATGTTAGTTTGCCCTCTGTCAAAATTTATTATAACCTTGCATAATACAAATTGGACAAGTGCTGGATTTTTAGAATATTAATCAAAAAGGGTTGCTACCTTAAAAGTAGCTGTTACCTTTCACTAATTATTACTTTTAAATTATTTCTGTTAAATATGCTTTGTAACAGAGCTAGTGTTAAAGTCAAGTAGCTTTAGCTTAAATGGTTATTGATTTTAAAGCTGGCTGTGCTTTCCTATCCCAAAATGTTTACTGATGACTGGAATATTTTCATGCAACTTGGTTCCACTATTTTCCCTCCCCTGAGACCCTGTAATGGGTCAAGTGCGAGTCCCTTCTTGGCATTCCATCCTGGGTAAGATGCTTATTCATGCAAACCCAGCTGGTGGGGACTGAAACTGGCTCTTGTATATAAATGTTTATGTACACATTTTTAACATAGTACTATTTGGACAAATTATAACTTCATTTTGAAGATTTAGATTTATCAGCTAAGATTGATCAGAGGGAATAACATTTTTACAGTTTTCGTTCCAAACTTCATTCCTAGTGTTGCAAGATGGAATGAATAGAAATTGTGACAATACTTCTTTTTTATATGTAGTACATATGAAGGTAGATAATTTGGGAAGTTCAGGAAGATTTTAGAGAGATAAACCTATTTGAAAAATGTGTTTTGTCCAATGTATAGGGTAATGTAAATGGATAGTTTTGGAATACATATTTTGTGTAATTGCAGGTAATGTACCAAAAATTAAGTGAAAGAGAAATAGGGTGATAAGTTTGGTCAAGTACTAAGATGAAATGTAATTGTGCAGATCACATTCATCTCTTTTTACCTTGGAACGTTGCCCATAGATTCTTGGACACTTTTTCCTTGGGTCTTATGGTGGATGCTCAACAAGTCATGTAGTTCACAGCTCTTGAGGGACAGGTTGCATCTCGCCTAAGTTTTGCAGCTGCAAGGGAAAGGTGTGTGTGGGACTGGCCTCCTCCCGTTCTCCTGCCTTCCTTCCTCTTCCAGTGGGCAGAGGAACAGTGAATGAGCCGTCACGTGCTGGACGGGCATGAGTGCAAGTGATCTAGATGACTGAGTACCCTATCTATAATGTAGCTCCATTTGGATTAGTAGATGCAAATCCTTCCTTCTCTCTAGGAAGGGGAGAGAGGGACTGACTATGAACGAACCAGTTGGTTATTCATCCAAACTTCTTTCAAATCTAGTCTGTTACATTCCATTAATTTGAAATGCCCAGAAGTGTCAGTTGAACATCTCTCTTGTTAAAGGGATCAGAGTTATGGTCTCTCTGCTTCCTTTGCTCTTTCATGACAAGGAAGAGAGTACAGTAAACCCCCGTATTCGTGTCGTCATGATTCGCGGACTCACGTATTCGTGGATTTCTCTATGAAACATGTACACATTATTTGCGGAAAATTCGCCCGTTCACAGTATGCACTGTTTGTGTAAAACTATTAAAATACTCGGGTATAAGCATTTTTAGGGGATTTTTTGTGTTTGAACTATCCAAATAGGCAGTTCTAAGTGTTTTTAGAGGGGTTTTAAGTATTCACGGATTTTAGCTATTTGCTGGGCTGTGTGGTACGCATCCCTCGCGAATACGGGGTTTACTGTACTCAGGTGAGCCAAACTACCAGGAGATTCAGAGATTTACTTGAATCCTTTCTCCAAAAGTAAGTCTCCCATATGTAAAGAACAAGGGATTGTATTTGTGTAGGAACAAATGGTAAATTTTTAAAGTAATTTGCATTTTTCCTAACATACAAACTTGAGGTCTTTACATAAATGGCCCACCTCTTACCACCCCTCATTCTGTTACCTGGGCCAAAAGGTAAACTGTGTAGAATTGAATGCGCACTGACTTGATGGGCTGTGCTTCTGCCCCTACCATTGGTAGCTATTACCATAACCACCATGCAAAAGTGTAATGGCTGGTTTTCCAGCTCGCTGAAAGTTAATCCCATATGTAAAGACCTCAGGTTTGTATGTTAGGAAAAGTACAAGTTACTTTAAGAATTTTTCATTTTTTAACATTGGAACTTTTACTTCATTTACTGTTTTTTGACCAGTTATTGGCAACTTAATGGACGGACTTGGACTCTGACATGGATGCTAGAATTATCAACTGCATTCAGTTTATAGTCTTTTCACTCTTTCTAATAATTAGTTTTTCTTGAAATGAGAGGTAAATGTTTGTTGACAGGATCCCTTAATTGGGAGATTTATAGTACAAACAAGTTACAGAGAAATTTTGAAGTTTGAACGTGTGGTGAAATGTGGTATGGGGTTTCCATAGTGAAATGTGTTATGTGGAGGGTTCACCCATAGTGAAATGTGGTGTGGGGTTTCCATAGAGTTATCTCCTTCAGGACAGTTGTTCTTTATGCTTCTAGGCCATGCTCTACTTGGGCTCTACTGATCATGGTCATGCTGAAAGACGAAAGGGTGCTTGCTGGATTTTGATTTGGTATTTTTTGACTGGCGAGAGAGAGGTCACCATGAGCCAAGGTTTTAGCACAGAAGGTTGTGCTGCTGCATCCTTGCTGAGCAGTGGGAATGGTGCACTGACTCATCCTGTGGTATATCCGGCAAATATTTTGATTAGTTGATGGGTAGTTCATGGTCTCTTGAGACATGCTGGCGTTGCTTACGCCCAGGAGTGCTATCTTTTTAAGTGCTAGGGATTGTCTGGTGTAGGTCTAGGTAATTCTTGCATTACAGGGTTATGACATGTGCCTGATGTTTTGATAATAGTATCTGTCATTATTTATTTAAAGAGGAGTTAGTGAGGATAATTTCAGTTTTACTTTTCATCAGTGGGTAGAAATTTTAGTAGGATGATGATAGGTGCATTATATATAGGCCTATGGGCATTTCTTGGATATTTATAGCACTGTAATTTGAATTACAATTTGCCTGTTTTTTAAGTACATGTAGTTGCAATGTTATGAAAAAGATTTGATTGGTTAAAATATTAATTTTACATAAAGGGCCCAGTTTGTCCCATCCAGATTTGGTGTTTGACATGAACAAATGTAAAAAACCTCTCAGAGAATATTACTCATGAGGATTTTTTATATAACTAGAAATATATTAAATGTTCAGAAATTTGTGCATTATGTATATTCATTGTTATAAATTCTTGGGTATTCACATTTAATTAGAAATTTGACTTAATTATATACTGTTTAAAACATGTGATGCATGCAGGAACTACTTGCATTTTTATTCATAGATAAGTTTGGTGGGTATAGGTAAGGGAAGAAGGTTGGCATTTGATAACATTTGTAGCAGTAACTGGTTTTTTAATGCTAATACTGTACATGTGAGTATTTGTTTTGACAACATTCATTAAGAATAACTCATAATTTCTTAACAGTACTAACAGAACTCTTTTTAATCTATTATTAATTATGCACCTCCTTACAGTGATATAAAAATTCCTTGTAATAAGATTTACTATGTTGTATAGAGATTTAGATGTTTCCATTACTTCACAAAACCTTTTTATATGGCACCTTTTGTAGAGACAATATTCATCCTAAAAGTTTATCTCTTCCATTATTTGAATGTGCTTATGCAGTTAACCTATTCAGTTTTATTAGCAAAGTTGAGAAAATTGTTGAATATAGTCTGTTTGTTTTTTTCATGTGTCAACCCGCTTGTGGTGCTCGCGCATGGTAACACTGCGTCCCGGGCTTTAAATAGTTACGCTATGTGTAAGTCTTAGGCAAATAAAAGTATATCTGGGTGTACATTTGCAACTGAAGAGTGTTTTAATAATTTACTGTATGCGAATTACACCATTACTATTCGAAATAGGATATTGTTATTATTGTTGAATGTAAGCTGCCTTTTCAGGGTGGCGAATGGAACAGCCAGACGCAGTGGTGGGAAAATTGCTTCTCTCGCAGTTCACTACGGCAAGATGTCAGTTTTATTGGACCACACCTACTCTGCTACTAAGCTACGTGTTACTGCATTACACCTACGTATATCAGTATATACTTTTCATTTTTATAAAATGCGTTTTAGCCAGATACGATATGAAGTAACACGTAGCTTAGTAGCAGAGTAGGTGAGGTCCAATAAAGTTGACATCTTGCCGTAGTGAACAGCGAGAGGCAATTTTCTCGTCACTGCGTCCGGCTTACATTTAACAATAATAACAATATCCTATTTTGAATATTAACGGTGTAATTCGCATACAGTAAATTATTAAAACACTTTTCAGTTGCAAATGTACACCCAGATATCCTTTTATTTACCTAAAACTTACACATAGCTCAACTATCTAAAGCCCGGGTCGCAGTGTTACCATGCGCGAGCACCACAGACAGGTGGACAGATGGAAAAAAAACTGACTAGTTACTTGTAAGGTAAAACCTTGTTGAACCCAGACTTACAGGAACTTGGAGTAAATAAAAGATAATTTCCATATGTGCTTATTTTTAAGAAGAATGTGGTGGAAGAAAATCATAAGCCTCCATGCTGAAATTTTCAGACGACCACAACAAACTTGAGTAATCTATAAAATTTACCATTTACTGGAATGTAATCTTTTGGGTTATTCCTTTGAGAGGTTTGTTTTGAGCAATGGTACTGGGTTGAACTTCTAAATAATCCAGTGATAACAGGTAATCCTTTAAAATTTTTTTTTTGTAATAAGCCACAGGTTTTGGATAAAGATATGGTTTACTGTGTAGAAGTTTTCAAATATAGTGCCATGGAAATTGTCTAACAATTTTTTTGTGTTGCTGCAGTTGTAAAAGGATAATTTTCACGTACGTTCTAATAAAATGAAGATATGGTATATGTGAAGGCTGGGACTTACTTTGCACAAGGCAAATGAAGTTATAAAGTTTTTTGTTAGTAGTTTTTTTAAGAGCAGTGCTGTGAGTTATGAATGATTTCACTTCTATTTTCTCTGTAAAAGTGGTTATATTTTCATGCTTAAATTATTTTTATGTATATTTTATATTTTGCATGCATCACTTTTGAAACCAGTATATGATTTAAATTATATGAAAGCTAAAAAGGTCCTTGAACCATATTCAACAATTTTAGTTCTCTGAATGAAAAATCTTGTGAGTTATAGAACTCATATTTGTACCCTTGTAACTATAACATATTAATTTTTAGAATAGGAGTTATTCGTGTAACCACGAACTTTTTCACTAACTGACAGACTCCACAGAGGAAGATGCGGCTGGTGGAGACAGCAGTAAGAGCAACAGCATCACGTCGGAACAGTCTGTGCAGTCAGCTGGGGTCAGTCACTCGTCACAGTCCCAGTCATCCTCTACCAATTCCCTACATCACCATCATCTACTTCATCATCCCTCTCATCCATATCAGTCATCACAGTGCATATTGCAGCCACATTCACCTTACAGTTCCCCTCCAGCAGTGCCACCACACCATCATCATCCATCCCATCATCACCATTCTCAAGCGCCATATTCACCTCAACAGCAGCATCATCCGTTGCCATATCATCCATCCAATACTCCATCAATATCACCATCTTTGTCATCTTCATCATTACATCAAACAGATTTAGGTATTCCAAATAACAATCACCATCCATTAACACCTCCATCAGCACGCTCACCTCCATCAGTCATTGACACTTCAACCATGTCCACCATCACTAGTACCAACGCGGCTTCCTCTGCTACCCCGACCCTTCTCCTCCAGCTTCCGGGGCAGAATGCTCCCTCCTCCACCATCACCAACAACGCCACCAACAACGCGTCTTCTACCGTCAAGTCGCGTCGTGGACGGGTAGGCGGCTGCTCCCCTTTGCCTTCACCACTCATGTTGCCACCTGCTCGCTAGCTTGACGGTGCACACCACACTCCCACATTAACTCTTGTCCTCAATAGTTATTATTATGCTGCCAGACTAACCAGCCAGCCATGCAGTTTGCCTGGCATTGTTTGTTTGAAATGCTAACTCATCTTAAAATGGCTTCTACTGACCTTTTGTTTAAGTTCAGCTTTTGCATCCACTCACTAACATGGAGAGGAAAGGTTATCATTTAATACTGTCTTAGTTTTGATTTTCATTAACATTGTCTTCACTTTATATAGACATAGTTACATATGTGGTGGCCGGAAAGGAATAGCTAACAATGCTTTATTAAAGTACTGCACAGGTGTATCTATAGAGTGATATAAGCACTTTTTTTTTTTTTTAATTAAAGTCTTATATTTCTGTAACTTGTAAATGAGTATTTCCCATGTTTTGTTTCAGTTGTAATAGCCAACACTGCCCTTGAATGATCAGTTTTCCAATAATATGTTAGTGAGGTAACACTTCCAGGTAGCAGAAATAGTCAAGAGAAATCACGTATTAGTTGCTTGTCATTGAGAAGATAAAACATTTCATGGAGATATTTAGAGTCCGCATTCAATAATATTTGTGTACATATATATCTATAAATGTGTAATTACTTCATGCTTAAATCTTTTGTGTATGCAGTACATGAAAATGTTGTGTATATACTGTCACTTGTCAGTCATTATCACCCCTCCTCATAGTGCAGTTATACGAAACAAATGTAAAAAAAAAGTGATGTTTGAAGTCATGTGCAAGAAGCTTATAAACATTTCTCTGGCTCATAACCAACCCCTACTCCCCTTGTTTCTTACTGACCTGAATCTAAAGTGATGGATGTATTTAGTAGTAGAAGCTCCCCCTACCCTCCCAGATAATTCTTCCTTCCATAGTGAGAAGTTACTAGGTCATGGTAATGCTGGAGAAAAGAGCTTTTAATCTTACCTTCTGTATCATGCCTTTCATGCCTAAATCAGCAGGATTTGCATCTCTGATCGGCATTGCCTAAGCCTCTTGTAGGTAGTAGTCAGATGCTTGACATTACATAGAAGACTTTAGTGTTATGACCGTTGCTAAAGTGCTTGCTTTCAGTTTATATAAAAATTGGATCTTGATTAGGATAGATACTGAATATTATTCTCTCTGCTGTGGCTGCAGCTATAGAACAAGCTGCATGTGTGCCAACGTTTTCTCACTAACATGTTTTGGTTGCTGTTTAGCTGCACCACCTTTTGTTATTAATTGTTTGTATTTAAGGGCTTTCATTTGCTTCAGTTGAATGCCCCAATATCATCTGAGAACATCAACAAGCATATGAGTAGAAGGTGGCTGGAGGCAAATAGGGGAGTGTATGCTCTTTGCTAGATTTTATAGTGGGAGAGAAAGATATGAAATCTAGAGGTGTTTCTTCTTTCTAGAATGGCCCAGATATCTTTGTTGACATTTTTGAATATGGAAATTGAATGGAATTTTTATGTGAAAGGTGTTCAGTCCTAGACAAGAAGTGATGTTTGGTAAGAACTTCAATTGTAGTGTGATGTATGGAGAAGTGATTAAAGGAGTCCTTCTTTCTTTCTCCTTCAAGGGATGGGTTGGTAGAGTGATAGATTCTGTCGTTAGATCATATTAATTGTTGGCTAGAATTTTTTCTTTTTATATTTAAAAAAAAAATTTAACCTTAATGCCGACTGACTTAGCTGCAGTGAAATTCAATTTCTTAAATGCAAATCAGCTTATGCATTGAAAATCATATTGCATCCTTTGAAATGTGGAAAGTCTAGGTGTATGGGGTGCTGACCTTTTAAGCTTGCTCAGCTTAGCATAATTTTACCAGGTGAGATGTTTTTTCAGTTTATGCAATAGAAAGACTTGCATTCATTTAATTTGCCCAATTTGCTTCTTGCTAGGCATTTAAAGCAAAACTGGTTTTATATTGGGGAAAATAAAGATATTACAGTTGAGGCTATCCATATGTAAGTATAAAAGTTGATGTATTTTTATATTGTCATTATATTATACAGTTGTTAAATGTTTGACTTGCATATTTATAATATAAATGCATATATGATGTTTGCCCACATTTGTGGTAAAATCTATTCTTTTGAGTACGTAATGCATTACATATACTGTACTTTTATAGGACAAAATTAAGCCCTTAATTTAAATATGAAATTGTTTTGTGAGCAAAACCATAAGCTAAAAAACAAGAAAATGAAAGTAATCTGTCTATAAAAGGTTAAAACATGATACTGTAAATGAAATGGTAGGAAAGGAGTGAGGAACCACCAGAAAGGAGAAGGTAAAATCATAAGTAAGGAAAGAAAGATGAATTATTGGAAAGCAGGAGGATGATGATGAAAGACACTGTTTAAGAGATTTACTTTCAGCAGGGGAAGTTGTTGCATTTCAGGTGGTATATAACAAGAACCAAAGAAATGGTGTGCTTTTATTTTTGTCTCCTGTGTAATTTTACAGTCAGAAAAAAATATTTCAAGAGGCTGTAAGTGGTTAGTAAGAAACGAATGTAAGTGTGACAGATTGAGTTTTTGTAAAATCCTGGAATCTCCAAGGATTAACTAGATTTACATGCTTCCTGGGAATGGAGTGCAAATCCTTAAGAATTCCATGAGTGAGGGAATACAAAGGTACACATGCTAGGGGGGTTAGACACGTGTGGGTAACAGCCCCGTGTTTGATGACAATAACTATGCGGTCATCAAGCAACATACATTAACTACGTGTGGCATCGAGGAAAAACCTGGCTGATTAAGTTAGCAGGTCAAGAACTCATATTGATTATACAAATAGTAATTGAATTGAGGGCTATTACCAAACTAGATTGAGGTGTATGGCTTTAAAAAGTTGAGAAAGTGGTGGGTTGGAGTCAAGGTAGTGCTTGTTGAGGGAAGTAATTTTTAGCTAGTAGCTTGTATGTTATTTTGACCCAGGGTTGATTGTCTTGATTTTGTAGATGTTTTTCATTTGATCCTAATGGTGATTTTATTGACGAATCTAAGTTTCTTACATTTGGTTTTCATGTCTAGAAGTTAAATACAAGAGATTCCATACTTTATTGCCTAAAGCTATGTCTAATTTGATTTTTTTTACCTACTTTGTGGTCTTTGGATAAAATACCTGGAACCTATTACCTGTACCCCAATTGTCTACAGTGGAAATTCATAGAATTTAGCAAATATCTTGAGATAGTTATCAAGGAGAACACTTCATAACTTTTTTTAAAAGAAAAACCAAGACTTTCCAACTGTTGCAAAGGATGTGAATATTTAAGTATTTTTCTGGGGAACCTCTTCTTATGTAAGATTATGTACCATTTATTAAACTTTTTTTTTTCAATTTTTTTAAAGTAAAACAATCGGTTTTAATGCTAATCCAGACGCGTTGGTGAGGTGGGCGTGGTTGTTATGTGGACAGCAGTGGACCTAACCCTAATCCACATTCATGCACACTGAACTTGAAATGTATTCATCTGTGTTGATCACTGCAGTGCTAAACCACATTTCTGTATTTTGTACATTCTAGATGTAACTGACTGCTATTGTGTTCTTCATCTTCATTTTAGGTTAATTTTGGGAGAAGTACAGTATGGCATTTATGTTCATTTTTTCATGCACTTTTTAATGTTATCAGTGTTTAGTTAGCTGTTTTCTACATGAAATGACTTGTTTTATATAGTATTAATGTTTTATGCTGTTTATGATTTGTTTAGACATACACTTTTAACACATTTTTCAGATATGGTTGCTGTAGATTATCATCATGACTTATGATGAGGCTTAGGCTCTTTGGTAGCTTTTATGTAAATTTTACAGTTTCTGTTAACATTCTTGAGTTCATGATTAAGGTAGTAAATAAAGTGGTTAAGGTTCAGTGGTGATTGACACTTGACAAGATACAGCATCAATTCAGTGTACAGAATACCCCTAAAATTAATTTAGAATACATAATGGCATTTGAAGACAGAAGTTTCATAATGGCCTTATAGATTTTTTATATTTTTTTCATTTTTTAAATCCGTACCCCCATAAAGTTCATTAGGGGTAGCAGGTATGTAGATGTATTTTATTCTTTATAGTATAAGATTTTTATTATAAGTGTGTTTTAACATTTACATTTTTATGATTAGTGTTTATGGTGTCTTGAAAGGTAAAATTTCTGGAATTTCAAGTGAAAGTTTTTTTTTTGTCTTGATGTGTGAAAGAGTTGCCAGATAGCTTTTTTTATATGCTTATCCGGATTTTTTTTATTTGAAAGGTTTTAAACTGTTGGTATGTCAATGGGTAGACATCCAGGTTGACATGGTTGCATAATAGTGCCATTGTATTGATAACTGGTAGCATTAGTGAATAATTCAAATTTTGTGGTACTAGTTTGGTCTGTTCTGGTGTTCTCTTTTGTTGCTTGTATCCCAGCTGTCCAATGTCTTTGATGTTACGTTGCTCCAGTTTCCACCTTGTGTAAGAACGAATCCTTTTTAGGTGAGAGCTGTGAGTGTGAAAATGTGGCTCATTGGATTTTTTAAATAATGACAATTTCCTGTGATTGGAGACTTCAGTCCCACATGGTAAAGTTTCTTCCAAGTCCAGCATTATCTTGGTTATATACATAGATCACTTTAGGCTGCTGCTAGTGTCAGTTATGTAGCCTCTTGGTACTGCTTTTAGACAACAAACTATCTAGAGTGTTTCGTAAGCACTTAAACGGTCAAAAGTGCCCCAGTGCTTGGCTTGACAGCATATATTTCTTAAAAACATCATCGTCATCATAAGACATCATCATCTCTGAACATTATATTTTTTCTTATTAGGAAGTCCACAGTTTCTCTCCTTTTTAGAGACTAGCAGTGCATCTGGTTTGGAGGTTTACTCATTCCTCTTCTATTGGTGCTTTGAAGATTTGCTGCACAGGCTTCTTTCAAGTTCCTGTCACATTGAAACCCTGATCAACTCCATTCCCAAAAATGTGACAACTGGCTGTCGTCCAGTCATGAAAAATATAAATTAATTAAAAATTTCATATTGAGTCTGTTTGGTCTTTGTATTAACTTAGTTTGCTGATCAGCTAGGTTGCAGCCCAACATGGGCTGAGTAATGGTCACGGCTAAGAATCTTCTGCAAGATTTATGTTCTGTTAACATATTCTGTTAACTAACTAACTACTCTATTAATTTTTGATATTGTTTTTGTTATTCCCAACTTAACACCAAATTAAACATTTTGACCCTTTAAAGTTGAAAAACACTGACCAGTTTTACAGTAGCAAGCTGTCCTAACTTTGTTACAGAATATGTAGTTTTACATCTGTGATAGTGCAACCTGAAGTATTGTTTAAAATCTAATGGTAGTAATTTATTGTACAAATTTTTGTTGTACTAGATAGTTTGCCAACATTCAAGTTCTTGTCTTATAGGAGTTACCCTGTTTCCAGACTCACTTAAAATTCATCCTCAAAAGGAAAGGAGGAAATTCATTGAATCTCAGTACCTCTCTTTGGTTTGGCAGTTCACTCATGCTACATGAGTCTTTGCATTGGCACTGTTATTTCAGCTTGTATGATCTATCCTATATTATACTGACAGTCAAAGGCATGTGTAAATGTAGGAATGTGTTAGGCATCATGTTTTTTTTTATATTGTAGATTATTTTCTCTTTCAATTAATGGTGTCCATACACATACTGGATAACAGGATGTGGTGTTTTAAAACCCTAATTTCTTTGCCACTAACCCATTACCTATAAATAGCACTTTTTGTTTGTAAAAAGGAGTCTCATGCATTTGTCCCTTATAGTAAAGAAAAGAAAATGGCAGTCAGTCAGTAGCTGTGTGTGGAGGATTTTTTGAATCAAGGTTTCCATTACTTCCAACCAAGACTCTATTTCCTCCATGACACTGCAGATTTTTATTTGTGAATCAATACCCAGTTCCAAGAAAACGGAATTCAGTGTCACCCAAGACCCAACCTCAACCTACATGACCCAGTCCTTGTGTGCAGAGAATGCAGGATAACACTAATAGTTGCACATATCTTACATGACTGACCAAACTTAAGAAATGAATTACAAGTTTTGGAAATGATTCAGTAAACAAAATTTAGTCATTTTTAATTTAAATAGTTAGTAAAGTTTTAAGGAATTACAAGCGATCAGATGCAAACCCTTCAGGGGAAGATGTAAGAGAAGTAAATATTTTGACTTGTCTGGCTAAACTGCTTATCGTTACTTACTTGCTGGTGAACATAGCAGTAAAAAAGAGGGATGCTGCCCTAAAGAAATTGGAGGCATCAGTGATTTGAATAAATGTACAAAGGATGTTCAAGCCCAAAACCTTTTTAACAGGAGATACACGACACATTAAAATTTATGGAGAAGTAACGAAAATCTCTGGAAAGGGTTAAGTAGGAGTAAAAATTTACCTTCTTACAATAGTGAAAGCTCATGTAAAAAATTCCATGCAAGAATACAGATTGATAAAAATTAAAGAACTTAAGAATAACAAAGAGAAAAACAAGCACTCAAGTGATGTATAGCATTGAAAAAGTGCAGACCAAAAGCACAAGGCACAAAAATTAAAAGTTCACTAAACTCTTGCAACCACATCCAAGAATGTAAAAATAAACATGTGAGCTGCTTCAGAATATGACAGGGAAAAAATACTTATAGAAAATGATGGAACAGCACAATAACTTTGAAAGAGTGTGATGTAGATCTTGGGAAATACAGCATACGCTTGATATTGTCGAAGGTGCTCAGAAGAATAAGGACTAGCTCGTGGACAGTGGATTGAGCTTAGCAAGCAAGGTGTGATTTTCCTCGTTCAACTCCTCAAGTTGGTGTGGCAGAGTCTGTGTCACACACACAGCTGCTCATGATTAATGGGTTTAGTATAACTAAGCCTGTGTTAGAGCACGCAACATTTTGCACGAAGTCATTACATAAACATTTATGTTTCCCATAATTCAGGAAATGTGTAATTTAACATATTAGTATTATATAATTATAATATAAATTTATTTTTAGTCCTATTTTAGTAGAGTTTGTCACATTCACACTTTCATGCATTTGCTTTTGAGTTAGTGTTTTGAATTGCATTAGAAAACTCAAAGTATAGTTTTAGCCTTTTAGTCATACATAATTTTTCATATTTCCGACAGATTTTAGTTATAGACATTCAGATAAAAACTGACTTAAACATCCAGATAAAAACATGTTATTCACTATCAGCCTGGTTTAATGTATGTGTTTTCAGTAATACTGAAAAATTTTAAGCCATCCTGTAAGGGTTGAAATGTTCCATCACATCTCTGGTTAATATGATTCTGTTGAATCATTAAACCAGACAACGAAGAATGAGACAGTAGTTGGCTAAGGTCTGATGGGTCCCCCAGAGGCTATCAGCTGACTGCAATTTTCTTTTTACATTTTGTTAGGGGTTGAAGTGTACAGGACAACTTTCACAGCAAATGAAAAAGGTGGATTATAAGTAATGGGTTTGTATTAAAAATTCAATTTAATTTTAAAAATAAGGTATTTAGAAACCCAATTATTTTTGCGATTGATGAAACAGTCTTTTTATTTAAATACATTAGCTTGCCAGACATAGGCTAAAAGTTTCAAAGATTCAGTTGAAGTTTTGTTACTTTGTCATTGAAAGCTTGTCATTGAGACACTGGATTACTTTGTCTCACACAGTACTTTTCCTTAATTGCCAAATTGATTTTAAAAGGTAATCTTTGATCTAGTTTATTTTTGTTTTTAAAACCAAAGGCATTAACAGTTCTTTACTACTATACTTTTGCTAAAGTTTTAATCCTTAGATGTGATAGTGAATTATTGTAGGAATGTATGAAAGAGAATGAGTTAAAATCATGAATGTGTGACATCGGGAGAAAGGTTTTGTTTGTCCTGACTAAGCAGATTGTTTTCTTATTATACGAGACAGATGTGAGTTGTACTAGATGTAAATATTAACCAACTGGTAATAATTTTTGAACCCGTTATAGATTTACTTTTTGGTACAAGTTTATGATCTCTTATCTGTAATTTTAAAAGCTGAAATATTTTTTCGAGGAAGGTATCCATTTTCAAAAGTCAAACAGTACAACTATATTTATAATAATGATGATTTAAATAAAATTTGTTTTGCTTACTGTATCCAATTACAGAATACTGCATGCTTTATTTTCATATTGTTATTGTATTACAGAATATAAACTTAGTGATCATTTGCCATTTGCATATGGTATTGTTTACATTCTCAGAAATCTCAGCTGACTGACTACCAACATAATATCTTCATTGCCATTAGTTGCTAGATGAAATATAATGCGGAGATACATTTTCTTGTAAATGAACAAAGTTGGTTTAAAACATGCAGATTACTTTATTTACAAAAGCAATGCACTTTAAATACAGTAAAGGTCTGATTTTGTCAGGTTTGGTCATCACTTTTCCTATTCCCGGTTTTGTAAACAGAAACCTTATGTTATTGAATATTTCAAGTAGCATTATTTGTTCTAACCATGATAATTGATGAAATTGTTGATCACTGTAACAGAGAAATTGAAGTCAATCAATAGTTTTGTCAGTGATGTTAGTACTGCTGAGTGCACCTTCCATAAGGCTGGTTCTCTCCTTTTCATAATCTCCGGTCTCCAGTACTTTGTGCTGGTATCTAAGGCTGATGGTCGTTAACCTCTGTCGGTAAACCTATTTTTAGCAGCTGTTGCTGCCTTTTCACCTTGTAGTGCTGTTTGATGGTACATCATGGGGCTGTCTTTCATATTTCAAATGGTATACCTTTTTTCTTCTGTTTTTTAACTTTTTGTTTTGTTTTTTATCAAGGACCCTCTCAGACTCTGTTATCATATGCCAGTGATTCAATCTTCCTGGTTCTTTTTTCATTTCCCAGACTCCTCATCCCACTTTTTAGAATAAAAAAAAGATTGGATGTAAATGTTAATGATGATGATTTTCTCTTGTGTGGTTGGACAATTATTGAGTTCTTTTGCATGTTTCAGTTCCTTTATGGCCTAAGTCATCATCAATGCCCCCTATATTTGACTTGGACCTACTAATTGGTTGGTGTCCTTCCACAACTTTACTGACCCTTAGCTGCTCATCTCTTTTTATCATATGCCAAAATCCTTTCAGTAATTGAGATCACCATTTACTTCTTGCCTTTGAACTAGCCATGAATCTCAGATATGTAGTTGCACCTTGGGAATCTCTTCAATTTCCTTTTTAAGTGTTGATGTCAATGTTGACCATATCTGCCCAAGTTAAGAATATAGTTTTGTATGGTTGGGCTGCTTCCTAATTTTTCTGATTGATAAGATGGAATTGATAAAGTTGAATCAAAGGAAGTTTATGCAGTCAGTGTTTTGGTCATCAACTTTTCTAGATACTATTTTGGCTATCATCCCTTTGTGCCTAAGCACACTTGTAACTGCTGCTTTCAGACAGCCTCTTTATACCCATTAAGCCTATAAGGTCCATATTTAGCAACCCTATGAAAATCATAATACTTCAGATTACTTCAGATTAATTGTCATCACACATTTTCCTTTACTCTTGAAAATCCTAGTACATTTGAGCCGAGTCACCGACTGTCTTTGTAATGAAATTCACCTTTTTTCTATCCATATTTTCTTCTTGCCTTGGCCAAGAGCATATTGGGCATTAGGTTATGTGTCCCATAAACAGTTGCATTTCTTACAACACTTCAAATGGTTTATACCGTGTTAAATGTTTTCTAATTTCCCTTTCTAACTGTTGACATTGACGTCTGCTCTGTCAACAAAGTGAGAGCCATTTTCCTTTACAAAAGACAGTTACAGCACTGGTTGAAACTTGCCTTGCATCACATCTTTTTTTTCTTTTTAGAAAGTTGATACTAGTTGGCACCAGCAGTTATAAGTCTCAAAGCAAAATTCAGGCAATTAAAAGAAAGGATTACAATGAGATTAAAGATGTTTTAGTCATTTTAGTCAGATGCATATGAATGTCAAATGAAATTATGAATGTGAAATGAAATTTCCCATTTGTGAAAATGAGTGAGAAGTCAAAACATCTTGCATAACTGCTCAATGCTGCACTGTTTAACTTCAAAGTTTTTGATGCTCATCCTGGTTTTGTTGATCGCATAGCATCTATATGCAATTGGCTGTTAGAGAGAGAATTTAATACAGTCTTGTACATCATGAAACTGATTTTCAGGAAAACAAATTACTTTCTTTGCTATCTTTTTGACAAAAAGCTCTAGTGCAACTCATCTGGTCTTGTTGAAATACCCTTTGTTTTTTGGTATTGTAATTGAAATATTGACATGATGAATTCTATGAGCAAGGAATTGGCATGTTAAACTTGGGTAACATCTATTTTGAAAGTAGGGATGTTGGGTGTGGTACATGTGTATATATTGTTGGTTATCCCTGTTATGTAAAATTCATCCTGTCATATCCAGATTTAATAAGTCCTGCTATTACTTTTTGACCATTTATCATAATCTGCTTGGATAGAACCCATTTGTAGATGCAGACTCTATATATAGAGACTAGTTTTAGATTATAAGGAAATTATCATCACACCCAATTATGTTGTGTCGACCTTACACTTGTTAATGTATACTGTATGACTTATATACTGTATATAATTTTTCCTCAGTGATCAAAGAGAGTGCTTAACAGGATTTTCCTGTTAACGTACTGGTGATGTGCTGATAATTTTTTTTAATGCAAGTCTGTAATTTATGGTATTTAATTTGCACTTAAAATGAACTGCCAACTTATGGTACCTTAATGTTCTTTAGATTTCTTTCCAGTATACAACCATTAAAATGCTGGCACATTTAAAAATCTAGCCTTACAGCAGATACAGTGTATACTTAATTTTATGAGTAGTTTGATTTTTCTCTTGGTACAGTACTTAAAATAAAACTAATTTTGCCCCAAAAACTTCTTGAGATTAATTTAATTGAAGTTATCATTATTTTAATGAAAAAGATTTTTTTACATAAAACAAAATTAATGCTATTCAGACAGCTGTGATGTTTGCAGTAGTTTTTGTATCGATTGGTAAGGGAATGTTAATTTTTCAGTTTATTACTTGCTTGGTAAGATACAGTTTGTTACTGGCCAGTTCAGACAGCAAATTTTTGTTACTGGCAACATTGCCAAGGAAATGCTGGATAATACCGTTTATTCTTATGTTATATACCTGTCAAGATAATCTTTTAGATGAATTAAATCGATATATAGTTGTATTACAATTGGCAAAAAGTAAGCATATTTTTTTATTAATGAATATATATGCTCGGTTGTCATATTTAATGATATATTTAAATAGCTTGTTAGGTAGTAATTTTTGAAGCAGACCTTATACCTAAGATTTTCCTGGCTAAAATATATCCTGGTGAAATACAGCCGAGTGGTAATGCTGGAGAAGCGGCAAATAGTAATTTTGCCACCATCAAGACGACGTCCATTGTGAGCAAGCAGCAAAAGGAACACCTACAGGAAGATATGCACGCTGCCATGTCTGGGTATAAGCGCATGCGACAAGAGCACCAAAGAGCTCAGGCTAAGGTAAGTTCTTTTAATTTTTTCTTACTTCCATTATCTTGTACTGCTCATGCTTATGTATTGAAATATTGTGGGCAGGCTCAGTGGACAGACAGGAGCAGAGTCAGAATTGTATAACTATATTACAATACTGCATGTCTGCTTATCTTTTGAGGTCTTACCACAATTTAAGGTAATCAGATATGTTTTTACCTCACTTAAAATGTTTCGGCTAATTTAAATCCACCGATAGAACTGCAGGAGTGACACAATGTACCTGAAAGCTTTCTAATGAGTTGTAGATTCAAACCAAGGCTCCTAAGGTCAGGTTGAAGCCATGAAAATTTTGCATAGGTAAATATTAAAAAAAAAAAAGAAAACTTAAAGCCTCCAAGAACTGCAGGGCTACAGTTGGTAAAACTAAGTCTGAAATTCTGGTATCACATCCCTAGATTTTTAGGGGGGAGGGGATGGTACTGGGCTGATGTCTGCAGTGTGTTTGGGATGGTTCAACTCTTGATCTCCTCAAAAGTAATAAACAAACCAATTCTTAATAGAGGATCATATAGGTTTTATATTTGTAATATAAAAACTAGTAGTAAAATGTAAAACATTGGAGAGGCAATTGTTTTTTTTAATGGTGCTAAAAGAATCTGTAAATATGTTTTTAAAAACATTTATTTACAAAAAGTAAAGAAGTTTTCAGCTCCAAAATGGACAAGAACCAGTATTATACCTTAAAATAATAGATTTATAATGAGCAAAATAAAATTTATTGCTTTGTTTGTAAACTGTAAGCCAGAGCTGCATAAGTAATAAATTGGACAAGGTTGGAATTCCCCACTCCCCAGGAATCTGAAAAGGGATAATATTCAGGCTTTCTTTCTTTCTTGCATTAAATCTGCAATTGAAAACCCTTATGGATAGAGACAGCCAACTATAATCCCACAAGGGCTCCAAAGGAAAATCAGCCTTCAGAGAGAGAAGTTGTATGAAAAAGTGATAAATATATAAATAAATATGAAGGAATAGAAAATAAAGCTGATACACCGGAAATTCAGATGTCAGCACAGAGCAGGGATGAACTTGCACCTGACTTAAATATTTGGGAGATAAGAAGATTCCATAACTGTGCTAGGTAAACTATTCCACATTTTAGTTGTGGCCAAGATAAAACTCTTATTATACTGAGAAATACAATATTAAGCCTTATACTAGAAATCAACAAGAATGTTTGCATTAGCAACTTGCTTAGTGTTGCAAGCAAGAACAGCAAGGTCAGGTAAAGAAGAGCATAGAGGATGTTTGTCCTTGTAGCACATTTTATGCAACATACATATTGAACCACCTTATTTTCTGTGCCACAAGTCAACAATAAGATTTGACAAAAACTTGACTGATGAAATAACTGTTGAAAGTTTGAGATGGGAGTCAGCACCCTAAGACCACACTGGAAAACAGTACTCCAGGGAAGGAAGAAGTTAAACAAAAGTTAAACATTTGTATATGAAAGCTTCATATTGAAACATTTGAAGACATTTCTGCGAGACACCAGCTTTTTGAGTAACAGAGGAAGCAATACAGTATTACGTCAATGCTTCTTGAGTCAATTTCTTATCGTAAGTTATGACGAAAATCTTAAAAAGTCACTGACGTTTAAAACCACACCACTTAAATGTAAATCAGGGAGGAGTTTAGATTCAAGTCTGGTAAAAACATAGGATGTGGTGTCCTCACCTCATTGAAGAAGCCAGGCTTAAACGTCCACAATTTAATCACTGTATTTCCACAATTTAATCGCTACAGCACAGTTGTCCCTCGCCATACTGCGGTTTACTAATCTCGGTCTCACTGCATCGCGGATTTTGTAATTTAATATATCTAAACTTGTATCGCAGATTTTTCGCTATCTCTTGGGATTTTGTGGTATTTATTATTTTTATTTTTGTGGTAAAATAAGCATTTTCTTGCCTAAAATTTGTATTTTCATGACTAAATACATTTTTGTGATAAAAAAATGATATACCAATTTTCAAATATTAATATTATGTATTGTAAACAGCAAAAAAATATATGAAATGCTAAATTAAAAACCCACAAAATCACAAAACAGCTTACTGTCACTTTCACACCAACCTCTAAAGATGCCCATACCAGTCTACAGAAGCAGTTGGTTTTGGAAACAATAGCCAAAGTGTCAATTTCAGTTCCTGCAGGACACCACATCTACGTGGACGGCTCAGTACAGGCAGATGGAAGTGCAGCATGTGCTATGTTCTCCCCACTTTAGAATCTCCTGAGGTGGGTGGCATGGTGCAGGTTGCCAAACTCATCAGTTCCACTTATTGCGAACTTCAAGGCATATGGGATGCAGTAACCCTACTTGTTAGAAGAAATGTGAATAGATTGGTGATCTGTGACTCCAAATCTGCACTCCAGGCACTGACATCTTCTAGGCCCAGCTGTGGCCGTGTTGTGCGAGACATATTGTGTCAACTCGCTGCTGCTTACAATGCCTCGCTTGTCTTGTCCTTCATGTGGATGCCTTCCCATATTGGGCTTGCTGGGAATGACATGGTGGACAGTCTTGCTAAAAAAACTGCCTGCACGCTTGAACTTGATGACAGAAATGTTGAGCCCTCACTTTGCTGCCTTAAACATAGAATATATTCAGCAGCTTTTGCCTGTACAGTACAGCGTAGGAATGCAGAGAGGGGCACTAGTGTTTCCATACAACATCATGATAACTCTGCAGAGCCGTCACAAGTACCGGCGACGTGGACTCTTGGTGCGTAGGCATAATGTCGTAAGTGCCAGGATAAGGTTGGGATATCGTCCTGTGTGGCAGGTTGGACAAACACTAGATATACCACACTACACCTCATGCAAACTGTGTAACCTTGCTAATGCCAATAACCTTGAACACTACTGCCTTCATTGCCCCACTGTCAGGAATCTGTTACCTCAAGGACAAAATATACTTCAAACCTGCCAATATTTACTCAAAGATGACCACCTAGACTTAATTTTGACTCGTCATCCACACTTTGGTGGCTGCTAAACTGTCTGTTGCAGTTGTTGTGATAATGGAATACGATCTCATATATGTTATTTTTGTAACTGATATACTGATAATTCAATGCTGTAATTTTTTTTTTTGATTTCTGATGTACTGTAAGTAACTGCTAATATGTAACTTTGTTTGACGTCTTTGGGCGTAATAAATTTATTAAATCTAAATCTCTCTCTCAGTATGCATATTTTAATGAAAAAGCAGCAAAATTTCAATAAAACATTATTTCACTTACACTAAACTATACTGATCTATTATTATCGTAACATGTATAAAAAAAAAAATACTGTCCCGACATCTGTAACCGTTTTGCTGTAGGTATGTGTTGCCATATTTTTTCTTTCTGTGATTTACTGAACCGTTCTTCATTACAAGTTTAGTAGTTTAATCTATGATTATCACACATATAATAGTACACAAGAGAATATTATATCACTGTTGATGTTTCATCCCTAATCACTGCAAAAATATTTAAAACATGAATTTCATATGTAAACAACTCAAGGTTACTGTATACTCACATCCCAGCTTGTCAAGTCAAGACTTAGTCTCGTCCCAAGCTACTGTGCTGAAACTTGTTTATACATAATAAACTCCAGTTTCTCTCTCTCTCTCTCTCTCTCTCTCTCTCTCTCTCTCTCTCTCTCTCTCTCTCTCTCTCTCTCTCTCTCTCTCTCTCTCTTAATGAAATATGAATTACTATATCATAAACTTTTATGTACAAAATGAAAAATAATAATTCCATTAATAAATTTGTTTCTTTTAGCAACTAAAAAACTATCTTCCTAATTCTTTTGGTAGTAGTGAGCAGCTTCAGTCAACTGAATCCCAGAACATAAATATTGCAAATTTGGGGTGATTGGGTTTTTTATGCATATTACGATAATAGATCAAAATAATAATACAGTATACTAAATGGATTCTGTAAGTGAAGTAACATATTAATGTGTTTACATTATTAGTACTTGAAAATTAGTAAATCATTGTAACGTGTACTTACACAAGAATTTTCATCACTGGTGATGCTCTGTTCCGTGAACTATTACATAGATTTAAGAGGATAGAAAGTGTTCAAGTGCATAGGAAGTGTTTATAACATTGTGGGAAAGGTTAATAACAGTGTGGGAAAGGTTTACAAGAGTGTGGGACGGTTTTATAAAGCTTTAAAATATATAAGTATAGAGTAAATAGTAAAATAAATATAAGGTCGGTGGATATTCGCCTATCATGGGGGTTCTAGAACCTAACCCCCGCGATAGACGAGGGACGACTGTATGTTGTTTTTAAACCGGTTTCCAGCTGGCGACAGAAGATTTATCCTAATGTTAATATCGAAGGTTTGTTAGCTATGAAAAATACAAATTAATTAAAAAATTTCGTATTTCTATGAAAAGTACTTTTGTAGTGCATCTATAGCGAAAAATGGTGATACTTATCATGTCCCAACTTTAGGAACTGTATGCAGCCTTTCTGAGCATTAAAGTTGCTGGTTTTAGTTCTCCACTACCTCAAGGTACTTCAGGTGAATGCCAGCCAGTTTCTCTGACCCCCACCACAAACAGACCTCACACTGCTGCAGTGACTGATACAGAGCCACTGGTTTTTCGTAGCCTTGAAGTTACTAACCACTACACCAGAGACCATTGAGAGGGGACGGCTTTAGGTTGGAGGATACATTGCTAAGCATGTATTATCTGTATACAATCGATTACACACAAATAAAAATATGGATACACATTGCAGTGTATAATGTTGATAGATTTGTAGAAGGCTTATTCTAGAACTCTTTGGAGAGTGTCTTTCATTAACTCCAAAAAAAAGATATTGACACATGACATTGAAAATTACAATGTGTCCTATTGTCAGATCATAAAACTAATCCCACCAGCATAATTTTGTTTTTCCCTCAGAAAGCCTCAAAACTCTTTGTTAAGCCACCACTACTGTAATTTGCTTTGAGGGGGGAAAAAATCCTTGGGTTGCTCAGGTCTTTTGGTTGATTCCTCTTAAACTTTATTAAATAAGCACATAGCTTACTTAAAGCCCCTTACCTCTCCCCAAACAAATCCCAAAAGAGAGTGAGTCTTTAGAGAGAGCAGATGTAACTTGCAGTCATTACCTCATTTTGCTTTAAATGTAGATTGATTTGTGATATTCCAGCAAGATGGCTTAACCCTTTCCTATCTGTTTAGTTATCACATCACTGAGGGTACATGAGTCCCAATGTGTCTGGGAGCGCTAGATAGTGCGAAAAAATAATTATTTCGAAAATTCAGCAAAAATAGAAATTTTATGCCGACAACGTTCATTTTGCTGTCGTTTTTTTCTAAATGTTTATATTTTATGGTGGAATAGTCAGAATAAGAGTCCCAGCCCTCTAAATTCAAAAAAATGTGAGTTATTTAACGAAAAAAAAAATTCTTTACTTATTTTTATATTTTTGTTTGTAACCCAAAAACTATGAAAGTCAGACAAATTAATTATTTTTTATGAGAAAGCCAACAAAATTCCCTAAATATTGACATATAAAACAGTGGAAAATGAATAAGTCCAGTTGGTGAAAAAATTGATAGAAAGAGGGTGAGAAACAGAGCGCCCTGCCCGGCCTATGGTGAGAATTATCGCTAGACAAAATTTTTTTTGAAGAGTCCTATCTCGGTTATTTTTCATAGAAATTACTTTGTAAATATACGAAAATGTAGAGGAAAAGTTGAAGAATAAAGAAAAAGTCAAGAAAAATGGCTTTGGTAACGGCAACAGTTTCATTTTGACGTTATAAATTGATCGAAACAAAAAAAAATGTTACCGTTGTCAACATTATCGTTCGTAGCTCAAAAGCTATAAGAGTTAGGCGAATTAATTATTTTTTATGAAAAAGCGAACACAATTCTCTAAATATTGACATGTAAAACAATGAAAAATGAATAAGTCCAGTTGGTGAAAAAATTGATAGAAAAGAGGGTAAGAAACAGAGCGCTCTGCCCAGCGTATGGTGAGAATTATCGCTACAATAAAATCTTTTTTGAAGAGCCCTATCTCGGTTATTTTTCTTAGAAATTACTTTGTAAATATACGAAAATGTAGAGGAAAAGTTGAAGAATAAAGGGAGAGTTAAGAAAAATGGCTTTGGTAATGGCAACAGTATCATTTTGATGTTATAAGTTGATCAACGAAAAAAAAAGTTACAGTTGTCAACATTATTGTTTGTAACTCAAAAACTATAACAGTTAGGTGAATGAATTATTTTTTATGAGAAAGCCAACAAAATTCTCTAAATATCGACATATAAAAGAATGAAAAACGAATAAGTCCAGTTGGTGAAAAATTGATAGAAAATAGGGTAAGAACAGCGCACGCTGCCCGTCATACGGTGAGAATTATCGCTAGACATTTTTTTTTTAAGAGCCCTAGCTCGGATATTTTTCATAGAAATTACTTTGTAAATATACAAAAATGTAGAGGAAAGGTTGAGGAATAAAGTGAGAGTCAAGAAAAATGGCTTTGGTAACGGCAACAGTTTCATTTTGACATTATAAGCTGTTCGAAACGAAAAAAAATTTTACCGTTGTCAACATTATCATTCGTAGCTCAAAAGCTATAACAGTTAGGCGAATTAATTATTTTTTATGAGAAAGCCAACAAAATTCTCTAAATATCGATATATATAATAATGAAAAATGAGATTCAGAGCCCTGCCTAAAATCCAGACGTCTCTTATGTGATGCACTAACGCGTTTTCCGCTAGTTTTACCGTAAAAACTTTGCGAAAGCATGTTGGAAACTGTTCTCGATTGACGTCACTGTATGTAAACAGCCACACCTTTACCCAACCTCGTACACATGGTCTCTGACAGAAGTGTGGCCTGCCAGGCCTGCGTGGGTGGAATCAGCTGATGTCATTGTGAGAATTTTACTACACCATGGATTTGCGCATGCACAGTAGAGGAACTAAAAAATTTATAGAAAAAAAGGGTACGAAACAGTGTTTCCAATAATGTAATCCTACATTTTATAAAAAAAAATGTAAGATATGAGAGAGAAGCGTGGGTAGGATCAGCTGATTTCACTGTGAGAAATTTACTATGCCAGGGATTTGCGCATGCGCAGTATAGGAACTGCTTGCCTGGCGTATCGATGCCTGAGTTACACGGTCCAAGGTATGCTTTAGCCTATGGAAACCACCAACTGTCCGAAAATAAAAAAAAATTTACCCCCACCACATGTACGAAAAATGTCGGTAAATTTTACGTAAAATTACGTCAGTCAGAAAAGAAGGGGGGTAGGGCGGTATTGCGTAATATTACGTCAGTTGGACAGGAAAGTGTTAAGTGACATTATTAGTAATACCGTTTGTATTTTAAATTTTTTATATTTACATTTTTTATTTTTTTCACATTACAGCTTGAGGAGAAATGTCGTGTAGAGATGGACAACCATAAGCATATGCTGGATAAAGAGTATGAAAATCTTCTAACACAATTCAGTAAAGAGCTTGAAAAGTTGAGACAGGTGAGTGGTCTGTTTTTATATCTTGTAACTGCTAATCCTCTGGGAGCTTTTCACTTGACCAACAGATTTATTTTGGGTCGTATGACTTTCACACTAATGTAGATTGCTTTTATCAGGAATATCATCTAATCTGATGTAAATAATGTTGTTGATACTTGTGGCTCTTTAGAGTTGAGTTAATATACTGTTGAATTTTGAAGTCTGAATCCAAAACATATCTTTTAGAAAAACAGTCAGTCTGGACAAAGATACACTATTACTGCTGCCATTGCATAAAGTAGATTTTATAATGTGCACCATTCAGAGATAGCGTATAGTGTTCATATGAAATAGGTTTCAAAATGTCAAATATTTTTTAATTTCTTGGGTAAGGGAAGAGCAAATTTTTAAATATATACATTTGCTATGTAGTTACAGCAGTGAAAATAGTCTATCAATTTTGTTCTACACTGTTCAAAGTTGTTGTTGCTTGATGGGAACATTTTTGTCAATTTCAGAAACACGAAAAAGAACAAGAAAAGAAGTTGGATTTGTGTAACATCACTGAAAAGAACTTGCAGAAGGATATCAATAACCGTCATGTTCAGGTAAAGGAATTTACATGATTATATGCTGTATTTAGTTACTATAATTTCTTTTGTTTCACAACAACCCATCATTGACATGAGCCCATATTAATGGTCTTCATGAATGAGATTCACCATTCCTAAATTAGAAGATTGTCTTGTGGCTGAATGGCTGCCATCATTTATGTGCCATAATGGATCCTAGGTTTCAGGTATGAAAAAACCTCACCCTTTTTGTACGAAAATTATGAAAAATGATAGATATCAGCATTTACTGTGATGTTAAGAGAAGGAACTAAATACTTCATAGAAATGAACAAACAATCACATTGTCTAATGGTAGACTGCAGCACCGCTTGTATAACACAAATTTAATTAGAGAAATGTAGAATGTAGTGAAAAATCATACAATTTGAAGAGGTGTTGATGATCTTCAATCAAGACAGAATATTAATTTGGAAAGTGAAGTGAATAAATTTAGTATTTAGACTCATAGGTTGTGATTTGAAGTGAGTAAATTTAGTATTTAGACTCATAGGTTGTGATTCTGAAGTAAATTTTCCAGAATATTAAAGAAAACAGGAATGTTACAGAATCTGAATTTTTTCAGCAACACCCTAGTTTGGAAAAACTAAAGTATTAAACAGCAGACTTATACTGGCTCATGAAGATGTGCTCATTTAACATAGGACATTTTGAACTGACAGGGAAAATATCACTAGTGGTAATATTTAGATCATTAAATTTTGTACTATGAATATTTCTATCTCAGGTCTAAAATTAAATGGTTTTACTGACCTGACTAGTGTTCATGTTACCCAGTAGCTGGAGAAGGTAATGGATTTTTCCATGGTAATGCCTTTTTTGTATGGTTAGTGGCCTTTATGAGATGATAAGAGTAATGATTATTTCCAGAAGTGTTGTCCTAAACATCTAAAAAAATATAAACCAAAAAAATTCAGAACTACATTAAATGTAAATATCATTAAAAAGCTGGTAAGTTGTGGGAACTCCAAATAATACATAATTTATCATTAGCTCTAACTATGGACGATTTTACTTTTCTTTGTTACTTCTGGTAAAGTATGTGAATATGTCTAATTGATTATGACATATCTGTATTTTTTTTTTTTTTTTTTTTTGTTCCAGGAACTTAAACAGTTCCAGTCCATGTACAAGAAGCAGTACAAGGAAAATATTGAGAAGTGGAAGCGAGAGTTATCACAAGATCCCAATACCCCTAAAAAACAGAGAGAGGCACAGTTACAGTGAGTATTTATAAAGTGGTATTTCTCGTAAATGTACATAGTTTATTTTGTGATACTGTAAGGTGTTAGCATATTCTCACTATTTCTCACATATAAATTTTTGTGATTCTGTAAATTGTTAGCACATTCTCATGATTTCTCACACTCTTGGGTCCCCTTAGTCAGATATCACTTTCATAGATTGCTGTGTTTAGCACACTGGATAGTACTAAAAGTTATCAGCATTTTCCCTCCAGCCTACATGTATTGCTTTCTGCCTTTTACTTTTTACCACTTTTCTTTCATCTCTTCCTTGTCAGTCATCCAGCTTCTTTGAAGTGTAATTTAGTCATCTGAAACTTAACACTATTCACATCAAAAATGATTTTCTTACATTTCATCACAGATACTTTTTGTTTTGACACTTCCAACATGCATGATGCACATATTTTGGAAAGCACATCCAATAGGCATTTAATTTACTTTTCATTTTACTGCAAGTCAGTTTAAATGTACAGTATAGGGACTTTGAAGTATAGGCTGTTCCAAATTAGAGTAAATTAACTTATCATTCTGGTCATTATTTTTCCTTTTTTGTTTCAGGGTTTAGACTTGAATTTTCTCTTTTCCTCCCTGTCCTGTGCTTTAGGTCTTCATCTATCCCTTCTCAAAGATTTCTTTGTGGCTTCTTACAGGTCTTCATCCTGTTACTCCCTGTTTATTGCTTTTGTAACTGGTTGTTTATCATCCATTCTCATCACATGTCCAACCTATCTTAGTTTATAAAATCTCACTTTGCTGAGTTTACTTAGTAGGTAAATTTTAAACTAGCCTTTTGATTTGTGAATCAAGATCATGTACAGAATGGTACTTGAAAAATTCAGGTTCTGCAGATTATTTATGAAACTTTTGAAGAAATCTTTGTTGTTGAGGATCTTTTTTGCTTAAATTTGCATAGTTTTGGTCAAGGAATAAAACTCATTTGACAGTTTTGAAATAATGGTGACACTAGTTTTATTTTCAAAATTAAATTAACCCAATCCTCAGTTGCAAATTAAATTAAAAGAATTAAGGCACATTTCAGACCTTTGCAATAAATTGCATCTTAATAAAATTCACTTCTGAGCTTGACATAAAATGAGGTTTTAGGTCAGAGAAGCAATCTTAAACTCCACTTGGAATAAAAACCAGAACAAAATTGTAATCCTTGATTACATGAACAACATGATAGTGCAATCCTGAACTGTGTTGATCCTTCTTGTTATGCAAACATGACGTTAGACATGGAAATGTTGAAAGTGGTTTTGATAGTGAACTCATATTTTTGTAAATAAAAAAAAAAGTCCTGCTTATTGATTCATGGTACATAATAAGCTGTTTATTATCGATTACAAGGTTTTGTGTTTGGTGCTAATTGTTTTGTTGACATTTTCAGATTTTTTTATAGCTTTTAATTTTTTGTGTACGCCAATACCCTGAAACCTGTGAAAACTTGGATTGTTAAAAAATGGTTTTCTAACTTTTTATGTTGTTTTCAGGAGCCAAAAGGAATACTTGAAAGCATCAGAGCGACAAGAAGAACAAAAACTAGTACAACAACAAGGGGAATATTTACAATTAGAAACTAGGAAATTTAGACGGCGTGGTTTGTTAGCCTACTATGTTAAGGAACAATCTTTACTTAAGGAAGAGCTCACAAAGAGAGAGCAGCAGCTTGAGGCGGCTCATTCCATGCTTTTAAGACACCACCAACTTACACAGGATCTTGAATATCGCCAACAAAGAAATATTCATGCCCTAAAGGAGGAGCAGGTGAATTGCGAAGATCTCTCTGTCATTTCTTATTTGAACAATGTTTCTTGATTATTTCTAATATTTTTTACTCTTCCCATGCAAGATAGCTCTGTCATTTTTTGTTTTAACTATGTTTCTTTATGATTTAAAATGTTTTTTACTCTTCCCATGCAAATTAATTATAGGAACCTCATTTAAAGTTTATGAAGGAGGACTTTCATTAGCATAGATGATTACTCGTGTACATAAAGATAAGGTTTTGCTAACTATATTTACTATAATTTTAACCAACCCTTCATATTACATTATTTCTAGATGAACAAACAACACCAAACAGAATTGAGTAGTCAGCATGAATACATGAAGAGAGTTGAAAGAGACCTACGGAAAAAGCACGCATTACAACAGAAACAGCAGCCAAAAAGTTTAAAGGTATGATAAAGTATTTTTGTCAGTGGGTTAAGTTGGTATGTAGATAGCAGGGAATTTGTTTCAGTATTATATATAGTTGCACCATACTTTTGCTGTGTACCATGTATTAAGACTTGCTCTCAGTGGTTACATTCCAGATACAATTCCATAGCAGAATGGTTCCATTTAATTAGTTGATGGTAGTACAAAATTAAACAGTTCAACTGTACCAGTTCATCTGTTACGTGTGTATAATAACCTTAGTTTTGCTACTAGGAGATTGGGGAAGGTAACATTTTGGGACAGAATTTCTAGGAATATCCATTAGATATTATTTACAGTATTTTATAATGATTTTGGCTATAGTTGGCATGAGTGTTTGAAAAGACTTGGGGAAATTATTTGGACAGTATTTCAAGCTTATGGTAGTGTCACATTAATATTTGGCCAGTGAGAAAGAATTTGCAAGCATAAATAAGCAAGTTAGCATTCAAGAATATTCTCAGAAGTGATTAGTAGTCTGTGAAAGAAATGCATAGTATTGCCATATTAACCAGTCAGCATTTAAAAAATTTATTGTAAATATTTCTATGAGATTTTGTAATTAGTAACCATAGTTTGCATAAAAATTATTAAAAAATGACTAAAATTACACATTTGTTTCACCTCAACCCCACCAGTCATGAATTGCCTTTTTTCCTTGTTCTGGAAATCTTAGTCAGACCATAGTCATCTTAGTCAAGATTGAGAAGCATCTACTGCTTGTGTTCACCCCTCCATAGAGTACAACATACACTTCTGTCTCACTAGTGGAATTTTTTGCGTCAACTTCGTTGATCTTCCCAGGAACACTTGTTTCCAAATTTTACAGAATGCCATTATTCTTTTTCATTCATTTGTGATAATTTTGTGTACTGAACCTTTTATTTTTCAGTAACATAATGTTTGATGGCTCTTGTAATTGTGTACATGATGACCACTGGCATAAGGCACCTTTTCCCCCTAGTGTTGAGAGTATTTCATATCACTTTTTGAGGTTATAAGATATCTCAGAAGTGGTTGAAAGTATAAAAATAACTTTTATTGAACAATACTTGGAAATTACAAAATAGAAAATGTACTCCTCTGAGCTACTGTATGTGTAGCTTTGTTGGGAACCCTGTTTTTTCATTATATCTTTGATTCAACCAATAATTAAGTCAGGGTCAAACAGGGGTAACCAGTTATAATTTTTTATAACTAGTAATAAATTTTTTAGAGGAAAACAAGAAAAAACAAGAATACATCAGTATATCATATATTAAAAAAAAATTAAATGGCAAGCAGCAAATACACAATTACATAAGGAGATGCAAAGCAAGCAAAAATGTTCTGCATGCAGACTTAGATTTATGACAAGATTGTAGGATAATTAAGTAGTTCAGATTTTGTGAGTATTCTATGCTTGCTGATTGACTACACAGTAGTTTTTTCACACAAATCCATCTGTCATAGTGTTCCCACAACTTCCGAGCACACTCACTCGTTACCAGTTTTCTCACACAGGAGATTAGAGAGAACATTCCTGGTACCATATGCACAACTAAGAATGGGCATTAAAGGTTTGTCAGTCTTGACTAAGACTAGTAAGATTGGACTCAGATTTCCTCACATTTATAAGTAAGGCAGTATATTCTGTGGGTTTATTCAAAATAATTTTGCTGGTTAGGTCAGGACCTGGCATTACAGGAAAAGAGTTTTACCAAAAGAAGTTGACCTTTTAAGAAAATGATAAGTGATAATGATGTCCCTGAGAGAATTTATGTAAGAATGTTGAGATTGCTCTTTTGAGGACAACTCAGCTTATAGATCTGTTGTTGATTAGGATGTAGTGATGAAAGCAACTAGATTCTCAAATTCCCAAAACTAAAGAGAATTAAGTCAGATGCTTTTCTGGTAATATTTGGAAAAGTAGACAGTTAAATTGTAATGGGAAACTGTTACCTTGTATAAAGTAGCAAATACTATTTACTGTACTTACAAAATGGTGATTATTGTTTATATTCTGAATCATTATTATAGTTCTGGTGATAAATGTGAAAGTTGAAATTTGATGTGGAGATTGTTTAACTATTTCTGTTTTGCTAACTTTACCATTGATTGTTTATTGAATGCATTTCTAAAGTTTCAAGAAGTTTATTTTAATACTGAATACATTAAGTTCATTTCAGTTACAGTCTGTGGACATCACACCATTGTTTGATGGTTTCAAGTACCCTGGAGTAAAAGTCACATAATAGGTCTTAATGTTTAGATTAAATGTAGAATTGTTTGTTCAACCTGCTTTTTATTTTGTTATTTTGAGGCATGTTTTATTTTAGAGGTCATTTGGTAACCATTGAGGTAATTTTGGAAATGAAGTCGAAGTTAAATCTTGGACATGTCAAGAATGAAGGCTTTTTGTATTTAAATGTAAAAAGGGAGGTTATTTTCTGTGTAAACACTACCCCACATATTTGTTGGGTGGGTGTTTTCCTTATATATTTATATGTTCTTCTTATTTCAACAGCAAAAAGAAATAGAAATAAGGCGTCAGTTTAGGGATACAATCAATATTCAGCGTCAACAATACAAAGAATACAAGGCCCAGATTTTAGCAAAGACTCCCAAAGATGAACAGCGAGCCATCATTAAGAGGTTAAAGGATGACCAGAGGCGAAAACTGGCTATGCTTGCAGATCAATATGAGCAATCAATCGCAGAGATGCTACAGAGACAGTCACTTAGATTAGACGAAAGTCAAGTAAGTGATGGATTTTCAGAATCAGCGAGGCACCGTACATATCCTCTTGATGTCTTTGTATCCATACATTTCCTGGTGTAAGATGGTTTTGGATGCATATATATATATATATACATATAACATATATATGATACATGATTTAACCCCTGAACTGCTTTAATGGTTAAAACATTGAGTTGTTTAATTGCTGATGCTATCAGAATAACCAATTTTCATACTGTTTGAAAAAATATGCAGGTAAATGATTGAGAGGTATTGCTCCAATACTTGCCAGGTTCTCTGTCCTGGTTGGTTTGCCTTGGTCTTGTAGTATGGCTCAGTAACTGATTGATCAAGTGGGAGAACCATTTACATAAACTGGCACTGAGAGAGTGGCATTGCTCATATTATTGGCATTTAAGATTTTTTTTTTTAATGTGATGCCCTCACCAGCTATGAACTTGCTTATTGTGTAGCATACATTGTGTCACAGCTACCCAAGACTTGTTGCTGTGACAAAATTGGCCATAGCTGTTGATATGGATTTGGAAGTTCCCTTATGTGTGTTTGGTTAGTATATTCATTATTTAAATGATTTTTCTCAGCAAATTCAGATTTGGTGTACAGGTATTTATTTTGTATTACCAATGTAGTATTCCTGTTTGCTATGAAAAAGTCGTTGGAACATGGTTACCTTGACCTTTTATATCCTTATTTCAAAACCACATAACCAGGACATAGCTTTGCCACTCTATCCAGCCGGTAGGCAGAGTTTTCATGTCCTTAGATTTGAATACTGTAGATTTCTTTTCTATTGATAATTGCTTATGGTATATAATTGTTCAATCATGTTTCAGATTTTTTGGTTTGCCTTTTATTTTTTATTTTTATTTTTGCTTATAGATTTAAGAGATTCTTGAGCAGTTTAAGGGTTAAGTACTGTATGTGTTTATGTGAATGAAAAAGCTGCAAAAGATGTGATGCATAATTGATCTTGGAAATAGGTGCACTTTATTATGAGTTCATGTCACATAGGTTGTGGAGCAACAACAGATGGCAGAGAAACTAGAGAGGGAATTAGAATTACTAACAGAATACCAGAATCGTAATCGTCAGCATGCTGAAGCCCAAAGAAATAGGGAAAGGAGAGAATTAGATGAAAGAGTAGCGTTACGAAGAACTCTATTACAACAAAAGGTTTGTATTTTGAAGATATGTGATTTGCTTTATTGCATGTATACTGCTTTTCAGTACTGCTGTTGAATCATAGTATTTTGAAATATAGCCAAGGCAAGTTCTGAGCCATTGTTAATTGCTGTACAAACTTTTTAAAGATGTCGGAAGAAACTGCCAGATTTCAGCATGAAAGACATGAGCGGATACGTCTTATCCAAGAAAAACAGGCTCGGGAATTAGAAGAATTTGATAATGAATCATTAAGACTAGGATTTAGGTGAGTACTACAATTTTATTTATTTATTTTTTTACCTTTAAAGGTAATTGTTGACCACCTTACTGTAGAGGCTGGCTGCATGGAAGCCATTTGTTTTGGTTCTGTGGTCTGGTTAAATAATAAGCCTCTTGTAGACATATACTGTAGTGCCTTTCTTAGCACTCCATAGATAGCACTAATGGTTATGTGCAATGTTCTGAGTTTACCTCAACTTTAGAAAAATCCTTTTGGACAAAGCCTGTGAGTCTAGCAATGCAGGTCTTATGAAAATGTTCAGTTACTTTTTGGATATTCCTCATTCTATGGTTCTTTTATTTCTGTCATTCATTTCTGGTTGTATTTGTAATGAACAAAATTGTTTTAGATACATACTTGACCTATATTACTGAATCTTTGTATTTTAATGGAAGGTCTGAAACTATTACTCGGTTGTGATATTTTATTCATAACATTTTTTTTCTTTGTTCCTTTATATATCCATGCATTCCTCTTTGAACTATTTTATTGCTTTGTTATTCAATAGCCTAACTAGGGTTCCCCTGTCCTTAGCTGTTGTTATGATTTTTCATGAAATATGCTGTCAAAGATTTGGAGTGAGAAGCCAGTAAGGTAAAGAACAGCAGTAGGCAGTTTAAAAGATAGGTTATTGGACCATTGAAAAGAAAAGTTGTATCAGCATAATTAATTGGGAAGAGATGGCAGTAGAGGGCTGAAAACAATACTGTTGGCATTGACAGAATGCTTTAAAATAGTACAAACTGCATCTTAATTATGTAGTGCACACTAAAGTAAGTGAAATTACCACCACCTTATAAGCCTAGTTCAGATGGTACTTCACTATGTTTAATTTTTTTCCATGTTCAACTTCTTTCAAACAAAGCCAAGGTGCTATGTTTATCAAGTAGAATTAAGAATTTGTGTCAAAAAAATGAACAAATGTAAAACAGCCCCTTTAGTCTTTCCTTGTGACACACTTCCTGTGACTTACAAGGTAATTAGGAAAGTTGGGTTGAGAATGGCAGGTTTCATTAAGAAATACAAATGAATTTTTAAAGTATACACAGCAAAGGCAGTGTGGGATCTGTAGAGACAGACCACTTTGCAGTGCTGGTGCAGTACTGTTAGAACAAGGGTTTTGGTGTGTATCATGGGTGTGACCTCTGGTATCAGAGGAGAGATTTATCCTTATTTACCTCAATGAGAGTTGTAGTGTAGCAGGATGAAGAATCAGCAATTTTTGGTGTTTTCAACTATTTTTTTATTTCAAGATGATGATGTCACTACAATTGAACTGAAAGAATTAAGCAGTGGCTTGAATGATACTTTTGGCTGTCAGCACATCTCGATGGGAGTGGACCTTGACATTAGGTCATACCAAACCCAGGTTCCCACCTTGCATTGGCAACTGAAATTTAGGGTTCTTCTTGGCACAAGATTGCACCTAAAGCAATTGGGACTTGATTTACTTGTTATGCACAAATTTCCTTGTTTTGTGTGTCTTCACACTTCATGTGACCAGTACATGGGATCCCTTTGGTGTTGATTGTTTTACAGTCATTCTCGAGGTCAGCACAGAAAAATGACATGTTGAACGATGCCAGAGGGTGGTTTGGGCATGAGCATTAGTAGTTTTGTTGTCTTTGTGCAGTGGGTTTTTGTATCAAAGGCTGTGATTAATGAGTTAGTAAAAAAAATGTGCAGGGCTGTAATTGGTAAAAACATGGTTTAAATAAAAAACTTTATGAAGAAATCAAAGCAGGTGAAGAATACTGTGTAGATTTAAAATAGTGGAAACCATTTATTTAAATAAATAAGACTGCATGATTTATTACTTTCTTAGAAAGGGACAAGCATAACAAAGGATGCTATGGACTAGTCACATGGTAAGTTGTTTTGAAAGATGAAGTTGAGTGTAGAGAGTTTTTAGTGTCATTAATCCAGGTTATCATTTTAGAAATGTATTTTGCAGATCTAGCATTGAGGTTTTTGGTCTAATGGTGATGTAATTTATTTTTTCAGTGCTCTACAAGTAGTGGAATCTTCAACAGAACGTTGGCCAGAAGAATTTAACGTATCGGCGTCTATGCTATCCCTATCCCTCCAACCTAATCATTGAAAATATGTTCGATTCCTAGCTAGGTGTAGGAACTAAACGTTTAAAACCTGTTCTCTCTAGGCTATTGTTTTTTGATAATATGAAATAAATTTGAACTATATATTAGTAAGTAGCCTTATTTATATATTACTAATGTCATCTTTATTTATTTTATTTTTTTCTTTTTCTTTCCCAGATAATGGTTAGGATTTTAAAATTCTGGTCTTGTCTGGTCAGAAAAGTTTCCATAAATGCCAGGGCCCCAAGGTGCTCTCGTGGCCGCATTGCCATTGTGCTTTAAGAACCTCTTTCAGTTATGAAGTGTGGACCGGGGTTGATAGGGTGACCAAAATGGAAGTCCCCTTTTGATGTTGACTTTAGCCCTCTCCCTCCCTCCTTCCTCTGTAAGAGAATCTTGCAAGGTGAATAATTGCAGAATTAAGCATTCAGTATAGAGTACTGTATGACCTGACATTCTTCAAACACTAGTTGACAAGCCTGACACTTTTAATTTTCATAAATATCATACATGAAGATACTTAAGAATGTAAGTTTTAGAGTGAAATGATGTATAGACATGCTAGACTGGTGACTGAAGGTGTATGTGAAATTGCCTTTTTTTCCACTAATAATGTCCACTTTGGTTGGTCTTGTCAAGGTCATTTTTGGCACAACAGTTGATGCTCAATTTTGATATTCATTCCTGCAGTTGCTGGTATTCTTTTCTCTTGTATGTCCATCAAAATGATGTTAGTTATGCATTTTAGAGGGAAGATTCCATGAAATCAGCCAAATTAGTTATGAGTTTCTGTGTCCAGTTTCAAGCCGAACCCCAGTATTTCTTTCTTCTCTACTACTCTGGAAGCAAGGCAGAGGAGCATTCCGAGATATCCAGCTCTACCATGTGTTATTTCATGTGTTGTAATCTTCAGGTTTTCCAGACATCATGTTTTTTCAGTAAGTACACAGAAAACTCCTTGATTTAACTGAAAAGCTAGTTTTTACATACACCATATTTAACACGTGGATGAGACTTCCAGCTCTTTTGTAGGTTATCTCAGTCATAAATAGAATGGTTGAAAGTAGAGAAGCCCTCTTTGCTCAATGTCATGTCATATGATCAGCAACTAAAGTTGAGTGGTAATCGTCAGTCAGAGAAGATTATTTTAGGTGAGTAACAATTGATTGTACTCTTGTCAGTAATTCTCTACTACATCTAAGAGCCCCTGGTTTTGTTTCATATTGTTATCCTCTGGCTTTTAGGTATGCTGTGTAATATGGCATCTTTTTGTGGCTGGGTCAGCCAGTATGAGGCTTACTTTTTCTCATTATAGTCTCAAATAAGTAGGCAGAAAGAAAGAAATTGAAAAGTAAAGAAATTAGGGTTATTTATATTTGGTGGCGAGCTGTAACATATTGCAAAGGCGATGAAGGCTATTAGTTTAACTTTGTATGGAAGTTTGCTGATCGTAACAGTTTTCTGTATGTTTAAACCCTAGTCAGATAAAGGTAGAGTAGCCTTTATCAACAAGAAACTGCAGAGAACAAATGATTTAAAATATCCATGGGAGTTGAACACCTCTCTCTGTCTTTATCATTCTCTCTCTCTCTCTCTCTCTCTCTCTCTCTCTCTCTCTCTCTCTCTCTCTCTCTCTCTCTCTCTCTCTCTCTCTCTCTCTCAACCTCTAAAGGGGGTTTTGTTGTCATCACTTGGCAATATTTTAGCTTTGTGCAGTGCTGTACTTCATTCCTACTCATTTTCAGGTATCGAAAATGAAAACTTGTGGAAGGGATTGTAAGGCTCATTGTAGCTGACATTTTCACAAAAGTCCCCAAAATCAGTCATCTCACTTAGTCTTGCCATTCTCCCATTATTCTTATCTCACTTGTAGCTAATGGTCCATTTTGTAAATAACTCAGGTTGTGGCTTGGCATGTTTATGAAAAAGTATTGAAGTATTACAGCACTGAAACATCGTTTCAGTGACAAAATTTCTTCTGGAACAAATTGCCCTTAAAAAGTGTGAAATGAAATTAAACATACTGCACAGCCATACATTTAGGATTTGGATCAGAAACTGTATCTTATTGAAATATACTGTGCAGCCAAACATTAAGAAATGGAATATGAGTTATGGATGGATATCTTTGATATCAATTCAAGTGTGAATTTCACACTGTAGGTGAATGTTGAAGAGAATTTTTGCAAAGCCACACATTTCTCTTAAGAGGCCTCTGCTTATAAATGCTTTCTCATCCCTTGCTGTGTTATTGCAAGGTCGAGTATGTGTGATGATAGCCAATGCTGGGAGATTGAGTATGGAAGCTTAGGAAGAATTTTTTATATATTTTTTTCACTTTGTTGACCTTCAGTGCTAAACTGTTTTCTTAAGAATCATGTGATCATATAGTAGTCATCTCTCCTTATGTCTTTGTTTGTAATAAGGAAGTTGTATTTTCCAATCATTTTTGACCCAGCAGCATTTTTTTTTTATTTTTGCCATGAGTCCCGGTTGGCTTTGTTGCAGACATTCTCTCTTCCTCTTAGATAGGCATAGACATGTTGTATGCTGCATCATTCCAACCTTTTACTGTTCAATTTTTTTTTCTAATTCCTAGAGTAAAGTGTAGATTATGTATTGTAGTGCTCAAGTGAATGAAGTCTTATTTTCAGTAGAAGAAAATAAAAAGTTATATGGTCATATGTTGTATATTTAGCATGGCATATATTTGTAAGTTTAAGAAATGTCAAACCTGATATTTAAAATTGTTATATTAATTTTCTTCCTTTGTTATATTTATCTGTATTGTTTTTACTCAACCCAAGTTGTAGAATAAAATCTGAAGGAATTCAGTATTAAATTTGACGTTTTAAATTGTTAGTCAGTGTGTATGTAGTATGCAGAGGAAAAATATGTATAAATGTGGGAATTTTTTGTGTGTAGTCTTTTGAGAAATACAAAGCCTGATGTCAGTTTTGAGTTACTAAGAAGACCAAATATTTTGTCATACTAATTGGAGAGAAAAGGAATTCAAGATAGCTGAGTTAATCCCAAAGACCCATAGCTGCCGGGACATTCCTGGGTCATTATTATTACTAGTTCATTGTTGTATTGTATACATAGTTTCTTGTACTCATGTTAATATCTTTTCTCTATTGATTACAGTGTATTTATAAAATGTCTTCTAACATTGGCTTTTAGAATATGATGTTATAACTGTATTGGAATTATGTTTCTTTTTGATGCAACTAAGTTGTATCAGTGATAATTTTCTTTTATTTCTTTGCTTGCACTGTATCCTTGCATCTCCACTATAATCACCGTTGTGTTATTGAGAATAGGTGATAACCGTCTTCGTATAGGACAGAGTTTGCACTCGGCTTTGTTCTTGGTAAGGTTCACAGCCATTTATTTCCTAAGTGGAGAGAAATTAGTTCATTTTAATGGTCACATAAAGACAGAATTCTTGATAAATTTGTCAGTTCTTATTCTTACGTTTTCTTTAGATTATTTGTAGTCATGGACAGAGCCTTCTCAGTTGTAAGTGAAAGGTTCTTTTGTGTACTTTTTTATTGCTTTGTTCTCCTCAGTCTTTCTCTCATGGATGCTGCATTCCATGTTTCCTTTTTGTTTTCTTTTTTTTAATTACATCATGTTGGGGAAAAATGGTAACTAGAGATTTTTTAAACAAAATTTGTATATACCGTAAATATACGTTGTATGTTGTTATTAACTTATTACAGTCAGTAAGGTTACTTGCCACATTATAACAGATTATTGATAATGAAAAAAATATATTTGATTTTAATAAAGTGTATTCATTTTTATTTTTGATTAATTGAGCATGCCTAATGAGGTACCTACCCTGCATATTGCTGAAAGAGCTTTAACATCATGACATACTCAAATTTAAGAATTTTTTTTCTACTTATTTAGTATATATTTATTGATATGACAATACAGGGTGAATATCTATCATTTGTGACCCACATCCCCATCCAAATACTAGGTCTGATTTGTAGGAACATCATTGGTGTGCAGTGTGACTTACGTTATGGATAGGTATACATGCTTTCTTCTTATCCCTCTAGTGATTTCTTCCCCTTCTCTTTCAAACTGGTTGAACAATACTAGTCTAGTTTCTCATTTTTTGTCAATTTTTAAGAGTATGCTGAATGGATAATATTAGAGGTTTGATTGGAAGTTTTTCAAAAATTTTTAAGCAACTTTATTTTCATTTTGTTATATTTTTGTTGAGTTTTGCATAAATATGCCCATCCATTCACACTGGTACTCTCCTTAACTATTGATTGTGTAATATATTTTTCTTTAAAGTAATTTACTTTTAATCTTCTGTAAATAGCCTAGCAAATTACTTTTATACCTAATCTTTGACATTTTTGTACTGCTCTTGTATTCTTATTCTGATCATGTTATGCCTCTATGAACCTACCCTGCCATACCATACCATACCATACCATTTGAAACCTACTCAACTGTTAGCTTGTATGCCCACCCTGCTTTGTTATTCCTCCAGTCCAGTCCCCTCCCTTGACCCAGTCTTATTACTCGACTTTCCCAACACTCTTATTGCAGATACATCCTTCTCTTCCTCCTCTTCCACCTCCTCCTCTGTGTTCTCCAACCTCTGTTTAGTGATCCCAGGTAAATAAAAGAAGAGTCTAAGGTATTAGTGGCATTACAAACATGTGGTGTGATCCAGGCATATCAGTTGCATTTATACCACCATTATGATCAAGTGGCATCCGACTTAATGCTGAACCTAGAGAAATTATACTAGTTAAGAAATTAATTACATTACTCATTGATTTTGAAGGTCAATCAATTAGTTTAAATTTAAAAAGTAACTATTCCTCAATTATGCTAGGTGCTCTCTCTCTCTCTCTCTCTCTCTCTCTCTCTCTCTCTCTCTCTCTCTCTCTCTCTCTCTCTCTCTCTCTCTCTCTCTCTCTCTCATGAAGAATGTGATGCTCATTTGAGTGTCTAGTCGGGTGCCTCCTCACGTGTATGTACTGTCCTTGAATTTCCTCAAGATTCAGACTAGTGAGGATGCATTTTTGTATGGGTCTATATGTTTGTAATGTTATAAATTGTGTATGTATATAATACAAGAAAAAATACATGATGCTTCCAAAATACATCTCATACTTTTCCTAGCGTTCTGAGTGAGTTTAACCTGCTTTACAATGCATTATTCTCTGCCCTTAACAGCTGTGTTCAAATATTGCTTGTTTTTGTAGACGGCCTTAGTTTTATGAAAGGAGCATTTTTGAAGAATAAAATCACCATGCTTCTTGATTAGATGGTAAATGGCTTAGAGGAGTACTATTGGCTGGTCCCTTTGTTTGAACATAAACAGGAGGGTGGAAGAAGTGATGCTTATCAAGCAAAAGCAAAATGTGCAAAATTTCTTAGGTGTAAAAGGTTAGTCAGTGTTATTAATTATTCTATGCACTGTTACCTTGAATGTGATCTTGTAAATGGTAGTAGGGTGTGTTTATAACCCAAGTATGCTTTTAAAAGAAAGTATATCCCAATGAGATGCAATGAAGAGCATGCTATCAATATTGCCATGATGCTTTTAGATCAGTTCTTGATAATATTGCTCTTTGGTAAATATTGGAAAACTTGTGCTTGCTTTGACTTGAGATAAAAATATGAGGTGTATAGCTTGCTGCTTTACTTTGAGAATTTGAGTACCAGAGGTTTTTCGATAAAGGAAGTTTTGATGTTAAATCTTGAATCTGAGCATGGACTCAGGTTTTTAAGCTGCAGGTAAATACCCTCCTTCAGGAAAAAATGCAAAAGGTTTGTTAAGCAGGTTTTTCCTGGTAGTAATGGATGCGTATGGTTTGGCTTCTGATCACACGTTAGTTATATGGCCTCTTCCCCCATAAAAATTAATATGCACATATATGAACACGAAAGTTGACAAAAACCAAAATGTTTCAGTGTACAATCAGAAATAAAGTTGGATTTTCATATCAGGAGACTAACATTTATTAAAAACTTTTCACTTCCTTTCCTATTTCATTATTTGTTTTATTGTATCTTAAGTTGCCACATAATGCATATGATTGAAGAGACCACTGCCATGAGTGAATGATGATGAATTGTGTGTAACATTTTTCACAAGTGCAGTTAAAACAATGTAGTTTCTTTACTGCAGGCATTGGATATTTACATTTGGTACCTTGAGATGAAGTTCCCTACAAACACACAAGGATTCTTTTGTAGAGCATAAATCCCAGAGTATTATCAAACAGCACCCATTCATTCTAGTGCGTTCTCTATTTTATCTTCATTCAGCTTGGATAAGTTAACATTAAGAAAGTACTTTAAATATCTGGGCTCCATAATAGATGTACAGTAGCGGGTAATATAGATGAAGAGGCTAACCATCAAATTCAAGCTAAATGGAGTAATTGGATGGCATTATCACGCATACTCTGAAGGAAGGGCTGATGGGCAAGGTGCATAAGATGTAAATAAGACTAGTGTGTTTATGGGCTGGAAGTGGCACCGCATAAAGAAAATACAACAAAATAACTTAGACATGGTGGAAATGAAGATGCATATAAGGATGAGTAGAGTGATGGGAAGAGTCATGGCAAGAAAAGAATACATCATGGGATCAGCAAGTGTCATTTGATTGTCAAAGAAAGCATAAAAACCAAGACAGTTGGCTTGGGTACCTGATGAGTAGTGAAGAAGAGTGATATGTTGCAGAAGACATGATGGAAGTGGAAGTAGCAGGAATGCATTGGTTGGGAAGACCTAAGAGAAAGTAGAGAGACTGCATGAGAGACAAAAGGAATAGATGAAGGGAGAACGCCTGGAAAAAGTTAATTAAAAACTGTAACCCTGAATAAGGAATAAACTCATGAGTGTTAATTTCTGTAATGAGTTTCAACCCTACTCCTTTTCCAAAATTGCACTGAAATGGCGTTGTTAATGAACTGGAGTAGTAGCCGTGATAATTAGGATAATTCGTAGAACTAGAAGAATGGTGAGGTAGGGTAGCAAATTTTCTTGCCTGTATAATGCATTTAGTTGATGTTTCTGAGCAAAGAAAAGTTTCTATGTAAATCCCTATTTTCGGTAAGGGCATGAACACCAGTTGCTGATTGGTTTGGGTAATAGGGGTAGGATATAGTTGAGTAGTGCTGTGGTAGTCAAATTTAAGTGGAATGCATCCATCCCTCATTATAGTCTGGCATTTTATGTTAACTACTTGGACTAGATTTTACTTTGTCCTATTTTGTCTTTTTGTATTTTCAAACAGTGAGAAGCATTGCATAAAAAGTGCTGCAGTCATCTCAAGACTTCATGCAAAGTGGTGGTGGTGATACTAAAATAAACTTTGCAATGAGACCATCAGAATCGGGTCAATAGGTTGGAGTGGTCACCTGCAGTTAACATCAAACCATGTAGGCTATACACGGAGATAAATGGCACACAGAAGAAACAATAAAAAAATTACTTATATCCTACTAAGGCACTTGGATGTTACTGTAGAAGAGAAGCTGTGTGTGAAATTGCATTGCGATTTGAATAATATTTCAAGGACCTGCTACATACCCAAAAATATTAGATGATGCATTGCCAGGTAAGATTTTCATCAGAACTGATTAATATATATACGTAGTGTTTAATCAGAAAATTAAGTTTAATGAGACCACAGAGTTTGTCACATTTCGTGATTTTAGGTTTGCCCTAAGATTTATTTGTTCCAAGTGAGAGTAGGGTTAGGTTGAAGTCAGAAGCTAAGTAGGAACATGAAAAGAGGAAAGCAAAAATGCAGCTTGGGCCGAAGGGATGTTGCAGAGAACAAAGAAAGTGGTATTTCCTTAAAAGGCCGATAATGGGTGAAGACATCGAGGTTCCATTTACTGAACGCATACAGTAAGTATAGGTAGGCTACTGGTACCAAACCAGAATGTTGCTTGATCAAATTCGTCAGAATCAAAGCCTTTCTTGTGGGTGGGAAATTCAGAGATGATTACAATTTTCAGTATTGGTTTGGTCCTTAGAGGGTCAATAATAACAAAGAGAGGTTGTCTGTATACTAGAAGGTCAATAATAACTGGAGATGTTATAGCCTTGCTGCCTTCTTCAAACACGGGGAACAGCGGAGTAAATGGGGTCAGTGTGTCCTCTGATTTCTTTCAAACCTTTTTGTCTTCATAATGGTGTGTTATGTAATTTTTAATGATGGAAAAATGGACACAGGGATTCTTCAAGAGAAAACGAATAATATTACACAGGTAAGCAAAAAATACTGCAATTTATTTACCTATAATTTTGGGGTGGGCAGATAAAAGTCTTCTGGGCAGTAGATGTCATTCTCTGTGAACGTGCCTTTTATTTCAGCATATTACTGTGGCACACACAGTGGATATTCCAACTTTGATATCAGAATATAATTAATGGTATTTCTAAGCACGAACTCGCATGGACTATTCCCTTGGAAATTGATTTTTCCTATACTTTATTGTTACTGATGAAGGCGTTGGTGTTGTTTATTGTCGGTCAATTATTATTACCTCATATCTAGCCATGGTTGGGTACCCTTTGGGAACGCGGTCCTTTGGAAATGATGAGAGATAGACCGAACCGCCACATTGTTGTTATGGAACGGCCCCGCGCATTTGCAAGTCATTAGGGAGCCATAGGTTTTGTAAGAGCCCCGACGCTGTCTCTTCCAAACACGTGTGTGTTCGTCGATCGTCATCATCGGAGTCGACAGGACAAAACAGGAGCGTCTCGTTTTCTTTCTCTAAACGCGATTTCAACCATACAATTATTTTCTTTCTCCTAAGCATTGTTGTCTTAACCCAATCACCACTACTTGCATGGCAATGCAAGTAGTGGTGATTGTACATACGTTAAGACAACAATGCTCCAGAAAGACTGAAATATTGTATGGTTGAAATCGATTAACATATGGTGATGAAACATACATCAGTGGAAGGGTCAGGAAATTCTACATATGGCCAATTGCATGAGATTCAAGACAGATTAATGGATACAATGCAATAGCATAATAAATGTGAAATGGAGAGACCTTTGGCGTCTTCACAAACAGAAACATACACACAGTTTGATACAGAAGATTCGTTGGAACATTATGAGTACATGATTAGAATGCTTGCATGGCAATGCAAGTAGTGGTGATTGTACATACGTTAAGACAACAATGCTTAGGAGAAAGACTGAAATATTGTATGGTTGAAATCGCGTTCCTGTAGAGAAAGAAAACGAGACGCTCCTGTTTTGTCCTGTCGACTCCGATGATGACGATCGACGAACACACGAACACACACGTGTTTGGAAGAGACAGCGTCATCTTAATCTCTCCCCAAGACGTGTGTAACGTCTGATTGTTTGGAAGAGACGGCGTCGGGGCGACGGGCTCTTAAATGTTCCCCCCAGCGAGGCATCGATGCGGAAATTGTCTTGGCGACAATTGTAGTTGGCTCGAAGGGCTTGGGCTAGGGGCGGGTAGGAGGCTGAAGGGCGGCACCGGCCAGCAGGAGCTCGAGGAGGACGGGAGCTGGTTGAAGGGTGACGTCGGATGATCCTTCGGTGGCCGGCTCGAGGGCTGAAGGATGACGGCGGCTGATCCTGGTAGCCAGCTCGAGAGGGCGGCAGCAGGCTGAAGGATGACGTGGCTGGTCCTTCGTTGGTCAGCTCGTCCAGTACGAGTGCGGGGCGGCTTCAGGTTTCCTGGAGGAGGTATCCAGGGCTCGGTGGTGGAGTGGGTCATCTCGGAGGGTCGGACTAATACTGAGAACTCCAGGAACGGCGGGAAACAGCGAGGCGGCGAAGGGTCTATCAGGCGTGGGTCGTCATCTTGGGTCGGCCGGGTCCTTCAAGTCACCCGGGGTCACCAGTGTAAGGACTGGGTTATGAGCGACATACTGGCTGGGTGTTAACTGGTTTATTGGTTGTTCCTTACTGAGATAAATGTACAGAATCTTGAAGATGTTATTGACGCGTGCGAGCGGTAATGTAGCGTCTACACACAGACAGGTAAAACGGACATAAAGGTTCAGACATCTGTGTTTGTCGGCAGACAAACAGATGGCGATATCAAGAGACATGATTAACATATGGTGATGAAACATACATCAGTGGAAGGGTCAGGAAATTCTACATATGGCCAATTGCATGAGATTCAAGACAGATTAATGGATACAATGCAATAGCATAATAAATGTGAAATGGAGAGACCTTTGGCGTCTCGAAACATACACACAGTTTGATACAGAAGATTCGTTGGAACATTATGAGTACATGATTAGAATGCTTGCATGGCAATGCAAGTAGTGGTGATTGTACATACGTTAAGACAACAATGCTTAGGAGAAAGACTGAAATATTGTATGGTTGAAATCGCGTTCCTGTAGAGAAAGAAACGAGGCGCTCCTGTTTTGTCCATCGACTCCGATGATGACGATCGACGAACACACGAACACACACACGTGTTTGGAAGAGACAGCGTCATCTTACAGTTTAAGAAGGATTGGCTAAGAAACCCACTATAAAGGAACTACACTAACCTAACGTACTTGGGCCTAACTAACCAGGCCTGCTTAAAGCCCCCTCCACCCACCAACACCTGGCAGGAAACCCGTTTCATCGCCCTTAACTGCCTCCAAGGTCAGGATGGCCAGCGTACAACTGCTGAGGTTAATGAAAATTAAAATAATTAATAATTTCCCATATTTTGGTAATCATAGAATCAACTAAAAACGATTATTAAATAAAATTATCTAAAAATGAAAAAAATCCCGTAGGTGGGTCTGCCCAGACCCAACTTGCCCAGATAGGATTAAGAGACTGGCAAGTCTTGGAGGCCTTTGGGCCTCATCCTTGAAGTTCTTGGGCCCTCTCCAGGCCTGGCCCCAGCCTGGCAGGATGCCTTCCTCCGAGGAAGCAGCCTCTGGGTCGGACCCTTCCCTTCAAGGCTGCCCTCAAGAGACTGGCCAGCCTTGGGAGACTTTGGGTCTCATCCTTGAAGAGGCCCGCTTCCCCAGCCTGGCAGGATACCTGCCTTCCTCCGAGGAAGCAGCCTCTGGGTCAGACCCTTCCCTTCAAGGCTGCCCTTAAGAGACTGTCCATCCTTGGAGGACTTTGGGCCTCATCCTTGAAGTTCTTGGGCCCTCCCAGGCCTGCTTCCAGGGATACCTGCCTTCCTCCAGCCTGGCAGGACCCATCCCTTCAAGGCTGCCTTGGAGGACTTTCCTCATCCAGGTCCCTCCAGGCCCATCCCAGCCTGGCAGGATACCTGCCTTCCTCCGAGGAGAACTCTGGTCAGACCAGCCTTGGAGGCTACTTTGGGGACTTTGGGGCTCATCCTTGAAGTTCTTCCCTCTCCAGGCCCGCATCCTGACCCTCTGCCTTCCTCAGGCCTGCAGACCCTTCCCCAGCCTGGACTGGATAGGAGGACCCTTCCTCTTCGCCTGGCAGGAAGCCTTCCTCTGGGTCGGACCCCCTTCCCTTCAAGGCTGCCCTCAAGAGACTGGCCATCCTTGGAGGACTTTGGGTCTCATCCTTGAAGTTCTTGGGCCCTCTCCAGGCCCGCTTCCCCAGCCTGGCAGGATACCTGCCTTCCTCCAAGGAAGCAGCCTCTGGGTCAGACCCTTCCCTTCAAGGCTGCCCTTAAGAGACTGGCAGTCCTTGGAGGACTTTGGTCCTCATCCTTGAAGTTCTTGGGCCCTCTCCAGGCCTGCTTCCCCAGCCTGGCAGGATACCTGCCTTCCTCCGAGAAGCAGCCTCTGGGTCGGACCCTTCCCTTCAAGGCTGCCCTCAAAAGACTGGCCATCCTTGGAGGACTTTGGGTCTCATCCTTGAAGTTCTTGGGCCCTCTCCAGGCCCGCTTCCCCAGCCTGGCAGGATACCTGCCTTCCCTCCAAGGAAGCAGCCTCTGGGTCAGACCCTTCCCTTCAAGGCTGCCCTTAAGAGACTGGCCATCCTTGGAGGACTTTGGGCCTCATCCTTGAAGTTCTTGGGCCCTCTCCAGGCCTGCTTCCCCAGCCTGACAGGATACCTGCCTTCTTCCGAGGAAGCAGCCTCTGGGTCGGACCCTTCCCTTCAAGGCTGCCCTCAAGAGACTGGCCATCCTTGGAGGACTTTGGGCCTCATCCTTGAAGTTCTTGGGCCCTCTCCAGGCCTGCTTCCCCAGCCTGGCAGGATACCTGCCTTCCTCCGAGGAAGCAGCCTCTGGGTCAGACCCTTCCCTTCAAGGCTGCCCTCAAGAGACTGGCCAGCCTAGGAGGACTTTGGGCCTCATCCTTGAAGTTCTTGGGCCCTCTCCAGGCCTGCTTCCCCAGCCTGACAGGATACCTGCCTTCCTCCGAGGAAGCAGCCTCTGGGTCGGACCCTTCCCTTCAAGGCTACCCTCAAAAGACTGGCAAGCCTTGTAGGCTTTGGGGCCAATCCTTAAAGGGCTTGGGCCTTTCCATGGGAAGGGTCAGACCCATAGGCTGCTTCCTTGGAGGAAGGAAGCGGCCTCTGGGTCGGACCCTTCCCCTCACCAATACTCTTTGCTTTCTCTTACCCTACTTTTCAAAACTGACACTTTCTGTCTCCGAAGGCTTCCAGACGATTTGAAGCATCTCGGAGATTGTTCTTGACACTTTGAAGCTCGGCGTATGCGCGAATGGCATTTCTCTCGTCCTTCCAGGAGCCGGAGGACTGAAGGATTCCAAAATGTCTTCAAGGAAAATCTCGAAGGTTTTAGATCATTTCAACATCGCGATAACCATTACTTGGAGTTCTTTTTCTGGCACATAAACAGCTTCTTTGCTTTAAGGAGTCGTCTTCTATAAACTTATGAGATTCCCTCTTACTGACGATATTGATCATCCCTTCGATTCTTCCTTGCTTCTCCGAAAAGTAATTCTGTGAATCCAAAATCTTTGAAGTAGTTTCTAACACCTCAGGTTATCTACTTTATTCTTCGTCAGCATTCTTCAGTATACATCCACGCCGATGTCGTCTCTTTTTGTTCCTTCTCTTTCTTATTTCGAGCGAAGAACTGCTCCAAGCGGTAATTTTGGGCATCCAAAATCCTCTCAATCAGCTTAGAAAACACCTCAAGTTCTCTACCTTTTATTTCGTATAAATTCTTCAGTTCCTCCGTTCCACTGTCTTCCTCTCTTCTTGATTATTTCCTTCCTTATTTCGAATGAAGAGCTTGCGTCCGTGAGTGACAATACGACTGTAGAGGTGCCGAATAATCGCAGAAGGCGGGAACCTCGACTTCATACTGCTCCGCGAAGTAGTCCATATTTTCAGCAGTAAACAATTACAGACTGAAGCTATCTGCCATTCTCGTGATGTAC
>NC_089795.1:35990267-36165267 GCF_040412425.1 Macrobrachium rosenbergii
GTCCTTTCTGGAGTTCGTCATCCGACAACATCCAAACATAAGGTTCGCTATGGAGAAGGAGGTAAATAACAAACTCCCCTTCCTTGATCTTATTATTTCCAGAGGTGACTCAGGTTTTTACACAGGTGTGTATAGAAAAAATACATTTACTGGTTTGGGAATGAATTTTTATAGTTCGTGTTTCTTTCATTTGAAACTGAACTCTATTTTAACCCTCCTCCATAGGGCTTTACACCCACTCGTCAAACTGGAAGAGTTTCCACGATGAGATATCCTTTTTAGTGAAATATTTCAATAATAATTGTTTTCCATCACGACTTTTTTTCAGATCCCTAAATAAACTGCTACTACAGAAAATGACTCGGCAACACCTGAATCGACTGTGCCGAAACTAAAGATGTATGCAAGTTTCCCTTTCGTGCATGATGATACTTTTAGGAGAAAATGCACAGCCATTATGCAAAAGAGTTTTCCAGCTTTAAACCTGAAAATCATCCCGAAAAATCCCTTTACAATAGGGTCTCTGTTCAGAGTCAAAGACCGGCTCAGTCCTCTGTTTTCGTCCAGCGTTGTTTACAAGTACACTTGCCCGGGATGTGATCACGGGATATACATATGTGGGATGCACGAGGAGGCTGTTGAAGGTCCGCATAGATTCCCACAGGGGCATAAGTCATAGAACAGGTAGCAGGTTATCTAATCCTGAGCAATCAAATATACGAAATCATTCAAAATTATGTAAAACTTATATTGACAGCAAGGATTTTTCCATCCTAGGCCGAGTGCAGAACAACAACGACTTAACCATCCTAGAATCCATAATCATCAGGAAGACTGTGCCGTCGTTAAATACTCAATCGTCCTCAGTGAAATTGTTTATAGCCTAGTTTGGGCAACTGGTTTTCCTCACTCTGTTTGTACTTATTTATGTTAGTCTTGTTCTTTCTTTCATATAGGTAGGTTGTTTTAAGATTTTAGTGAACTCCTTTTACTCATTATTGACTTGTCTTGGAATGAGGTGTTTTGTTTTAAATATTTTTACTACATAAAGAGCTGTTGCCATTGCATTAATTTGTTATTGATGTTCGCAAATTATATTATATTTTATAGCCTTTAAAATGCGACTTGGAATTCGTCGCGAAACGTCGGCATTGAAAATAAACTGCAGATGATGAGGATGCCTTTCCCTACTGCTTCCTTCGTGATGTATATATATATATATATATATATATATATATATATATATATATATATATATATATATATATATATATACTAAAGGACCTCATTCAAACTGCATGGTATCTATAGATACCATCCAGTTTGAATGAGGTCCTTTTAGTAATTTAGTTAATGCACAGAACAATTGTGTATGTGATAAAGTTAATATATACGTATATATACATATATGTGTGTTAGTGTGTGTATTAACAGATAGTTAGACACAGAGATAGATGCATAGATAGAAAGATATATATATATATATATATATATATATACATATATATATATAAATACATATATATATATATATATATATATATATATATATATATATATATATATATATACATATATACATATATGCATATATATAGTAGGAGTACGGATAGGAAGAACAGTCAGCTCATCATTGATATATTTATTAATAGGTGCGCTTCAGGATCACCCATATCCCATCTTTTCTGGCTAAAAAGATACAAAAACACTAATTAAAACTGACAACAGAGCTTACAAAATTAAAATGCTTTAAAGATTGAAAAATGACAATGACAAAACAAGAAATAGATTACCTTCAGTAGTAAAGTCCAGAGGATGAAAACTGAATAAGAGTAAACAAGGTTAGCAAGTAAACAAGAAAGGCGGGGGGGGGTTACTATAGTACGACCGTTTTAGGAAGAGACTTTGCCCCTCTTAAACTGACCATTAACCTTCTGACTTCAAGCTCTCATTGTTTGCGCCTGTTATCAAGCACGTGTACTATAATAGAAAGTTCTGAATGAAGTTTTGTTGTCCCACTTAAATTTTAGATAAAAAAAAAAATTCAATATATGAAAATGATAGATGCAAGAAATTTGGAAACCTAGATGTGCTTTCATTTTCAGTTTTGTTTATTTGGATGCTGTACTGAGCAATGTTCTTGAGTTACGTCATCTACTATAGTTTTTATTACTGTTCCTTTGCTGTTATCGAAGTCATATAATTGTGATATAGTTTTGAGCTTTTGAATTGTTTTCTTTCGTGTATGCCGTGATCCGTCTTTACCTCCTTGCTGTATCAAGGTTGAATTTTCACTGTGCAGCTATAAAATAGCTCATAATAAATATTCTTTAAATATTGTTACACTATATATATATATATATATATATATATATATATATATATATATATATATATATATATATTATATATATATATAGGGTGTAACAATATTTAAAGAATGTTTATTATGAGCTATTTTATAGCTGTACAGTGAAAAATTCAACCTTGATACAGCAAGGAGGTAAAGACGGATTACGGCATGCACGAAAGAAAGCAATTCAAAAGCTCAAAACTATATCACAATTATATATATATATATATATATATATATATATATATATATATATATATATATATATATATATATTACACATTTATACAGTATTAGATTTACCTGTGCTTTTAAAGCACTGTCATATGATACTCATCACTGCTGTGGCATTTCTGTTATATGTAGATTTTTAAAGATATTTCTGCCACTTTCTGTCGAAAAACAGATCTATATTTCAATTTATTTCAATTTCAGTGTTCAACAGGATATCACACAACAAGGGAAAGCAATAAATTTATTTACAATCGAAGTATGAGGAGACATTACTTATGAAGAATCCTCGTCAGAGGATGCTACATCGATAACAAAAGAATCTATATATTTATCAATGCAAACATCTCTTGAAGCGTCATCTCTTTTATATCTTCGGCATGTCTCACATCATTAGCCCAGTTGTCAGAAGATATGGATTCAATTGCTTCTTTGACCAAAGGAAGCAGGTCTGATTTTTTTAAAATGATTCTTCTTTGCCACGTATGATTTCACCTGCGCCCATATCAGTTCTGTTGCATTATACTGGCAGTGATATGTAGGCAGCCTAACCACTATGTCCATGATCTCTTGCCAGTCTGTCAATCACGTAATCATTTTCTTTTACATGAATGTCTTTGCAACTTTACTAATTTTTTATTAGCCAGTCTTTAACTTCATCCTTTTGGCAGACATTGTCGGAGGTTTATTAATTCGAACTGAATGATAAGAAGCGTTATCCAACACTATGATGGCAGATGGCCCTATATTGGGAAGAAGCTGGGTTTTAAACCATTTTTCAAACACTGCAGAATTCATCTGAATTTCTAGATTGCGTATCCCTTGTCAGCTGGGTGCTTGATCATTGATAAAAATATTACCCAGAAATGTGGTTAATATTGCAACCAATATTGTGATTGTGTCTACTTACTTCCAATGTTATTGATGTACAATTAGAAGGAATAAATCATAGGTAAAAATTTTTATTCTGTCACGCCTCTCTCTCTCTCTCTCTCTCTCTCTCTCTCTCTCTCTCTCTCTCTCTCTCTCTCTCTCTCATTTTTTTTTTTGCCCAGCTAGTGGAATAGTAAGCGGAACCATAAAAATGATGAACATTCTTTATGATTAGTTTTCTGACGAATATACAAATAATTTTTAACTATAATACACAACTGTGATGTAGCTGTCCTTTACGGATTCAAACAGAATTAGAGAAAATGACAAAAAAAAAGACTGTCATCCTCAATCAGTGCAGTGCTTATACCTCTGGCAACACTAAACCCCGATATATAGTACTTATCCTATGTTTATTTATTTGTGTTGTTACATTAATTACATAATATCTATATCACGGATCGCTACTATCACAATATTATCATATAAATAAAACAGGTTAATTTGCAGCAAAACAACAAATACAAACGCTATTACAATGATTGTTTACGATTTCGTGCGTCTGGTAGCATGCTACGGGTGACTACCGTCTGAAAACCCTCCGGATTGTGGTAAGTGTGAGGTCTCATCTCGGCCGTAATCAAAGGGTTAATTACAAGTTATTTCCAGTCGACCGACGAAAAATAACGAAAAATTCTTAATAAGCAACCAAAAGTCTATAGGAAAAATCAATTTCCAAAGTAATACCGAAGCGGAGCTCTTACTTAATATTATGTATGCCACACAAGGTAAGAAAGATTTTGCTCGTATTAAAAATGCTCATTGATAAGTAGGCCTATAGGTCACACAATGGTCGTGTCAAGAAGTCTCGTCTTTTAAACGTTACCGTCGCGCATAAGAACACCGTGACCGTCCTGATGTGTTTTATCCGTCATGATGAACTCTTTGCAGTAACAGGTCTGTATGATACTGTCTATGCTATCAATTGTTTCCGATTTTGAACATTTAAGGACAACATTAGAGCTGTTCAACAAACGCATTTGATCGAAATTGGTTTCTCAACGCAATTCAGAAATGTCGCACTCAGTGCTGGATTTTGGAGGAAATTCGTCCGAAAACGGATGATGACGGAAAATTTTTTCCGCCATGTATATTCACATGGCAAAAAAGGAAAATAGCATTTGTAGAATGAAATTCTTATACCAAAATTTTGTATTTGAGTTTTTTAACCGTTTCTCCATTTGTGAATGGTTTATTGATAATGAATTACATTTGGAATTGGGCCATTCACTAACTGACTGCCTGAGAGAGTGGCTGAAAATTTGACGAGGCAGAAACTTTGTCTGTGGCCGATTTCCCAGATATCCTACCTCTATGAGGTAAGGCAATCGTACTTTCATATATTTAACCCATTCATTAATAAGCCTTTATGAAACATCATTAATAATGGAATAAATTTACGTGATGTCTCAAACTTGAACAGGTACTTTGTGAATAAGATTTTTGAGTTTCAAGTCGTGTGGCGCTTGTGTGAATTCTAGTGAAATATCAGTTAAACTTTTCGGTTCAATTCGGTTCTGAGAAAATCACTCGTTAGCGATTGACAACGACATCATGTTGAGCATTTTTTACTTTTTGTACGAACACAATATTAGTAATGGAATTTAGCATGGATGAAATGTGTAGGCCTACCGTATCTTTACGCAGTAAGATTTCTTGAAAGGGGTCCTTTGAAAATAAACGTGAGTAAATTGAGGAGGTTATGGTGTACGTACATTAATTAATATGGCCTTGTTCGAATCTCATGAATCTCATGCCGTCGTAGTCAGAGTATAGCTACACTAGGTCTAATCGTAACTCGAAACGAAATATACTTCTGTCGTTGATATGGTCAAGTTGAGGAAATCTATTTATTTCTAGGTAGTGCAAAATCTTATTTAGAACATAACAATAATTGCATACCAGTTATGTAGGCCTAATGACTCGACAGTCTAGGATGAGTATTTGCATTAGTCTATTGGTGATTATTAATGACATAAATTTCTGCATGTTGCAATCATACATAATTAATAATGACATTTAGCATACATGAAAGTGAAATATAAAGTAATTATACATAGCTTCTGAATACAGGTAGGCTATATACTAAAACTAGTACTAGGTCTAATCATACAGAAATTAACTTTCTTCCGTTGATGTGTTAAACTTTAAAATAGCAAGCAAGCTTTAAAAATCATGTTATTTCAGGTATATCAAGAATCTATTGAGAGTGCACTAAGCATCACTAAGTATTTGCGTGATTGACATCCGGGCTTTACTTTGAACAGATACAATATTGTCATCCATTAGTGAATAAGGTGTATATATATATTATATATATATATATATATATATATATATATATATATATATATATATATATATATATATATATATATATATATATATATTTATATATAATTCTTGTGAATAATCAAATATATATATTGAAATTGTTGCTAAAATTTCCTTGGAAAGATATATAAATTTTTTTGCTTTGGTAAAAATTTTCAAATGATACTTTCAGGGAACTATGCTTGCTTTTATAGAGACTGGATAGGGTACATGAACATATATAAATTTTTACAGTATTTTTTCATCTTGCTGTAATCCTGAAATGGACATAAATAATTCGTTTGTTTTGCCTGATCTCTTGGATGCACACCTTAGCTTGTCTCGCGGACTCGACATTCTTCTTATCATGTGGTAATATACGAGTTTCTGTAGAGCAAGAGCCAGTGCCAGCACAAGGCTGGTTAAATCTAAGTAGTAAGTGGTAGTAATGAAAGCAGTACTAGTAATGGTAATTGCTATATACGTACACTATCAACAGCAGTACCTCCGCTACTAGTGAAACATAAGCTAACACCTTTAAAACTACCATCAGTACCATTACCAAAACATATACAAATGGAAAATATATAACTGCTGCTGTCATTAACACTATTATGACTGCTAGTATCACTAACGCTACTGTCACTGTAACTGTAATTAGTATCATCACTACTGCTATCACCAGTATCACTTGCACCATTACTGGTACTACTAAATACTACTGTCATTAATACTCTCCATCATGTACATGATAAACCTGTGGACCTAGCTGTTGTGCATGTCAAAAGAAGAGTTGGGCAAAATAACCCGAGAATGTCCTGTGACGATTCACGGCAGAGTTAATTGCTAATATTTAAAAGAAACACTTTTTGCTCTAATCCTTACCAATATCTTAAAGGCAAATGATATTACTAATGACCATTCAGCAGACTATGGCATCTCGTCCCCGGGAGAAGTTTCAGGAGCGTTGTTTAGTATATTTTGCTTTCCTATTGTCCATTGAAGGGTCATAGGTAACCAAACACCTAATTAACCAAAAATAGTTAACCATATGTCTCACGTTTATTGCTTAAACAGCAGAGAAAGCCTGTAAATTACAAGCGCTCCCTCAAAGTAAGTGCCTAGCTGTTGCTTATTTTTTTAAAGCTCAGAGACTGAGACCGGCAATACTATGCCCACATTAAAGCTCAGCTCTGTGAGAGCAAAGGGAGAAAAGAAGGGAAGGAAGTTAAGGAACAGTATATCTCAGGTGATGACTCGTTAGCCTCTTGAAAAGCTGCAAACTGAATGACTCATAGATAAAACCTGACGGGGACAGAGTTTCACTCTTTGATGTGAAATTGAAATGAATGAGTTATCAAATTGGTTTATCATCAATTAACCATTTCCTGTTTATATATATATTATATATATATATATATATATATATATATGATATATATATATATATATATATCAGATAAGATAAAATCAACAAAATATAACTTTTATTTTTGTATTTCTTATTATCTAAGTTTCTAAAGAATTAAAATTAGCAAGAAGTTCAACATTAATTCAGTTAATGCTAAATGCCAGCAGTGAAGAAGACCACCCTGCTCATCAGTGGAGAATTCTCCTTCATCGCAAAAATTTGACTCTTACAGAAATCATCGGCCACTGGATTATATTATAATGCAAACCCTAGCCTCTATTCTTTGTGTTTCGCTGATATGAAGTGTTTCTTGGCAGGAATATGATGAAAATTTAATATCTTGGTCTCATGTAGCCTGTTATGGATGGTCTGAGCAGCAACTTGAAGGGAAAGCGTAATGCTCTCTCTTTATAGCAACACTGGTTGTCAGGGGAGTTAGGCAGAGCTCCTTCAGTGATCATCCGATGATGATCCTTAACAGTAGTGCAACAATGGGGTCGTCCTCCACTTTTTACAATGAATTTATCATATTTCCTCGTTCTCTCTGTTGTTGTATCCCTCTATACACGGTTGTTTTATTTACGCTAAGCTGCCGAGCAATATCTACAATAGAGATATTAGTCTTATGCAAGCTAATGATTGTGGTGCGGCTGAGTCTGTTGCCCATCTTCTCGATGCAAGTGACGAGACAGTTTAGTTTAACTTTCCTGCCCGAATGTGGAGTCACACAATAACATACAACGTTATGAGATTTTTTCTTTTTTGTTTTTGACAACAATAATGGTCGAATTCTTTCTTTCTTTATTTATATATAATTTCATTGATGATTATTCAATATTATTTTATTAGCCAATAAGCTTTTATCTGGATTCGAAGTATAGTTTCTTCTTTGACTCTTTTGCCCAATCATCTGAAGTGAAATTTTTCAAAATGTTTCGTCATTTTTCGTAATCTGAATTTTTCACTCACTATTCTTCTTTATATTGTTAAGCGTATGATTAATAACCAAAGTCAAATAAGAAAATTACATTTCCTTGTAAATATCAAAAGAACAAATTACTGTTGGATGAACGAAAACTTCTGGAACATGTTGCAAAACATTTTTGAGTGACTGTACACTCGGCAAGGAAAGTTAGGATACAGTTTTTTAAAATCTTCGGACATATGTTGCTCAATAATGCGACATCTGGCAACTTTAGAAAGGGGAGGAGCTTCAGTCTTATTGTGTTTGTTTTTTGCTTGACCTCCTATATCTTTCAATCATATTCTACGGTTCTGAAATCATTGATACTTAAATGCAGTAGTAAGCTTTACAGTATTCGTTCAAGTTGTAATTTGCAGCGACAGTTCTGAGCAAAATTATTATAAACATTTTTTCGACATAACCTATCAAGTAACCTTGAACAAATGAATTTATGACACCACAATGAACGGAATGCTTGCATAATCGGAAAAAGCGATCTTCCATAATGAGCAATGTCCAACCTGAAAAACGTGGGGAACAATAAAGGAACGAATGCAATGTTACTGAGAGAGAGAGAGAGAGAGTGCTTTGCATTCTAGGCGTATATGTGGAGCTACTCATTTCATTATTTTTTCTTTTAGAGATTGAGCGATACTACATTTGTATAGTATGTTTTAACAATTTAGAGAGAGAGAGAGAGAGAGAGAGAGAGAGAGAGAGAAACTATGGCAACATCAAGAAACATCCAGTTATTTGTGTTTTCCCGCCAAAGTTATCGCGCTGCTCCTCACATCATAGAGAATGCTCTTGCGGATTTAAATAGATTTGGTCAACTTACCCTAGCTGTCACAACATTTGCTGTCATTAATTCCAGCTGACTTTTAACACCGTGAAATATAAATATGAATTTGTAAAAATTAAAGAAATTATCATTACCTCGTATGACGATGCAATAATAAGCCTGTTCATAATGGAAAACGAGTAAATATTGCCGTTCTGATAAACAGTACTACGCCGAGATATCCACACACTATCTTTTAGATCTCTATGAACGAAGTCACCTGAAAAATTCTGATTACTTCGGACATGCATGGTGTTTTTAAGTATCTGAACTTTTTGTTTTGCGGATTTAACATATATATGATATAATTTGCATTGCATTTTCATATTCTAGAGTAAATTTACCGAGATTATGTGTTTTCTGTAAGAAAAAAATTAAAATTCTATGAACGAAATCTAATGAAAACTGTATCCTCACTTTCCTTACCGAGTGTACATCTCTTATTTTCCGTGAATAGATCAACCATCACTTCACACTGTCTGTAGTCTGTCTACTTCTTAAAACTGTTCTGGGTGTCCTTGTTTCATATATATATATATATATATATATATATATATATATATATATATATATATATATATATATATATATATATATAATATATATGTGTGTGTGTGTGTGTGTGTCTGTCTGTCTGTTTCAATGAGCGGCAGAGGTCCTCGACTTGCATTTACTAATACATAACCCAGTTTATCAAGTAATGGACTGTGCAGGATTGCACTTGGAAGGGATAATATATTATTATCATATTGAACTACAAAAGACGAGCGCAATTTTATTACAGCTGCTCGCCATCCCCTTTTATCGAAGGCGGAGAGAGAGAGTCCAGAGAAGAGAGAGAGAGAGAGAGAGAGAGAGAGAGAGAAAAGAGAGAGAGAATCAAAAGCCATTGTAAATAATGTCGACCCAATCACAGAGATTGGATTAGGGTATGAATCGGAAGGAAAGAAAATATAACGAGAAATACGGCCAAAACAGAAGAAAATTGGGCCATTCGTGAGATTTGCATCGAAAGGGTCCTTGTAGGACCTGAAGGAACATGCCCTGACCCTCTTCCTTCCCCCCGCTTCCGAATTTTATGCCTCCATAAAGACACATTAATAAATTCCTCCCCAGTTTTCCTTTGTCTGTCTGTTCTCCGTCCCCGAGAGAGAGAGAGAGAGAGAGAGAGAATTGAGAGAGAGAGAGAGAGAGAGAGAGAGAGAGAGAGAGAGAAAAAAAAGTCCCTTTGCAGATCGAATGAGAAAAGAAAATTTGAAAAAAATTTTTATAAGTGTTCAATTAAAAAAATTGTCTCTTTATTTGTCTTTCTTTCTTTCTTTCTTTACTTCTCAAGTCACTTTTTTTTTTGTTAATGAAAAACGCCATCATTAGGAATGATTTATGTTGACTGATTCATTACCATCTTCTTGCATAAGAGAGAATTTCTTCTTTTCATCTTTTTTGTTGAAGATGTCAATCACAGAAATTATCTCTATTGAAAAGACTGATCAGCTTTTGGGACGTTTCTTACCCTGGACATTCTGAAGTAATGTGAATCAAATCTTAATTATAATAAAGCTTTGAGATATAAAAAATTATTATATATGCATTTTCACAGACAAAATTCTCTTTATATTCACAAAATCACCCGAAATGCAACTGCTTGAGATTCACAAAACACACTTCTGATAGGTACCGTTACACACTTTTCCTACATTCAGATCTCAACAGTTAAGATAAACACCAGTGACCACACAAATATTTTATGTTAATAATTTCTCTCTTTTGAAGAAAGAGAGAGAGAGGGAACCACACGAATGGTCTCTAAAATCAGAATTAACAAACTTTAGGATTCCAGCAAGAAATGAAACAATCAGATGACGTCATTACCAGAGCAAAACATTTTGGGTCCAACTAGCGCGTTAGAACAACACATGATCAGGGCAATGTACTCTTACAAAACATGCTGTAATCGACCGAGACGTGCATTTACTCTCAAAAAGGCATACATGACTTGAGCAGAAAATCGTATGAGACGAGGCTCTTAACGAAATCTCAACACGATCAAAACAGACGGCAGCTGGCTAGTCACAGATGGCACGCTTTCAAAACAAGACGAAGAACCAAAGTCGGTTTTCAGAACAGTACATGAAACATTGCTAAATCATTCATCTTTTTCACATATGAGACAAAACCTTATACAACTCGACTGCCATTCCCTCGCTTGTTAACATGTTATCTTTTGCAATGACAAATGAATCAAAACACGACATACAATATCATGAGTACAGAACACATGTTGCTGGGAGACAAAATGAGCGATCACATACTACGTTATTATTAAAAAGTATTATTAATTCTAAACCATGCTGTTAAGTCATCCAAATCACCAACTCTTTTGAGATCTATACTACGTACAATATTTCAACAATTATTATCATTACACAGAACACATGATAACCAGAATGGTAAATATATCAAAACTATGGAAAGATACACATTTTACAAGGGAACATCATGAAATTCCTCCCCCAGAAGATTAATTATCCCGGGTTTGAATCCAGCTATTCACAACGGGATACATAATCTGCAATTACAATGTCTTTTCCAAAAATGTCCTCTATTTTTACACAGTATGGTTACAAAATCAGTCAGGGGAGCTACTGGGACTGAGAAATTTGGACAGTATCAATGATAAAATCCAGCCATGCCCAAAAATCTTTGTAGTTGTTTCCTGGTAGTAGGGGGGGGGGGTAGCCTTATGGATTCCTTCTACATTAGCATCAACGGGAGCGAGAAGGCCTTTTCCTACCTCAAATCCCAGATACTGAACAGTTGCCTTTCCAAACTCAGTTTTTTTGTAAGTTGATTGTTAGTCCTGCTTCCCGTAGTTTCTTGAACACTTTCCCTAAAATCTTCAGATGTTCTTCCCATGTATTAGAGTAAATCACAATGTCACCAAGGTATACACCAACTCCTTCTATGGATCCTATCAGTTGATCCATCACTTGTTGGAATGTTGTAGGTACATTCATCAGACCAAACAGCACAACAGTGTGTTGATACAGTTCAAAAGGAGTAATGAAAGCTGACAGCAATTTAGCATTCTCATCTAAGGGAATTTGATAATATCCTTTCAACAAATCTATCTCGGAAACAAATTTGGCTTGCCCAGTATTATAAAGTAATTGATCAATAAGAGGCAAGGGATAACTGTCAGCCACATTTATAGAATTCAGTTTCCTATAATCAGTACACATCCTAAATGAGCCATCGGGTTTCTTCACTAACACACTTGGGGAGCTGTAATGACTTGAACTGGGTTCTGCTAATCCATGCTGCAACAAATACTCCACTTCTTTCTTCAAAACATCTCGATGAAAAGGTGATAAGCGATATGCTCTTTGTTTAAAAGGTTTTCCATCTTCTCTGATCTTTATCTCATGCTTTGTCAGATCGGTATGCCACATCGCAAAAATTTCAGGGAAACTTCTAATCACCTCACTTAATTCACCACTTTGCTCAACGCTCAGATGTTTTAATTTATCCTCCAAATTTTCCAATATGGAAGAATTGTTCATCTTGCTTTCAGCTCCCAATTCGTAGCCATCATCGTCCTCTGTAGATGAAGTTGTCTGTGTTTTTTACATTGTTTCAGTTTTAGTCTCTGAAAGGTAAGGTTTCAAAAGATCCTCATGTATCTTCCTCTGTCGTTTCTTTCTTCCTGGTGTTTCAGTCACATAACTTCGATCATTTAACTTCTCTATTATCCTATAGGGACCTTGAAACTTATTGGAAAGGGGAAATCTTTTCACTGGTAAGGACACTAGAACTTGCTATCCTACACTAAAACTTCTTAGCTTAGTCTTAGCATCATATCTCCTTTACATTTTCTCTTATTTTTAGATTTTCTAAAGAGAATTTTCTAATTTCTCTTAACCTTTTCCTCAGATTCTTCAAATATTTTCCTTGGATTTTCTCTTGATTTTCTTCCAAATTTTCTGCAAGAGTCTTCAATGGACCTCTCACGTCTCTACCAAAAATCATCTGATTAGGTGAACATCCCATTCCTAACTTCAAACAACATCAAGGGTAAACCATCATCCCATTCTTTTCCTGACTCATAACAATACTTAGCTAACACACTTTTCAATGTCTGGTGGAATATTTCCAAGGCTCCTTGAGCCTGGATGATAAGCAGTTGATAACTTTATATATATATATATATATATATATATATATATATATATATATATATATATATTATTATATATATATATGTTATATATGTTATATATATATATTATATATATGTATATATATACTTATACATACATACATATATTACAGTATATGTGTGTACATATATACACACACACACACACACATATATATATATATATATATATATATATATATATATATATATATATATATATATATATATATATATATGACCAGTCATAAGTGCTATACCACAGGTCATTAAATGGCTCGTAGTAGACCTACATTCTGCTTACACGTAGGACAAATTTCTTTTAATTAAAATTTCGTACCGTATTGTGTGTTTATAAACCGATATAAACTGCGTAAGAAAAATTATTTACATTTTCATGTATGTATAATTTTAAAATAGAGTCAATATCAGTCTTGCATTAAATTACAAGATAATTTATTCTTCTATGAAATGATACCCAAGAACATGTCCGACGATGATGAAACTGAGGTCAATTTTACCTTCACTTTTATTATTTCCTATGAGTGTGATAAAATTACTGAACCACAAAGAAACCAATACAACTAATGATTCTCATTCGCATTAAGCTACTAAGATTTGTCTACAAGAAATAAAAAAAAATACTTAAAACCTTGTATTTGTCATTTTTCATCACTCCGAATATACATACCATTGAGTATTCAATACTGACCTTTGTTTACCTTAGGAAGAAAACGGAGGAAGTTTTGAAACGGAAAACGAGCGTCACTGGTCTCGTCTTTTAAACATGTTACTGTCATGCATAAGAAGCCGTGACCGTCCTGATGACGTTTTGTCCGTCACGAAGAATTCTTTGCAGTAGCAGGTCTGTATGACACTGTCTATGCTATCAATTGTTTCCGATTTTAAACATTTAAGGATAACATTAGAGTTGTTTAACAAAATGCATGTGATCGAACTTGGTTTCTCAACGCAATTCAGAAATGTCACACTAGGTGGGAGTATTTCAGGTCGGCGTAAATAAGCCGTATAAAATAGGGTTGCCATATCTGAACAGTCAAAACACAGGACGCTTCCCTCTTAAACCGCCCCCCCCCACCTTTCCCTAATTAAAAAAAAAATGCAGTTTGTATGATCTATCACTGATGTGCACGCGTGTGTATGATAGAATAAAAAAAACTGACCTTAACATAGGGCTGATTATCTTGAATTTCTATTTAATCTTAATCTAGTTAGTCTTCTTTGCTCATTATGTCTGTGGCTGCATGTTGTGTGGCATGTACCCATCCATATTTTTCAGAAGATCTGATACTTTTCAGGAGAACTTTATTGAATCTTATGTAGTTGTAGAAGTCACTGCATGATGTCTCATGGAAGTTGTATTGTAATGTCAAGAAAGAGACCCTTCATTGTAGCAACATTCAACTCATTCCTCTCTTTTGTCCACTGAATTTTACTAGTGAAAATATTCGCTCTACATTCTCATTGTGGGATGCTACAGCAAAGAAAAACTGAGCAATTCTTAGCAATTGTGAATGACATTCAATATTCTTTGATTTTTCAAAGTATTTGGTCCATTTTTCATGTGCTGACAATTTATTGAATTCTTCATCACTGTTGTAACTCTTTACCAACACCAACACTTGATCGAAGCATTTTACGTCGTCAACTTCTAGCCCCTTATCTATCTACCAAATATTTAACAGAAGGCTCCACAGCATCCGAATTTGGTATTTCAGTTAAAATGTAGCAACAGTAGTTAGCAACATTCGCTTTGATCGCGTGTATTATACACGCAATCAAAGCGAATGTTGCTAACTACTGTTGCTACATTTTATAAAATGCTAAAACTCATTACGTAATAAGAAATACCGAAAACTGTGTGCAACAACCATTTACTCTTCTTTTATTTTGCCACAACATTGCTGATATGAATAAAGTGTACACTGATAAGAGAGAAAAAAATCAGATTATTTTAGCAACGTTAGCTAACAGTGAGTACAGCTATAGCAGCCGAGTTGGTAACGCTTGACAGATTGTTGTTGTCGTCGTCGTCATTGTTGTTATTTTTATTTTATTTAATTATCTTTGTTTTTTGTTTATTTGTATAAAAGCTGAAATTCCAGACATTTGTAGAAATTTTAAAATTCGCCCCGGGAAAATCCGGACGTATGGCAACCCCAATATAAAACAACATCGATAGTTCGATTCAAAGTAAAAATAGTTGTATTTTTCATATTCTTACCAGATCCTGGTTTAATTTATGTTTTCATCAAACAAAATTCCTTATAGATTGGTGATAGCGAGAAAATGAAGTTTGGTAGCCTAGGCTAGACCTATGCCCTCAAACTACCAGTTTGATAGTATGCTGCATCTGTTAGATCTTATACTAAGTAGAACTTAGTTTTGAACATATAAAAAATTTCTCTATGGTAAAATTTATCGGATCGTGTAAAGGAAAAATAGTCTTTGAGAAAATAAGAAGGAAGAGAGTCTCTACCTATCGATTCGACAGTTTTTTTTTTTTTTATCTTTTAAGAACAATTTTACTTCACATATGTGGTGAAACTTTAAAGTTTTAGGCCCACATTCGGTACGATTTCATTCAACCTTAAGCCCTCCTGCCCTAGCTTTGAATGAGACCAAGTTACAGTGCTGAGGAGTTTACTAACTTACTTGAATGTACCATGAAGTCAAGAAACATTATATTCTTTCCAACAAAGTGCAGTTGAGAAACAATCAACTATATTTCCTGCACCAATTCTTTTTGGGTGATGCCACACGGGTTCACAAATACGCATTTAAAAAGTTTAACACATATAATTAATATTTAAAGGACACAACAATCATCCAAGTTACATTAAGAAGCAAGAAAACATTAACATATTACTGCAAAAATTGACAAAAACGTTACGTTACTTCGATAGAGGAAAACATAAATGGCAAGAAAAGGGGGATTTCAGAATATTCTTATGAAGGAATTACTGCAATGACGACGACAGTTCACGAGGTGACGGGGCTGGATTTTACGAGAACTTCTTCTACAACTTGCCTTTCTGGAGTTTGCTGCGAAACAGGCAGAGCTTCATGTTCTCACCCTGGAAGAAAACTCGGGAGGAGTATATTGATAGCACAGTTGTCACATCTACAAAACTACAGGGTTACGTAACAAACCATCAACTAAAACACAAACATTAAGTTGTTTAATCGTAACCCAACATACAAAAAAAAAAAGGGGTTTCGTCCAGAAGGCAAGCTTAAACTACTGGCATGTGCCCTTACAACAAGAAAATAACATATACATTCTCCACAGGAAGAAGTTTGACAACACTGCAATCAGACGTCATTTAATTTTATAGAGATGGATAAAATTTGCGAAAAAGGTGTTTTACTACTTTAAATATTAATGTACTAATTTATACAAACTCATTGCTATAGTTAATATAATAAAAAACTTCTTCTGTGGAGCAAAACAATCACATCAACGTATTTTTCACAGAAACTGGGAAATACATCAAAATAAGTATTCAAGAAAACTAGGAAATTTTATTAAAGGGGAATAAATGGCAATTTTTTTGACATTCTCCCCAAGAAAGAATCATAATTAGAAGTAATCATAACTGCACCCAGGAGCGAATTCAATTGAATAACGCTATGCAGCTGTGACCATCTTAACACATCAAAAATTTAAATCAAATATACATTTTAGAGTACATCCATAGAAATTAAATCCTTTCTCTCTTGATCACAGCGGATTGCTGCTGCACGCCGAGGTCTAGTACCACTCAGAGGCACACTATCTGGCTCCTGAGTTACGACACTATCAAATTCCTCTCGGGTAATTCCAGAAGTACGAGCTTTGTGATTGATCTCATGTATAGTTTATTATTCACTCTCACTTCTACAGACCTAATCACACCATCAGACGATGGAAACAGCTGGGTAACCTTACCCAATGAGAGGAGGGATCTATAGCCTTTCCCAGATGATCATCTAAGTCTACCATCACTATGTCCCCAACTTTCACATTTGCAGAGATAATCACTAGAATTAAAATGTCTCTCTCTCAAGGACACTAAATAGTCTCTTTTCCAAGAGTTCTCAAATTTTCTTAGCACTGATGATAATCTAAAATATTGTTCTCTAAGATCACTTGAACTCATGAAATCTGGGTCATCAGTTGCTGAATTGTTAAGAGGAGGGGAAATACAAATATTTCGCCCATAAAGTAACATGGAGGGAGTCAATTCAAAATGAACTGCCCTGCTCGTAGTACAGGTAAATAGACATATAAAGACCTTCTCCTCCAAGCCAGTCTCATGATCAAAAACATTAATAGCACCAGTATAATCAACTCCTACTGATTGGAAAAGATCTATCATATCTCACTCTTTCTGTGGGTAATGGTGGAGGAGGAGGCAAACACAACCATTTCTTAGTTAACTTCTGACACAAAACACACTTTGATAGAATTGATTTGATAACTTGTCGTGCTTTCGGTACCCAAAAGTTTCTCTCAACAATACCAGTACAGAATTGACACCACAATGGTGATGATGTCTATGCAAATGTTCAACTATCAACACTGTTAAATAACTTCTGGAAGGCAATAACATTGGGCACTGAGTATCATAAGACATGGAAGCGTTTTTCATGCGACCCTGAGACCTAATTAGATTTTCCTCATCAACAAATAAGTTCAACTGATTACAGAAATTCTTAATATCCATGGACACTCCATGTGAATTCTTATCACAGAGGTACATTCTGGTAGTAGAAAATGTTGCTTCTGTTCAAGGAGGACAAGTGCTTTCATTTCGTTAACAACAAACTTAGAACCTTTACTGCATTTATTAAGAAAAAGCAATATTGACCTCATGATACGTTTAAGCTTACTTAAATTACTGTAACGTGGGATGTCAATTAATGGGGTTGGAGGGTTAACAAACTTAGGTTCTGAAAGAATTTCATTAACATGCACAGTTTCTGTAGCTAAAGATTGGGGATAATCACCAGTTAAAAGCCATTTAGGCCATTCCACCATAAGGAATTTTGCGCTAAATCTTTACTAGTACTACCTCTGGATAGAATATCAGCTGGATTATCCTTAGAGGGGGTATACCGTAGCGGAAACTTGAATTCATTAATTTCAGTGACTCTGTTTCGTACATAGGGAATTTTACTATTATTGTTCTTCACCCAACAAATAGAAACCATGGAGTCACTCCAGAGAGTGCAAGAACTCAATCTCAAATCATCATTCTGCATTAATCTTCCAGCAAGTTTCGCACCCAAGGACAAGGCTGTCAATTCCAAACGCGGAATAGTCTGTTTAGGGTTTGGTGCAACTTTACACTTACTGACCAGTAAATTGCTTACACTTCTCTTGAAATCAATCACATAGGCAGCAGCTCCATATGCCTTGTTAGAAGCATCACAAAATACATGTAAGTGGGAACCTTCAGGATGTACAACAAACCTAGGAAACTTTAAACTTTCTACATTTCTAATACACTTGCAAATTTCATCAAACCTTGAACATAATGATTCTGGCAAAGGGTCATCCCACCCGTAGTTACTCCACAAACATTTAAGAAAATATTTACCTCTCACCTGTATTGGTGACAATAATCCTAGAGGATCAAACATTCGAGCTATTACTGATAAGACCTTTCGCTTGGTTAAAGGTCCTTTATACTCACAATTTACTTCCTTCAGTGACATCTCATCTTGTGTTAGATACCACTCTAAACCCAAAACGTTCACTCTTTCTTTGATAACATCTATGGTTCTGTTAAACTCTGAATCATTACTGACCCATTCTTGTAGAGGCATATTAGCATCTTCAAGAATCTCATTTATTACTGGATACTCATCCATCAAGACTGACACATCCTTGTAAGTTTTACTAAAATTGTCTACATAGAAATTCTTCATCAGAGATGATGCAAGGGGATTATCATGTAAAGATAAATGATGCAAAAGGGTTTGCTGCAAGAGAAAGGGGAGCATGTAGCTCCAAAACAAACTACACAAAACCGGTAAGTTACAGTAGACTTCAAATCGGAGGGATCAGTTATCCATAGAAATCTGCAATAATCACGACAGTCAGGTGAAATGCCTATCCTTAAAAAGGCTTTACTGATATCTGAAATCACAGCTACTGGGTTTGTACGGAAACTCAACAGGGCATCAAAAAGTTTAGTAGTTAATGAGGGACCAGTTAATAAACAATCATTTAAGGAAAGTTCTCCTTTAGCCTTGGAAGAAGCATTAAAAACTATTCGAATGGGAGTTGTTTCTGAATCCTTCAATACAGCATGGTGGGGTAAATAATGCCCTATAATAGGGGAGCCTGAGGGAATTAATTCTATAAACCCAGACTGAACGTAATCTTGGATAATCTTATCATAATGAGCATACAAGGAGGGGTCAGATTCGAATCTATGTAGCGAGGAATTTAATTGACCAATGGCTATTCTATAGTTGACAGGCGGTCTATTTTCATCTTTAAATGGTAAGGACACTTCATACTTATTGTCAACCCTTTTTACTTTATCCTTAAAACACTTAACTGATTCTCTTTCTTCAGGACTAATTTCAGATTGACGGATACCAACACTTTCTAAATCCCATAATTTTCTAACTTCACAACAAGAATTAATAGGGATTTCCTCTACTTCTATTCTTGAACAACATACATTTGATGTAGTAATCTCATTAGATTCTACATTGTCATAAGACCAACTAGGAAGAGGTCCAAAAATTAGTGCACCACCAGAACTATTCAATATCTGTATTCCAGAGCAAATTTGACTGTTGTGAATGAATTTTCCATAGTAATCAGCTCCAATGACCAATTCTATACCATTCACTTCATCTGAATTTAAATCATTATCTGCTAATTTTATGCCTTTACTCGTCAAGAACGCAGCTGACTTACTTAAACCTGGAGAATAAATTCTGAATTAACTCTATCGAATGCAATGGCATTAATGACAGTACGAATCTTACCTAGTCTCACCACAACTCTTACTATATTACAATTAACTTCCATGGCATCACTGCCAAATGGTTTTACCTTTAAGGCTACTGTTGCTATGGACGGTAGACTAAGCTTATGAGCTAATTCCTTTGCAATAAACGTTCTTTGTGCACCAGAATCAAAGAGTGCTCTCCCAAAGGAGCGATGTCCATTCCTGACACAATTACATTAGCAGTAGGAAGAGCAGTCGAAACAGAACTCTTATTAGTCTGAGAATGATCAATACCCAAAGAAGCAGTCATAACTACTGGGGAATCACCTTTACTTACAGCACCTTTAGAATCATTATGAGATTTCCCAGAATTAACATTTGACTTACTAACATTAGTACTATTTACACTCAACTTTGGTGGAGCAGGATTAACAGGGTTTTCTGTTTTCTTACAAATCATCGGGTAATGAGGCCCATCACATATATTACATTTCGGTTTGTTTTGGCATTCAGAGAATAAAATGACCTCCTTGAGGCAAGCAAAGCACAATCTTAAATATTTAACTCTGTCCCTTCTACTATCAATGGCTTCCAGAAAGTCTTACAATCAGAGGCATGGTTCGATGAGCAAAAACACACAATTATGGTAAAACTACTATTACTAGGCTTACTGTTACTTTGTGCTCTCTGCATTTTGCACATTTGAGGAATCACTTTAGAATAGTTACCTGATCACGTTTTCTCTTATTAGAATTCTCACCTTCGTAACAAAATTCCATTAATTCACAAACATATTTCAAACCTGAGGAAATTTGCTTTAAAATCAAGAGACATACTATTATGTTTATTAGCTATAGCCTTACGTGTTTCAGGTGATAATTTCTGCATATTATACTAGAGAAAATGGGGTTCATGGCCTCTACATCTAAATTCAATGTCTTCATTTGTAAGATAATCTTCTCATATTCCAATTTGAACGTGTTCAAATCCTCTATTGCATGACTGGGAGGACTAAATGCGTTAATTTGGACATAAGTCGTTTCCAATTTGTCCTTATTATCATACTTCTCCTCAAGGGTCTGAATAGCTACTGAATAATTGGCATTAGTGACAGGCAAACCTTCTATGGCTTTAAAGGCGTTATCCTTTAAACTAGCTCTGAGGTAGAAAACTTAATCACATTGGAAATATCCATACGATCGTGAACTAAACTGTTAAATATATCCCAAAATGCAAGCCATTGTTCTTCCCCACCGCTAAATTCAGGTATCTTAATTGCTGGGAGTTTAGGGGGAGGGAGAGGGTTAATGGGAGCCGAAGGAGGAGGCAAAGCGGGCTGTTGATTTATATCTCCCGTGTCAATCTCGCTCATAGTTTTCTGTGCAGTAGCAATAGCTTTCCTTACACATCTAGTTATTGCTCTATAACTTCTACATAAACTATCATATTCACTATCCTGTGAAATAATCGTCACATTCTGTGACCAACTATCTTCAAAACGTCGTAGACCCTCAATAAGACAACGTTCATACATTACAAGGGTCGATTTTGGTGTATCAGTATCACCAATGCAGTTATCTGTCTCATCAAGCAAATCTTGTAAGGAAATAATTTCCCTTTCAATAACTACCTAATCTTGGAATCCATTTTCTTGTTAATGGATCAATAAGAAACTTGCTCAAATATCAAAAATGTATGGCAAATTATCTAAACCTGATTGAAAATATAACTAATCTTATTCATAGGTCGAATAACATTCACTGAATGATAGATAATTTGACCACGTGCTCTTCATCACTTCACAAAATACATCTGGTCACGAAAACCTAAGTTCAAAATGACTATGAAATTCAACAAGAATTTCTTCACAGAGTAATCACTAAATACAAACAATAATGTTCCATAAACAATAGATTACTTGGCAAAACACTTCAAAATCATCACTTCACAAAATAAATCTGGTCACGAAAACCTAAGTTCAAATGATTCAACAAGAATTTCTTCACAGAGTGATTCACTAAATACGAACAATAATGTTCCATAAACAATAGATTACTTGGCAAAACACTCCAAGTAATTCAATACCTACCCTGCTCACCAAATAACTTTGGACACGTGCCAGCTACACTAAAATGACTTTATAGCCATCCATCACCAACGTGAACTTTATCGTAAATTATCTTTAACATCCAAAAATTCCTTTGTGAATCGTTATGGCATCCGGTTCGTTCGAAGGACCAAAGCAAAGTACTACTATAACTAGCAAAGAATGTGGTGAAACTTTAAAGTTTTAGGCCCACATTCGGTACGATTTCATTCAACCTTAAGCCCTCCTGCCTAGCTTTGAATGAGACCAAGTTACAGTGCTGAGGAGTTTACTAACTTACTTAAATGTACCATGAAGTCAAGAAACATTATATTCTTTCCAACAAAGTGCAGTTGAGAAACAATCAACTATATTTCCTGCACCAATTCTTTTTGGTGATGCCACACGGTTCTAAAATACGCATTTAAAAAAGTTTAACACATATAATTAATATTTAAAGGACACAACAATCATCAAGTTACATTAAGAAGCAAGAAAACATTAACATATTACTGCAAAATTGACAAAACGTTACGTTACTTCGATAGAGGAAAACATAAATGGCCAAAAAAAGGGGGATTTCAGAATATTCTTATGAAGAAATTACTGCAATGACGACGACAGTTCACGAGGTGATGGGGCTGGATTTTACGAGAATTTCTTCTACAACTTGCCTTTCTGGGTTTGCTGCCAAACAGGCAGAGCTTCATGTTCTCACCCTGGAAGAAAACTCGGGAGGAGTATATTGGATAGCATTGTCACATCTACAAAACTACAGGGTTACGTAACAAACCATCAACTAAAACAAAAACATTAAGTTTGTTTAATCGTAACCCAACATACAAAAAAAAAAAAATTTGGGTTTCGTCCAGAAGGCAAGCAAACTACTGGCATGTGCCCTTACAAATAAGAAAATAACACATATTTCTCCACAAGAAGAAGTTTGACAACACTGCAATCAGACGTCATTTAATTTTATAGAGATGGATAAAATTTAATTTAAATTTAATGAAAAACTGTTTTTACTACTTTAAAACTATTAATGTACTAATTTATACAAACTCATTGCTATAGTTAATATAATAAAAAACTTCTTCTGTGGAGCAAAACAATCACATCAACGTATTTTTCATAGAAACTGGGAAATACATCAAAAATAAGTATTCAAGAAAACTAGGAAATTTTATTCAAGGGCATAAATGGCAGCTATCTTAGTGTAAGCTGCTTTTGTTGGTTTGGTTCAGGTTTTCGAATGGATCACTTTGTTGACATCTTCCCTGTAATTCAGTCATAAGTATTTCTTCAAGACCATTAGCTTTTCATTCATTCATTTTTGTTTTCCCATTCCAGAAACCTAAACTTTGAAAGGAAGATGCAAGAACAAATGGTTTTCCCAACTTTGTAAAACAAACAAACCTTAGGATAACGATAGGTTAATATGTCACATGGTTACTGAATTCTTTGTTAGCCAATACACGGTATGAAATTCTAACCCACATTTTTGAAAAGAGCTCTTCATTCTCGTTCTTTTGAACCCCATAAACCTATGCGCAAATGACAAATTAAAAATGAATCAAATGGGGACTTACAGGCTAAGGTAAGAATACCACCCCTCTCCCCCATAGCTAATACGGCAAAATTGTAGCCAGTGAACACCCCTAGGGTACGTTATGTTGATATTTTTGGGTTCTCTTAGTGCTCAATCATTTTCTGGCCATTTCTGCATGAAAAACCCAAAATGGGTTTTCATGCAAAAGTGGCTGGCTGGAGTCCTATTGGCAACTTATAAAATTTTACCGACTGCTGTACCCTGGTAACTACAAGAACATACAGTTTACTCAGTGGCACAATATGGAATTCCCCAGCCAACTTAGCCTAGGGGTAACATAACCTGTAATGAATGTATTGCGACTAAATACAGAGTACATGTAGCCTACTATGGCCCATCAAATTTGCGGATATTCTTACAGGGAATACTACCCTTAATCATCATAATATATATTATTTAGCCAACTCAAACTTATTATATGGTGCAAAATTCCTTACCAGATGTGTCTTCCAGTGGTTCATAGAATATTAGAGATACTTTATCCAGCAAGTCTCTGACTTTTTGGTGATTGCACTGTATATATCCTGACAGTCAAATGCAGTAGTAAGTTTTTTGGATTATTTTAACATTGCCTTAGTGTAGCTATATTAAGTAATGCCCCTAAATTTTAGTTTTTAACATCCCCTGCTTTTAAGCCTGCCCCTGATACACTCCAGTGTTGCAATTGCATAGATAACTATAACCTTCCCTAACTTAACCTAGGTTGCTGCATCCTGCCTGGCTGGGGGAAGGGGCAAGGCCCCACAGTTCCCTTGAAACCCACAATTCCTGCTAAACCTTGCTCCCGTAGGGGGTTAGTGCCGTCAGTGCAACACACGCAGTGCACTGTAGTCATTGCTTAAGGTTCTTTGCAGCATCCCTTTGGCCCCTAGTTGCAACCCCTTTCATTCCGTTTGCTGTACCTTCATTCATATTCTCTTTCTTCCATCTTACTTTCTGCCTCCTCCTAACATTGTTTCATAGGGCTACTGTGAGGTTTTCCTCCTGTTACACCATTAAGACCTTTCTACTCTCAATTTCCTTTTCAGTGCAGAATGACCTCATAGGTCCCAGCGCTTGGCCTTTGACCAAAATTCTGTATTCCTCCTTCCTTCTAAACCTTGCCTAAAGGGATATACCCACAGATATAGAGAGAGAGATTGGAAAGTCATGTAACTGTCGCATGCAAGTAAGGCACCATTGCTATGCGTTGATTCTCAGAGATATGGCAGCGGCAGCAATGGCAGCAACTGGGCAGATCAGCAACAACAGAGCCACCTCTGGCACCCAGTGTCGGGCCAACAACTGTTGTTACATACAGAAACAGGATCACAAAAGAACAAGGAATGACTTCACAAGTGATAGACATTTTCACTGTTTTTATAAGCTTTTTATTAAAGCCTATTTGTCATTAAATTCATATAGACTAATAAATTAGCATGTAGGGTTAGTCAGCCCATGGTTAAGTCTGACAATTTTCCCTACTACTAGTACTACAATGTACAGTTTTAAGTGTTTATGAAGTGGTATAATGTTATGTACCATGTTATTAATAAGTTCTCAAACCTCCTGATATGCAGAGGAATCAGCTGAATTTGGTCTGCTAGAATGCTTAAAGGTAGTATTCGTTAATTTTACCACTATCATTTTTACCCTAAATGGTACTTCAAATTCAAACTACATTATAGCTTTAAAAGTAAACTTTACCAACTAGCTAGTCTACAAGTAAACTTTACCAACCAGCTAGTCTACCAGGGGTGATCATCAAATAACCAAGGGTAGCCTACCATAGCTTAGCAAAGGTAGCTTAAATTGGCATAGCCTTCAGAAATGCTGAGTTTCTCTGTCCCTCTCCACAGACTATGAAATACAGCTCAAGTCTTAGTAGTTATGAAAGTCTAAGTTATTCTTACAGGCTAGTGAAACTTGTACAGTGTGAATAAGTATGTTGAATTACAGATCAGTATGACTGTGACAGGTCAGTATGACTGTGACATGTTCCATAGCAGTAATATGTGCCTCCTGGTAATAATTGCACTTGAAGCTGTACAAATAGGTTTTGTGTCATGGTTCAGATGCTTTGATCTGAGTCTGTACAGCACGTACAGTGTACGTTCCCCTAAATCACAGCTGTATGAATATGAATTAATGCAGAATGTAATTACATGTATACTGTAAATTAAATAAACAGTTTCTCTTGTAAGATCAGTGAGTAACCCGTAGGTTCAAATAATTCCTGAAAATGTCTGCAGGTCATGTAGGAAGTCTGTTATTAATAATATGTGACAGAGATTTCAGGACTGATTTTTGTAATTTCTGTTTAAGATTTCCTGAAAAGAACAAAGACCAAGACCGATACCTACTCGAAGTTAGAAACTGCAGAAGGATAAAGAGCCAAACGATGGATCACACATATGCAACAAACATTTTGCCAAAAGTATATTTTTCAAACCTGGTATGCATGAGCTAAGTTTCTGCAACAGACTCAAGCCCAGAATATGTTAAGAGGCTAACAATTGGCTACCAAAATAGATTTAGTCTAGTAACCAGAAACGGCAACCACTTAGGCATCAGTCCTGGCAACGGCAAGATTTATACAGTCCTGTAAACTACAATACTAATTGCATCCCCACACGTATCAGGTACAGTAAATTTTAAAATCCAGAAACTGTACAACTATTGAATATTGGCTGTTAGGTCTATTAAACCTAGGCTATCAATGATATGATTATGCCTATGGAAAGCTTATTTGGGAACACCTAAGAGAAGACAATTATTTTACAGACTGTTGTCAGATATTGGCAGCGTTAAAGGATATAATTAGTTCTGCTCTAATGAATAATTTTTTTTTTTTTTTTTTTTTGGTGATGGCACCCTAATGTAATCATTATCACACCTGATTATGCAATCGGTGAAATAACTTTTTATTTTAATGAATAAAATTATTATCCATGGAAACTAGACAGTTATTTCAGCATACTATATATATATATATTCTCTGCCTATATAGTTATGACCCATGAATAATAGACATATAATATATGTGTGTGTTCTGCCTCAGAAGTAAAACTGTAAATGTATTGAGATGAAAGAAAGACAAAATTCATGAAATCTTTGCAGAACCCCAATACTTGTCTAGGGCACCCCAGGGTACAACTTTTGAGAGAATCAATTGAGGAGAGTAAAACTGTAAATTTATGGTAAAGAAGGAATGTCACAATTGTCAACTTTTTTATAGCATCTGCATAGACAATTAATATTTTTATTTCACATTTGTCCTTGGTAAATGCTGCAAAGTTATTTACCAATCTTTAAGACTGCTTGGAGAAAATTGGCTGTCAATGCAGCAAGATCATAATGTTGTAACGTTGCCATATCTGCAAAACTTTATGGCAATGTAGAAAAAAAAATATACCAGCAAAATTAAATATTTTATATCTGCATATACAGTACACATTGTATTTAGTAAATGGTGTAAAAATCATTTAACAGTCTTGAAGGACAGCCGAGAAACACGTTTTAAAGAGTACAGGGTTTATTAGGTTGGAGTGAGTTGCGGTCATTGTTTACATAATCAATCTATTGTTGGTGGCGCCAGGCAGTGCACGTCACAGACTGCTTGGCTATCATACGCTGCCCAATCTCTATAATATCTATGACCTATTCAACCATACAGGAATGGCACTCTAACTTCCTTTCTGCCTCTAAATAATGCACATTCAAACATATGCTCCATCGAATAAGTCTAGTTGTTGGGGGGGGGAATATGCCAAATGGCTATTTTATATAGAGCATTTTTTTAAACAATGCCCAAAACTCCCTCCGGTTATATTCTTTTTTAAATATTGATTGTATCACTTAATTGTACTTAATTATGTCAAAGATTGTCGTGCAAGTTTTTCCTTAAGAACGTATATATACCATAACTAACAAATAATCACAAATTCGTTATAACTTGCTTACCAAATTTCCAAGGAGCATAATGCTCACATTAAAAAAAATGAAAAACATCAGAATGGAAACAACGCGTTTAAGTGCAGATCGCTACTAGGAAAAGTAACATTATTGTTAAGGGAAAGTGAGATAAAAATCCAGAATGCTAAGCATCAGTTTCTAGTGAACTCACACGCTTCAACACAAATTAATGCTCCCAACGTATGATGAATCGCATCTTTTGTTCTGCATGATGTATGTTGAAATCCTCTGATAAGCATGTTGAGAGAGTACGCTTTAACTCCTTGCTTATTTAATTATTGTCTAGCTTCGCTGCCTTCCCACTCCTCTTCCTGTAGGTTTTTCTTGTTCCCAATTGTAACACCATCCCGCCCGTGACTTTCTGACTCATCTACAGTATATCTTGAGAAACTTGATTGGTTAGACCCACAGAATTATTTCAGTTAAGAATTATTCACCAGCAACATACAAGACGAGAGGTTACAAAACTTGAAATTTATTGAGCCGTATGTCAGTGGCAGCTACTTTTTGTTAGTTTATTTGTGTCTGACAGCTGTCATTTGTAATTTCTCGTAAGTGATAGATTCTGCGGAGCATTTAGCAGGAGGAAATTTTTAATTGCTCAAGAGTTATTTTTCAGCTAAACATTGGTTAAGACGTGTTCTCCTTACGAATTGACTCACTCTCAAATATGTTAACATAATGACTTTCCAAGTAAGATTTCGATATCTCTAATTTGCCCCTACGAGGAATTTATGCGAAATAGTTTCAAAACATACATTAATTTGTATAAAAACAACCTAAGGTTTTGGGTTTTAATGACGGGAATAAGCTCGGTGGCCTCGGTCTATAGTATTCTGGGTGTGCACAGCGTTACTAATATTGCTTCTCTCGGATTCTATCCTGTTACCATATGTTTTGCATTAAGTTTAGGTTTTATGTAACACTTTATGATGCATGTTTTGTAGTACATTGACTGGGTATGTGTTTTGAATATAACTGGCTGAAAGTCTTTTAAAGTATTTGTGCCAGCTGTTGAGAAGACACAACATTGTATTTGTCAGAGTAGTGAGGCGACTTCCATTCTTATGGTGTTCTTGACATATGTATACATTGCACACGAATTGAAGCAAATACAAGCATTTGATTTCAAGTAATGGGATTATTTGGCAGTGATAGCTCACTCATCTTGTATAATTTGTGGTATGCACCGGATTTGAAAAGTCGGTATCATCAGTGGACAGCACAACAGGATTAGGCTTATAGGCTAATGCTTATGGTTAGGCTGATTATGGTAATTTTTTTTATGTGTAACAAACTTGAATGATTTTTCATGAATATTATATATAAAAATAAGTTTTCCTCCATCCTGCATTGTGGCAAACGTTAAGTTACCAAAATATTAGAAATTGGAACTTTGATTTTGTTTACTTATGTCTCCGTAATTGAGTCTAAGTACCTAAGCATTTTTCTGTTAGTTAATCACACGTATTTTTGAAAAAAGATAGATTGGCAGCATATGTGACAATACACCTGAAGAACACACCCAGGGTTAACAGAAACTTTAATTTTTGACAGCGTAGTCGCTGTTTCGTCCTCAAGGAGTTACCTTCAATGGTCTACCAGAGCTCCATGGTGACCAAACTAATATCAAAGAATTCTCTTCTACTGACCAAACTAATATCAAAGAATTCTCTTCTATTTGGTCTTTTGGCCAGGTATTGTGTCGTAATGATTAACATTATAACACGTGATGGAGTATATAATGGACTCAAAAGATAAGAGGGTACTTTCCCTTATCTTCAGTGAAGCTGAACCCAGTTTTGCCAACGTCAAAAGATCCTGCAAGAAAGAAGTGACTGTCGCGCTGTGCATCCGCCCTCTTGTTTACAACCGGGCCGTTAAAAGACCAAGAAGCCATTATTCTCTGTTTGGTCTATAGCGAACGGTTCACGTCGTTACCAGCGCTCCGAAAAAAGTCTACTTTTTTCTTCGTTTTATTATCGAGGATCATGGAAACATCAAAAATAGCAAGATAAGTGCTCAATATTAACTTCAAATTAAAAATTTTTGTTTTAAACTTCTGGAATTTATATAATTTGTGTGTTGAAGCCGGAACCCGGCTCGTTGATCGCTAGCCTACCTAGTTTCGTAGTGTTGATCGCTACCTAGTTTCATAAAATGAAAATTGTTTTAAATTCTAACTAAATGCTTTAACTAAAAAAAATATCTGTCGTGGTAATTACTCACGCAACATTGCTAGGTACCTAGTGCAAAAATTATGAACATCTATCCGGCATTACCAGTCCGCTTGGAAGATATGGTTAGATTATATCCATACTGAGAGCCCAGTTGAGATTTCTATAGAAACTTTATTTTTCTTATATACCCTTTTGAAGACAAATGCCTTGTGGTTACAACAGTCATGGCATACAAGGCTGCATTAACGGAACCCTTGCTTTGTGGATTCGGGATTGACTCCAGTATAGAAGTTTCTGCAGTCTTTTGCTCTACAAAGGCCCACTCCCGAAAGGCTTCCAATCACTTGGTCCTTGAACAAGGTGCTTAGATTTCTATCAACCCCTCAATTCAGTGGACCCAATACAACCACAACACAGGCTGCAAAAGGTGATCTTCTTGATTGCATTAGTATCAGGAGTTTGTATTAGTGAACTGGGCTCTCTTAGATGGGGACGATGCATCACGCAAATAGCTGACCATCAGTTATTATTGTCCCCTAGCCCATCATTCCTGGCCAAGAATATGGATCCTTTAAAAAGGAAATCCATTCTTATAAGAAAATTCAATTTAGCAGACAAGACATTATGCCCAGTTCAAGCACTTAAGGTTTACCTAGAAGTCACGACAAGCACCCCAGAAGGTCCTATTTTCCTACACCCTAGCACAAACTAACCACTCTCCCTACAAAGACTGAAAATGACTGTAGTGTTTCTCATTAAAAAGGGAAATCCACACTTTTTCCATAGGTCACATGATACTAGGAAAGTAAGTACGTCTTTGGCCTTCTTCAGAAATGTCTCTTTCAAAGAAGTCTCCAAATGTACAGGGTGGTCATCAGTTAAATTATTGCCACATGCTCGAACAAAATCGACTACACTGTGTATCAGTAGGTGGCATGGTTAGTCTTACCCCTAGGTGCTGCTGCAGAAATCAGGGGTCATATTGACGGTGAATATGCTAACTATTGCTGGGAGAAGGGCGACAGTACTACAACCAAACCCAGCATGCTTAGGTAAGCCACTGTAGATCTACATCCTAAAACGTAAGTTTGTGTATAGTTTCTTGTTCCTTGGTATCAAACCTGAAGAGTATTTGGAATAAAGAATGGGACTTGAAATCTGTGGCTTGACCTTGGACCGGAAATGTTATTTCCTTTGGGGTGTTGGGATTAAAAAGTGAGAGCTTAAGCCTTTTTCGTCACCTGTCAGTTTCTTTGTAAAGCTCCTTGAGGACGAAACAGCGACTATGCTATAAAAAAACAGGTTTTGACGTAGGAAAAACCTATTTTTGGTAGTCGCTGTTGAGTCCTCAAAACCCTCCCACTTTCCTGATGAAAAGGCATGGGATTTGGGCAAGGGATCAACCTGCACTGACCAACAGAGAATAATGGCTCCTTGGTCTTTTAATGGCCCGGTTGTAAACAAGAGGGCGGATGTGCATGCCCGATAGTCACTTCTTTCTTGCAGATTCTTTTGACATTGGAAAAACTGGGTTCAGCTTTGCTGAAGATAGGGGAAAGTGCCCTCTTATTTTTTGAGTCCATTATATACTCCATCACGTGTTATAATGCTAATCATTACGACACAATACCTGGCCAAAAGACCAACTAGAGGAGAACTCTTTGATATTAGTTTGGTCACCATGGAACTCTGATAGAACATGGAAGCTAACTCCTTGAGGACTCAATAGCGACTACCAAAAATATGTTTTTCCTACGTCAAAACCTGTTTTTTGCATCATACCAATATCTTTGTTACTATTCATATGCAATGAGGCCATTCAGAGGAAAACATTTAATTATAGATGGCATATTCATGTTTTACTGTTACTGTTAAAGGAAAGATAACATCTCATATTGGTGTTTACCAAAGAAATTTGTAGCGCTATGCTTGGTACCTCAAATATACTTACTAGCCCCTAGGCCTAACCTAACTTTGAGTGTACTCCCGTGGTTTCTTTACCAGTGACATGAGTGTTCCACATCCAGTAAATGTTGGCCGTTAGTTTAGTATGTAGTATTTTCTTTGTATAAGATGAATTAGTAGTAGTGCAGCATGAAAGTCACTCCATCCTGAACGCTGATTTTGATCATCCAACATCATGGATACAATGTTGTGAGCGGTCAAAGAAAGACGAAATGTAGGAGCATAGAATTGGGATGAGGTATGGGCCCATGGGTCATGGATGGACTGTGAAGTGGCTGGTGTTTACAAATGTGTTGATTTTGGATGGTGAAAAGAAACTGGAGGTAAGTGAATGTGTTTGTGAGAAGAAAAAGGTTAAAGTAAATTTGAGGAAGAGTAAGATTATAAAGAAGTATGGTTATCAGAAGAGTGGAACAGATAAAAAACTAGAACTAATGTTAAGAGAAAAATAGATATTGGTGCTCTCCATTTGTTTATTTCTCTTGTTATCTGTAGTTATGTATTCTTTCCTTGGCTCATTCCCTTCACTTGACTTCTTTTGTTTTCCTGCTTTTTATTATCTAATTTTCCTTATTAACTATCACATTACTCGCAGGTTTTGTCCAGACTGTTCCTTTTTTGTGTGTTGATTCCTTCCGTCTGTCAACATGATTTAATATTTTTTTTCTTCATGTTTTAGTTTATTTGAATTTTAACTGATTATATTATTAAAATGCTCTTGTTCTCATGCTTTCATCATGACACATTCACCCCACTCTTTCCCCTTGTTCGTTTTTGTCTTTTTTTAATGCGTAGGGGATTTTTTTTACTCGCGTTTATTTTGTTTTTCAAAATTTCTTTTTGTCATTCTTAACAGTCTTCTGATAGTGGTCTCTCTCTCTCTCTCTCTCTCTCTCTCTCTCTCTCTCTCTCTCTCTCTCTCTCTCTCTCTCTGGCTAGAAGCCAAGGGAAGACGAAGCAGGTGTCGTTAGGGAAGGGATTCGTCAAAAATTTGACATTTACACCGTAACGCCACCCAGATTGAAAGATTGCTCTCTCTCTCTCTCTCTCTCTCTCTCTCTCTCTCTCTCTCTCTCTCTCTCTCTCTCTCTCTCTCTCTCTCTCTCTCTCAGTGCTTCAAATATTACGGAATTGGACTGATGCCACTTTGGCCTATTGTCATCCTGAGTTCTTTATTAAATTGTATATTATTTTTTCATGAAACTGTTTTTTTGGAAATGAATTTGTTTCTTCATTTTCTGATAGTATGTTGTTATTTATTTTCTACAACATAAAGACGGAGAAGATGGTCAAGTCATTTCCTTCATCTGTTGTAAGTCTGATGGAAAGAAAAGATTGCGGGGAAAAAAGGGGGGTTTGGTCCAAAAGAGACGGTTCCCCGACCTCTTTCGATGGAAGATTATAATGTATATGTAAAAGCAAAGAAATGATGAGATACCCGTAGCTTGGCAGATGCAGTCACCTGAATGGTGACAGCAGAAATTTTATGTTCATATCCGTGAGAGTAAATGTGGGACGCGATGGTCTGGCTGGATGTGTTACGTGGCCACTTGGGAAGAGGAGTTTCTTTCCTTCGCTGGTAGTTCTGGTACTGTTCAATGTTCCTCTGAATCTGCTTCTTCACAAAGAGGAAAATTAAAATTGAAAGATGTCAGAGACAAATGTATGTTAAAGATGGATAATGTTGTCACTGGCTTATGGTTCCATAAATTTCATGCTTTGAAACCTCTTGTCGTAAATGTTGCCGGTGAATAATTCCTGAATGAAATTGTGGGGGCATCATCCTCTAAATTAAATGTTTTATCAAGATGCCGATACAGATGCGGTGGAAAGTCACAGGTGGGATGGTGATAAAAAGAGCAAGAAGCACTTAAAGGAAGTAATAATCAAGAAAGGAAGAGTGGGAGTGGGCAGGCAGCTGAGTTTAGAAAAAAGAAGGCAAGGTTATGGGGGAGTTGAAGCAGTCTCATTGGAGACGAGTGACGGAACCTGTTTGAACTTCAGCCAAGCGTTTATTAACCATTTACCTGCGTTACTCAGACATGCTCATCAATGTGTTTCAATCTACGTGATGAAGAACAAAAGCAATTTATCACTGATCTGTCAGGGCATTAGCATGTGTTTATTAGGCATTTTTACTTAGCCTGTGTGATCTATAATCTTATTTTTTATCACGAAGCGAAGTTGTGGTTGGTTAGAAAAAAAAAGGCCAGAGGGTATTTTCACATTGTATGACAAAAGCAAGTGTCTGTACTATAGTTTGACGGTCTGAGGTCAAGACATACTTTAAAAAAAATTCAGAATTTAGAAACATTTTTGGAGGCAAGCAGTAAATGTTTTGGTGGAATTCAATTTTCTTCCTGTCGGGGAACACGTTCTTTTTCCTTTCCTGCAGACGAGTGCTGTGTGCAATGAAGACGTCTCAGATTTCTTAGGAAACAAAGGTTCTGTAGACAACTACTGTTGAAGGCTAGGCGTTACTGTTCACTGAATATACCACGACATTTAAAAGTTCACGGAATACTGGCGAAGAATAATGAAAACTGTTAACTCGCATGACATATTAAGCATAGTGGGTTGGTGATTCTCCCTACTAGATTAAAGATGTCATTGCCGTTTTACCTGCCCAGAACTATTTGAACGAAAAACTTAGCTATCATCGTAAAACTTTTACTTGCATGAAATCGTGGATAAAGATATTAATGGCCCATTGTCCTTTCTTGCAGACTGAGGAGAACTTAGAGCCTTGAAACTACTGAATGAAACTTGAAAACGTAAGTATTCAATCAGGGACAGTTCCTTTATATATCAAATTGCAGAAGGTATTATATAGACGTGGTACAGTAGATACGTTATAGTTATTAACTGGGAGTTTTGTCTTAGCTTCACATATAAAGACAGATCATTATCGTCTTACAGCCTTAGCATGTGTTTGCGTGTCTAAGACATTGTTAACAGTTGGTAAAATTGTGTTAGTAATTTTTGTTTATGTTAAGAGTTAGTAAAATTTTGTTAGTAGCCGTGGTTTATGTGACTTTCTGATTTTAAGTTCGCATGTATTTTGTGAGTTTATAACATGTTTTCATGAATCACGTTACTATAAATTTTTCACAGTTGTATGTTATATATTTTTCATATGGTATTTCATATACATATCATGTTTGGCTTATGGTGGGATATAAATGAAACGGAAACGCGTGAGCAGTTGCATTTGATACTTGTAAAATCTGTTGTCGGAAACTTCCTTTCAATTTGTGGTTACCATTTCATTAAAATATTGTTCAAAAATGCGAGGACGTTCAATTCTGGACATACCATTTTTTCTTCTGCTCAGCTTAATCCCCTGTCAGGGTTGCTGTTGTTAGTGAGCCTCTTCCAGGTGTTACCAATTTGGACTGCTCATTTTATGTTTGGTTTTGGCAGATGTTTTACGGACGGATTCCCTCCTTGTCTATCGGGGCTTGGGACTGGCACCGAGTTGGGCTTATATTGCTGTAACTGCTGTATATATGAAGAATGTATTTCCTTCCGTGGTGGGATTCGAGCCCTCCCACGGCAGCTGAGCCTGCCACTTACCGCGGGATATAAATCTATTTCAACTCATCTAAGCATATAGCTGTCGAATAGACCAACCTCACCATCGTCATATATTGCTAAGCAAGTCAGAGAGGTGTGATGTAATCGTAAATTAAGAGGTCATTGTAGCTGTTAGTAATACATATAATTTTGGTGAGAGTGACCAGTAAATTATATCTGATTTCGACACATTTACACATATAAATATTTATATATTTTATGTATCTTATATATAAAAGTGAATGTTTATGTGTATGTTTGTAACTTTGTGCGCTATAGAAATCCGAACTGATTGACTAATCTAGACAAAATTTGGCACATGGCCATCATTTGTCCTAACTTAGATAATAGGGTAGATTTCAAACCCGTACTCCCTTCCCCTTCTCCTTCCTTCATCCCCCTTCCCTTTCCCTGAAGCGGGGCTGGTGCTGCCCGTAGACTTAGTAACATGTGGTAAATAAACTCTACGGGTTTATCACCCCTCGCTTCATTTACTCGATACCATAGAAATATATTATTGAAAATGGTTTTCTTTTCAGTGATTAATAATTATGTATCAAGGTTTGTGTTTAGGTTTAGTGGGAGGTGTGTTTAGATTTAGTGGGGGGTGTGAATTTAGGTTTAGTGGGGATGTATTTAGGTTTAGAAGGGTTGTGTTTAGGTTTAGTAGGGGGTGTGTTTAGGTTTAATGGGGGTATGCTTAGGTTTAATGGGAGTGTTTCAGTTAAGGGGGGGGTGTGTTTAGGTTTAGTGGGCTGTAAATGGGACAGTCACCACAGAAATATCTGGATAAAAAGGACAGTATCCACAGTAAAATCTGGATAAAAGGGACAGTCACCACAGAAATACATGGATAAAGTGGACATTCAGCATAATAATTCCTGGATAAAAGGTACAGACAGCACAGTTATTATTTAGATAATATCTGGATAAAAGGGACAGAGAGCACAGTAATATCTGGATAAATGGGACAGTCAGAACAGGAATTCCTGGATAAATGGGACAGTCAGAACAGGAATTCCTGGATAAATGGGACAGTCAGAACAGGAATTCCTGGATAAATGGGACAGTCACCACAGTAGAATCTGGATAAATTTGGACAGTCACCACAGTAATAGTTCGATAAATGGAACAGTCACTGCAGTAATATCTGGATAAAAGGTTCAGACAGACAGTAATACCTAGATAAATGGGACAGTTACCACAGTATTATCTGGATGGATGCGACAGTCAGTACAGTAATTTTTGGATAAAAGGGACAGTTAGTACACTAATCCCTGGATAAAAGGGACAGTCACCACAGCAATAGCTAGATAATGGGACAGTCAGAACAGTAATATTTGGATAAAGGGGACAGTCAGCACAGTAATTCATGGATAAAAGGGACAGTCAGCACAAGGAGGTGCAGGAACATTTTTCTGAGTCTTTCAGAGATTTCTCAGGCAGCCTTGGGTTGATCAGCTGGTATATATATATATATATATATATATATATATATATATATATATATATATATATATATATATATATATAGTATTAAAAAGCCAATAATCTGGTTTGTCTTAAATTCGTTACTGTTCAGTTGCTACAAAAGGTACAATTGTACACGAATATCGACAGAGGAAACAACCATGTTCTTACTTTAAGGTCGAGGGAACGTTAGATCAATAGAAATACTCTCCGTTAGAGAATTCATGTGTTCAGTTACACTTGGTTTTGATAAACTTAGTTCAGAAGTGCAGAGGGAGTCACTCACAGTCCTAAGTTTTCATAATCAGTTAATCTTTTTGCGTTTTTTCAATACAAAATCACATCTTTTATTTGTGTAACTCCGTAATCAACCAGTGTGTTACTAAATGATAAGAAAATTTGTCATTGAAATATTGAAAAACCGCATGAGAAATTATTTAATGAACAAAAATATCACCTTTTTATCAACATTATCCACTCGCTTTTTATTTTCTGAAATTAAAAAAAAAAATGAATATAGGAACACAGACAAAAATTTGATTTAATTTTGAATGCTTTTAGCGCTTGCAGTCTTCGCACAGATGTTGTTGGATTAAACTTAAGTTGACTCGAGGATTTACTGCTTCCAGAAATCATCAGCCGAATTGTTAGGCTTTGAAGGACTTTTCGGATGAATTTGTTACGACGCTAGTCATGATCAAAGTAATCGCACCACTAATATTGATTGCACAGGTTTATTCTACGTCTGATAACGATTTCACAGTGCCACATGCCATTCAGGAGTTACGATTTTCGTTGCTGGAGAGGTTGTTAAGTGATTATTGGGCGCTAAGAATCATTTGAAATTATTTGCGATTTTTCTCGAAGGGTCTCACAATAATTCACCTTCACAGCTCAGAGTACTATCAAGATGTGGGTCTGAAATGTTTTATTTCCATTTATATTAGATACCTTTATAACCATGTAAAATTTTAAAGCCCTATCATGAATAGTTTAATTTCTGAAACATCTAAAAAATTCCATGTGTTGTGAATTTTGCAGGTTTTTTTGTATGTCGTAATTTTTTCAGTGTTCATTGTTGATCCTTAAGATACCTTGTAAACAGTAAGTATGTAATTGTAAATTGTGCATTTGTTTTCACAGTGAGCAACCCAGAATCGTAGAATTTTCCTAAAAGTAAAATTAATCCTATGTCGTCTGACCTGAGCTCATGAACCTCTGTGAATCATGAAGTTCAGACTGAGATGTGCACGTTTGCGTAGCTTTTTTTTTAAGTATTAAAACTGCGTACTAAGATATCACTAGGCTTTGTGACGTCACAATGAAATAATTTTGATGACAAGAGGGGTTTCAAAATGCGATATGTACCTGGGTCTCCTATGCCTCCCTCGTAAGCTTGGTCGATCATTTTCGTTTCTTGTCTGGTTCTGTCAAAGTACCAGGTTAAATGCTTATCCGCAGCAGGGCTCGCAGACTCTCCCCTGAAAAAAAATCCCCATCGTACCCAGAAATATTATTTTTACGAATGTTCGTTTTCCATTTACTGCCTTCCTGAAGCATCAAAACAACCACTTTGGATATATATATATATATATATATATATATATATATATATATATATATATATATATATATATATATATATATATATATATATATATATATACATACATACATACATACATACATACATACATACATACATACATACATACATACATACATACCAATCCGCACACTCATGCACGGTATATTTGTGATTAATTGTAGGTAGGTAGGTGGGTGGTTGGGTGGATATTTGAAGGAGTGAGAGAGAGAGAGAGAGGGAGAGAGAGAGATGAAGGTGCAGGATGTTAAAAATAATCAAACCCAAATGTATAGAGAAGCAAAACTGCATAAATGAATTTCTGACAATTTATTTCTTGAGGTGCTCATATTTTTTTTCCGTAGCTTTTTCCCTTTCCCCTCCGCCTTCCAAAACAAGCCGAGTGGCCAAGTAGGGGATTTGATCTAGTTTGGCTTATTTCCCCCGTTTATGTGTCAGACGAACTGTAAAAGGAAGGAGTCAAAGTATGACTCAATAGGGTGTGCCACCAGAAAGTGCCACGCTCGGTTGACTGGTACGTCTAAATACTTTAAAGGTGACTCCACGATGCACTAACAAACATATACACGCACTCATGTATATATATATGTATATATATACACACATATATGTGTGTATGCATTATATACTGTATATATATATATGTGTGTGTATATCTGTATACTGTATATGTAAATGTAAATAATTGTAGCGGTAGACGTGGGCATTGGTGTTTACCTCTATGTAAATATATATATGTACAGTACATGTACATACTCGCGTTCATGTGTACGCAAGTTCATGAATAAATTAGATCATTTGTAAATAAATTCACTTTCCCACTTTTCCAAGAAATGGTTTTTTTTTTTATTTGTACGTCAGTTCCAAGACGAGTGGAAATGCCTGTCTCGACCCCTTCTGTTTGTTTCTCCAAAGGAAACGAGTTGAAGTGAGAGATGAAAATAAATACAAGTCATACCCTTTTTCCCCCCCCGCTTCCCTTAAAATAATTTCTTGGTTTGCCTCTTTCTGGTGCGAGTACTTGAGGCGGTGGGACTCCTTTTAGGGGAACTTTTGAAAGGAGATTACTATCACAAAAGACTGCCTCCCTTCGGTAAGGGTTCGGTGTTTTTCGTGTCTCCTCTTCGGGGATTTGACTCCATTACCGGTTTTTTTGTTATTGTTTGATCTGTGGATAATTTTTAGTGACTAGTGATAATTTTCTCTTCACTACTGGAAAAGAGGGAGATTCAAGATATAAGAAGAATGTGTGGTATATGTAATGTAAAGGAGAAGGCTAGGGAAGCTCAGGCCATGTAATAAAAAGAGAGGAGGTGGAACCAATCAAGAGAGCTAAGAACATAACAGTGATGGGGATGAGGAGTGTGGGGCGTCAGTGGATCATATGGATGGATGTGGTGAGGAGGGATATGGGTGAGGTGGGACTGGGGGAAGATGCAAGGAATAGAAGTAGATGGAGAAAGTTGACTCGAGCGGCCAACCCTGCTATACAGTGGGACTAATAAGGTCGAAAGAAGAAGAAGATAATTTTTTTTTCATATTTCCTGGACTTCCATAACTCGGAAGAAGTTTTTGTGATTCTTGGGGTCCTGTGGGGTGGGAGTTGGGTGGAGAGTTAGTAGACATTGTTTATGACATTGATATTCAAAGAAGACAAGAATTAACATTCGTTTAGTTGACCTTGAATCAAATTTAAGTACCGTATAGTCGTTATAGGGCAGTATTTTCAAAATACCAACTTGTTAAGGTATATATTTAGAATATTGTGCACTGTAGAACCTAGTGTAACTGACAGGGTAATCTCGAATAGTATAAAACGCGATTTGTTAAATGATTTTCTGGTGTTGCTCATACTGCTTATTTTGGCATCAGTCTTGAATCTTGGTCAGCCACTATGTGGCTACATATTAAGATAGGAGGAATATGTGATCTCTGACCATTCTTCAATGAAATCTAAACATCCAAGAAAGAAAAAATAAATAAGACTGGTCAGTAGTTAATGGCAAAATTTCCGGGAGAATGATGAAGTCTTTTGAAAAGAAATACTTTTTTTTTTCTCTGATTACTTCAGGAAGGAATACAGTTAGCGATACGGCACAGAAGTTACCTATTGAATTTTCCTGTCGTTATTGCCTGTTATGCAGATTGCGGATTGGACATACAAGATTCACTCATGGGTTATTGATGTCCCGTGAAAATCCTCCATTTTGCGATGACTGTATCGTGCCGTTGACTGTAAGACATGTGCTGGTCGAGTGTCCCAGCCTTGGGAATTTGAGACGTAGGTTCCTTTCCTGGGGTTGTGATAGAGAAGGTCATTTTATTCTAGCTACAATCCTCGGAGAGGATTGTAACACAGGGCAATTATATAGCTTTATGTGGGAGGCGGGTCTCCTCAGCAAAATTTAAATGATACAGATAAAGCATATGTAAGTATTAATAATATGATTATGTACATATTTTTGTTAGATATTTTTATATGAAATATATATTTTTAGTTTTCTATTTAAATTTATTACGGCGTCAATAACCTAGATGTTGTGACGCCAGTTTTAAAAGATAAATAGTCAATCAATCAATCAACCTCAGTCAGGGGCGAAAGAGCAACAGACGGAGTCATATTAATTAGCAGTGGGAAAATTCTTTAGCCAAACGAGTGGTAAAGGCTTAACGAACGTTAATTGTTGTTTATTGTTAGGATAAAATCATTGGACGATACCACTCACCCGAAGGATTACTTCTCAAGTGAGAACTGACGATGGAACAAAGTGAAGTTAAAGACGTTGAATTGAATTGAATTGAATATAGAATTTAGGCCAAAGGCCAAGCACTGGGACCTGTGAGGTCATTCAGTGCTGAAACGGAAATTGACAGTAAAAGGTTTGAAAGGTGTAACAGGAGGAAAATCTCGCAGCTGCACTGTGTCAGTCGTTAGGAGAGGGTGGACAGTAAGGTGGAAGCAAGAGAATATGAAAGGAGGTACAGCAAAAAGAACGAACGGGGGTTGCAGCTAGGGACCGGAGGCTCGCTGTAAAGAACCTTAAGTAATGCCTACAGTGCACCACATGAGGTGGGGCATTGACGGCACTACCCCCTACGGGCGTTAAAGAAGTTAGACAGCCAGGTGGGAAGAGTCTCGAACGGTTGGTTGAAAAGTAAAAGGCAGCGAGCAACAGTTGAATGGTTGCTGCAAGGCACCTTCTAAAGTTTGCTGCGCGAGGAACATTATAAGCAGTACTCTTTTGCTGGGTAACTCTTTCTGTAGTTGACTTCATTGTTATGATATGTGGAATATGATGCTGGGTTCAGTGATTTTCCCGTATCAAACAGGTATGTGGTCCAGAACATGTGAAATTATTTTTTTTTTCCTATTAATTGTAACGCATTTTGTAGTACACTATTCCTTCTCCGCTGTTAATTGGACAGTTTCTTCATCTCATACAACACACACACACACACACACACACACACACACACACACATACATATATATATATATATATATATATATATATATATATATATATATATATATATATATATATATATATATATATATATATATATCAGTATTATATATATATACTGAAAATATATGAGATTATATATATATATATATATATATATATATATATATATATATATATATATATATATATATATATATATATATATATATATATATATATATATATATAATAATGTGTGTGTGTAATTTAAAACAGTATCTGTTTAACTGAAAACTGCCCAAGAGCTTCATGTGCTTTTTGGTTACAGAATTTGTGACCTCTTCGAACCAAAGGGGTGGGTTACCTAACAATATACTTCTCACCGCCGGCATATTTCTCTGCCCACTCATTATTTACATTCCAAATTTGCTCATGTGATTTATGTATTTACCCACAGTAGTTTCTGTTGAGGCGATTTTCTCAGGTGCCAGGCGGCAAAGAGATTGCTGACAATGACTGAGTCACTTTTACAAAAATTCTTCAGAATTCCCTCGTCAGAATTCACCTTCGGTGTTTGTTTTGAAAACAATCAGTGTTTATTTTTTCTTGGGTCTGCCTGTATTTTTTGGGAAGTTCCTGAACGTTCCTGACCGTTGTGGACGATTGCGATATAAAAGATAAATAACTTTCCCGAAAAATTGCCCGCTTTAGGCAGATAAAAAAAAAAGTCTCTTCGCAGAGTCTGAGACCGATTAACAGACAAGAAGCATGGGAGATTGTCGGCTGGATAAAAGAATATTCAGGATATTAAAGATAGAATTAAGTTCTCTTGCATTGTTTTGGTGTTAGAGGCAGAATATGAACTAGAAATGGTGGACATATCTCGTGATCAGTTCTTTGTAAAAGACTTTCTTTGTAATACATTAGAAATTTCTGTCAACATAATATGACAATGTATATGATGAATACATTCAAAGTTTTACGGGAAGCTTTACTTATTCTGATTTCCTAAGGTTTTCATAAGCTTGATCCCCATTGGCATCTCTCCAAGGTTACTTAAATGCAAATTGCCATGTAGATTCCCGTTAAAATGTTCCCGAGAAGCTGACAGACGTTCGGTAACAAATATGTTACTGCACAAATGTTGCAGTACGCGCTGCCAAAGTTCTGTTCTTAAGACGTTATTGGATAGACTTTGTTACATGTCAAGTTTGAGGTAGACCTCCGATCTTGTTCATGGAAGTATCTCTAGTCATACGATTAATCTCAGTGTTGTCTCGCTCTATACCTCAGTTCTGTAAGTTACAGTCCTCCCACGGGCGATTTTCTGTAACAGGTACGACGGAATTTGTTTTTGGGTCTGTCCCGTTGATATAAATCGCGAAGTAAAAAGGTTCATAAAGATTCTTGGATGTTTGGCACAGGTGTGCAAGCTTTGATCAGAAACAGGTGCATGTTTGCTCTCTGAAATTTTGAAGTATTCTCAGTTTCATGCCCCTCAAAGTTTTGTATATATTTTGAGTTGTATTAATCCAGTTTAAGAAGAAAAGCGATTTGGAAGTCTAACATGTCCTGTCAATTGTAAGTTGCCAACGAAGTTATTTGAAGACAGCAAAATTAATTCTCTCTCTCTCTCTCTCTCTCTCTCTCTCTCTCTCTCTCTCTCTCACACACACACACACACACACACACACACACACACACACACGCGCTTTGCGCTCATTTTATCGAGATTACCAAAGTAAAATTCATAGATATGAGACCCATTACCCTTGGGCCTAGAAGTTTTTGCGTGGAAAAGGGCTTAAAAAGCCATAGTAATTCCGAGAAAAATACGAAGCAATATATTCGATACCATAGAAAGACTAGTCCAAGGTTGGTGAAGCGGGGCCAAAAAATTTTGCGATTGCGAGAAAGTCAAGCATATTAAAGAGTTATGAGTGATCAGTAAATCAGAGATCCAGTGAAGTTAAAATAGGGAATTAACTTAAGCTCCGGCATCTCTATGGTTTTCTAAATATATAACTAAATAGGAGAAGGACGCGTAAATCCAAGAGATTTAAAAGGCTGTCTTGTAGTTTGCTCATTGCTGTGCTTCTTGTTACCAAGCCGAATAGATCTCTCTCCTTGAAAGGTGTTTGCTCATCTGGAAAGATGTTGATATTGGAGGCGTCTTTTACTAGATGTGTAGGTGTACGTTGTAGGGCTAGTGAATAAAAGAAGAAACTCTTCAACTCGCAAAGAGAGACTTCTATTATTTAGAAGTCGTAAGGGTGTTTATACATAGCTGAACAAACAACTGATAAAGATTTTTGTTGTGATTTCGAAGTAAATCTTTTAAGTTCTTATTTAAGGAACTGGTTTTCAACAATGACATTTCCTATATGATATTGTAGAAGTAACCTGACTTCATATTTATGCAAGCTTGAAACCTGTTGGCCGGATCATTTGGAAAATGAAATGTGTATATAATGGGGATTTTTTTCGTACACATACACAACTCCCGAGAACTTTCTAGAATTTTAAGTGAACGCTTCGTTTAGTTTTACTTTTTTTTATTGAATTACTAAGTAACTATATGTTGAATTAAAAATTGTAATTGGAGAACACTTTGAGCTTCAAGAAAATTGGAACATCCTTGATAGGTACTTGAGCTTAGGGAAGCCTTGCTTAGCCATCTTCTCTATATCCCCGTTTTTTATTATTTCATTGTGCCTTCAGTTTTGTTGCATTTTGGGCCTAATCATATTTTAAGTCGTTAAAGCTAGTGATAATCAGGATTATAGGTTTGAAGTATACAAAAACGCTTCACTATTGTAAATGGATAAAAGATGGGGAAAATTACAATATACAGTTACGTAGTTAGGCCAAATTCAAAATATCTCTTGTTCAAGTCAATTCAGTTTCCCACATCCGACAGTCATCTGTTGATTTCTTAACTGCTGCAACATGAATATGCTTATTTAGTTGGAAAGATAAATTGAAACAAAACAAAATATCTGAGGCTGTCATTATGTTAATTTATTTGTAGTGCAACCAAAAGAACGCAAAAGCGATGCTTATATGAAATGACAACTCTTGTACTGTGTGGTTTGAATATGCTTTCTTGTCTTCCACACGCTGTGGATTTTCCTGCAGGTCAGAGACAGCTTCCCCTTGTGAATAAATGACTGTAGTTTGATGGTTGGTGTAGGTCAGGCCGGTCTTGTGCCAGCACGGTCCCTTTCCCGAAGTCTGGTAGGGTGTTAGTGGTTTAAGAGGCCTGTTGTGGACATCTAGACTCTAACTAAAGAAGACTGGCCAACCAACAAAGCCGAAATGTTCTTTTATAATAAATGGAAAAACTCAACCACCAAAACGGCAGGACTCCGAAGTTATATTTATATAGCAAAAAGAGAGAGTTAATGTACAAGCTATATCGGATAGTATTTATACACCCATCTTGCATTTAGCCTTCGTTGATATCAAAGAAACATACAGGAAAGAATCTAAGGCATCGTTACTTATATATATATATATATATATATATATATATATATATATATATATATATATATATATATATATATATATATATATATATATATATATATATATAACAACTATTACAGGGCATACGCAATCATTATGAAGCAAGACTGAGTTGATGGGACTGGCTGAGGGCACAATTTTTAGTTAATTATTCAGACGACTTTTGGATGAGATATATCATGTAGCACTACTCTTCCTGCCATAATCCTTGAGCACATTTCTCTCTCTCTCTCTCTCTCTCTCTCTCTCTCTCTCTCTCTCTCTCTCTCTCTCTCTCATATTGTTTTTTCTATTGGAGTGAGCTTCATTACCGTGAGATTTGTTGTCGCCTTTTTCTTTTAATCATCAGCTGCTTCTGAAGCACTGCTTGCATTCATATGAACTTTTTTTTTTTATTCCTAGCTCTCTCATCTGTACTTGACTATTTTTTCCATCCATCGACTCAACAGCGCACGTGTTTGAGTACTTCAGATCCCTTAGCATTCCTCTGTTACTCGGCATCCTTCGTTTTCACCCTTAAATTTTCATTGTTGTTTATCCATTTGGCCCTCTAAAGCCACCGTAACACCCGCCTCGCACCGAATCGTATGCTGTCCCCTACCTCTCTCTGGACTTTAAAAAACGCATCTGTCACGTCTCTTTACTTTGCAGGAACCAACCGCCATCAGTAACATGTTTCTATTTTTTTAATACTTTCTAGTTCAGTTAACTTGGTCAGTGTAAAGGTACCCAGGATGTAAATTGGTAGAGTCTGTGTATTTTATCCCTTTTATGTATAAAATACCATATCAGACCTTACAGTTGGATACAATTAGTTATATTCGAAAGCCGTCTCTGTTTAATGATTATTGCGTCGGTATTGGGTGAGCGTGGCTTAATTTTTGTAGTAAATCCTTTCCTTTTGTTTGTCTTAATTTTATAATCTCTTAAAACCTGGCTTATTAGTATTTATGAACCGTCGATGGTTTTTATAAATGATTTCGTGTTAACGATGATTAGGTGGCATTTGTTTATTGGTGTCTATTAAGTTTCATTGTTATGAAGAATCGTTGCTACATTAATTGTCACGAATCTGTATACCAAATAACGCTGGTGGGGTTACGGATTATGGCTGATTGGTTCTCTCAGAATTTCACTAAGTGACATGCAGAATAACTTTTAATCTTCTTCCAAGGAAGCTCTCTCTCTCTCTCTCTCTCTCTCTCTCTCTCTCTCTCTCTCTCTCTCTCTCTCTCTCTCTGGTCCCATTTAGTTTTCCCCCCTCAGGCTGTGTGATTTCTGTTCCGAGAAACGGGGTTCATAATCAGCGGAGCACCTGAAATTCCTTGGCATCGTTAGCTACGCAGTCAAAAAGATGCACCCAACCAGCTATTGATGAATTGGGTGACGACGTCGTCCAACCCTCGCGAGTTGGCTTTTTTTCTTTTAAAGAAAATAATGAAGTGGAGTCTTCGAAGTCAGAAAAAGACACATGGCGATCCTGTCTGAGCCCTGAGTACAAACAATAATGTATGTTGTATTTTTAGATTTTCTTACTGTGTTTTTATTCAAGTGTATTAATTCATTGATTAACCTTTACTTTTTTTACTCTTGTCGTCTTGTGAAGTTTATTTAATGGAAAATTGCATTGTATGCGTTACCCCGTTTTTATGACTTGTGAACATAAAAAGACCAATGTAGTTTCTAGAAGTATAGAAATGAACGTAATTCCAGTTTGCAAAAGATTAATGTTAACGATCGAAATGTTTGCAAAATAAATCGGAATGGATAAAATCAAATGTGAGGGATGGCGGAGGGGGCCGGAGTAATGTCGAGACGCTGACAGCAGGCGGACAAACAGACCTATGGGGTGGCTGGATAGGGCCTGCAAGATTTGCCTGACAGATCGCGAAGCCGCCACGGGGCTCGGGAGAGGGAGAGGCGCAGAGAAATGGCTTCGAAGGGCAAAGAACAAGAAGAAGAGGAAAAAACTTTGTTTAATATTCCTGGGAAAGTGTACGGGAGTGAGCTTATAAATAGAACGTGAGTGATGACTGACGGGTTGATAGAGGTAGGACCGCGTGGGTTCCAAGCTGCGAGTCTGAGAGGGTGTTGAGGTTTCAATGTTTGTTGGAAAGAATGTGGCTTAAGGTTGAGTGCTCGTGCTCGCTCAGTTCATATCAGGGAGATGACTATATATACATACATATATACTGTATCATATGTATGTATACATATACACATTATATGTATATACTGTATATATTTTATGATATACAGTACAGTATATATATATATATATATATATATATATATATATATATATATATATATATATATATATATATATATATATATAATGTTTATATACACTTCAACAGGCACCTTTTCTCCGAAGGTGTTAGTCTTCTGTTTCTCAGGGGGTCTTTCGGGATGTGCTAGTTCCTAGCTCTTCCCCGACCTAGTTTTGACCCACCACAGTCGGATTAATAACACGGACATAATTGCCCTTTAAAACCCATCCTCCCAAACACTTCCGTCTCACTCACTCCGGCCCTTTTTCGGTCGCCATGTCACATTTTTATTGTTCTGTATCTTGTTCCCTTTGCACGATCAAACGGCTAGAATATTGCCAATGCATTTCACTTCATAATACCTCACCTTTTAAGGTCTCCTCGTCACCCAGTTTTAACTCTGCCTTTGTAAACGCATTTTTATAGAATTTGTCTTTGTAGTTGCTGATATTTTCTTTTTCGTGCGCGCTCTGTTCAAGGTGTAGAACGCTGCTCAGTAATTCTTCCCCTTTTCTTCACTTACTTCTGTCACACATATTTCATGATTTCCTTATGATCTCAGAACCCTGTTCTTGCAGACTTTCTTCCAGGTATTTCCAAGGTTATTATTGTGTCTTTTTATCAACAATTAACACGCCATGGATGCAAAGATCAGCAAGTTTATTTAGAGCTGGAGACCAAAGGCACGTTCTCTCTCTCATGTTCTTTTTGACCACTCCGCTTCTTGTTACCTTCATCGAACACCGGAACAAGTCGACAGGAACCACATTGCATTAGAGTAATTGCTGTCGAATACGTAATGCCTGACACTTCACTGTGAATTTAAACGTTTTTCAGCTCTCCAGGAACGGACAGACCACTTAATACTTTCTCATTGCTCTTCACAATGACATAACTATCATCCATATTATATTTTCTTTAATATCCATTTGCCCCATAGGCTTTATGGCGTTTGCCTCTAACATCGGATCTAGTTAAGTATCTGTGTTCTATAACCTCTTGATTCGAACAACCCTTGTGCTCCTAGAACTAGTTTTCTTTTCAAGTACATATTTTATGTATTAAATGTGGAGCCACTTGTGATGCATATTTTGATGTTATTTGGTAAGGAAGTGTTAGTTGTCTTTTTATGCTGAATTTTTATAGAAAAAATCATTTGGATATTTACTAAGAAACGTCAGGGCGAAGTACATTTCTCGCTTTGCGTTAGGACGAGAGCACCCTGGTATTGGAAATTTATGTAGCGTTTGCGGACATATTTATCAAAGCGTGACAGTAAAGGCAAAAAGTCTCTAAGACCAAGAATGTACATAAAATTAAATAAACAGAAAATAAGGACTATGTGATCCAAGAAAATTTCGTGATTCTGACAAAGGATGAAAAATTTGTCGTATTATCTCGACAAATATGGTCGTTGTATGACTTCTGGTTCAGAAATTTATTCACTGGATATTTAGGCGAAAATGGAACACCTCATGTTAACACATATCAATTGCCAGTTCTGAAATTATATATATATATATATATATATATATATATATATATATATATATATATATATATATATATATATATATGTTTGTATGTATGTATAGATAGATAGATAGATAGATAGATAGATAGATAGATAGATAGATAGATAGATACACATGAAGGGAAAGAAGCGCAGAGAGATAGAGAGAGAGAGAAAGTAAAAATGACTACTTATTTACCAAACTACGAGTACATCACTAAGTACTCGTTAAGGTCCACCCAACCATCATTTCCTCAGTGGGTGTCTGGTATTTATTCAGCAAAAACTAAAGTGTGCATACCAGCGGTTGCCCACCCGCGCAGGCATCCTACTGTATGCTAAAGAAACGCAATATTTTTGGTACAAAATGACAAAATGGCAGGTCTATTCATTTTTAACCAGACACAGTCTAACCCAGTGTATTACCCATTTCGTAAACGACGCGTTAAAGACAGGCGCAAAAATAAAATAGTTAATGCTCACGCATTAACATCCGGCATCGACCGTAACGGGGAAGAAGGCACGTGATGCAGAGGCATTCGAAGGCCCGACTTCTGGAGCTTTTAAATATAGGAAGGGGATGAAGTCAGTGGTCATAAACATCCCAGATACAGGTCTCCGAGAGGGGACTGAGACCGTGCTAAATCTGGGCCATGATGAAATGGACTTCGTTCGCCTTATAAATAGCCTTCGATGTTCTTGAAGGAAATTGTAACATCACGCTAAGGAACGCCTTCAGAACACTGAAGCACTTTATATTTCCTATGAGGACTTGTAGTGGGATTCTTGATGTAGAGAAATAAATTATAAATTAGAACTTTGATGGATTTGCAATCGGAAGTATGAAATGTATGTAAGTAGACATAATGAAAATCAACGCTCTTACTGCTCAGTTAACTTTATTAAAGTCTCGAAAGTTGCTCTCTTTTTGGTGTATTTTAAAATTAATTTTGTGGGTCATAGTGTGTCTTAAGGGTAAAGACCAGTGAGTGATAGTTAACACACAAGAGGTCTGTGACCGGTTTTAAGGGAACCCATAAAGTGAAGAGGCTTGATTTTTGTAACTTTGAAGAGGACTTATAAGAGTTTCTGTTCAGATACGAACATTGTTAGGGAAAGAAATCTCTTAATTAATAATGTTACTTGTAATTGTAAAAAAAAGAAAAATACTTTTGAATGAACGCCCGAATACAAATAATTAAGTTAAATAATGTAGTTACTAATTTCTATGTAGCTAGCATAGAGATTAAAGACTGATTTTATTCTCACTGATGCTGCCATATCTGCATTCTGGTGTGTGGCAGATCTCTCCAAAATGGTTGTATGAATCCCCCACTTGGAATGCTACTTATTATTCAAGGAGAAATCATTTTACCCAAGTGTTGCTGCTGCTTGTTTCTGTGATGAACATATCTTCCAAATGTAGTCGACTGCGCGCTAAATGAGCTGTCGGAGTTTACCTATGAAGTCGATCGTTTAGCAATAGGGCTGTCGAAGTCACCAAGTCGATTCCTCGGTGATAAAGGTGTCAGAGGTACTAAGTGAAGTCGACTGCTGGGTAATATAACTGTCTGAAGAGCAATTTGAAGTCGTTTGTTCATAAAATGGCTGTCGAAGACACCAACTAAGGACGATTGTTAGGCAACAGAGCAGTCGAAGACACCAAGTGAAGTCGATAGATTTGCACTATAACTGTCGAAGATACCAAGTGACGTCGGTAGATTCGTACTAGAACTGTCGGAGATACCAAGTGAATTCGATAGCTTTTTTAAGTTGTAGATTGTAAATGAAGTTTATAGAATTGCCGTAGACGATGGCTTCTCTTTTTGTTGATGTCATTTTTTTTTTCTTCTCGTCGACCTCCCTTTTCTGTCTCACCCTTGTCCTTCGTCCCACTTCTATTTTGACATCTTTCTCCTCCTCTCCCCGCCTCTTTTATTTCTCTTCATTTTTCATTTACTTAAATTTTAATCTTCCTCGGCATCCCCTCTCCCCGCTTTTCCAACCTCGTTTCTGCTCTCATCGTTGTTGCCTCCGCATATCTTTTATCATCTTGCCTTCATCTTTTATGATATATTTTTCTTTCCTCCGTCATTGCTTATTCATATCATCTTCCTGCCAATTTTTCATACATCATTCTTTTTTTCTTTTCAACCTTCGTTACTTTCTGCTTACATTACCTGCCCTTCTGTAACATGTCTCGTCTCCCTGTCTTGTAATGTTCTCATTTCTCCGTTTATGAATCGCTTTTTTTCCGACGTCCTCGTTCTTCAATATTTTGTCTTTCTTCTTTTTCCATGTTGTGCTCCTTCTCTTTTTCCTCTTTGCTATGCTTCTCGTTGTTTCCTTTACATTACAAACCTCCCTTCCCTCTAACGGCCATTTCTCCTAATAAACATATTTACATTTTAGCACTAATCATCTTGAGGACAGAGTGCTGTTTCTATCTCATACACAAAAACTCTCTCGCCCCTTTTTTGCTTTTTTAATTCTAATCCTGCCTAGGAATTCACGTCCATTAACCAATCAAAAAAAAAAAAAATTGAGATCAACATTCAGCTCATTATCAGTTTACAGTAATTTTGTTTCCATGAAGAAATTCAGCGTTTCCATCAGAATCAGCTGCTTCTATCAGATTTTACCCCGTAGGGGGGTAGTGCCCTCAGTTCACCTCACGTTGTGCACTTTAGGCATTACATAAGGGTCTTTGCAACGTCCCTTCGGCCCCCTAGCTGCGACTTCTTTCATTCCTTTTACTGTACCTCCGTTCTTGTTCTCTTTCTTCAATCCGACTTTCCATCCTCTCTAACAATTGTTTTATAGTGCAACTGCGAGGTTTTCCTTCTGTTACACCTTTCAGACATTACTGTCAATTTCCCTTTCAGCGCTGAATGACCTCAGTTGTCCCAGCACTTGGCTTTAGGCCTAAATTCTATATTCTATTTTATTCTATCAGATTTTATGAAAAGTCTTTTTTATCGGACTTTTATTCTTGCACTCTCTTTCCAACCTAAAATAGCTTGAAGTGATCCTTTTAGTCTTAAGGACGCGAACATTTTCGGACCCTCTTTTTCTTCTGATCCATGACGCAAAAGTCCCAGGGTGCAAAGCTCTTTGAAAAGACCATTTGTCTTAGACATTTTTATGCTTTCTCCTACGGTTTGTGCTTGTTTGTGTGTCAGTTCCTCTTTGGACGAGTCTGTAGAGTTCTCGGCTAGCACTCTGCTAGGCCGGAGTTCGAGTCTCCGGCCGGCCAATGAAGAATTAGAGGAATTTATTTCTGGTGATAGAAATTCATTTCTCGGTATAATGTGGTTCGGATTCCACAATAAGCTTTAGGTCCCGTTGCTAGGTAACCAAATGGTTCTTAGCCACGTAAAATAAGTCTAATCCTTCGGGCCAGCCCTAGGAGAGCTGTTAATCAGCTCAGTGGTCTGGTTAAAATAAGGTATACTTAACTTTTTTGTGTGTGTGTGTGTCTGTGATCCTGTTTCTTTACGGGACCCTATTTGGCTTTATGTTCTTGTTAACTTCCAGGAAATATGTCTTGATCATGAAGTAGAGCGAAGCACCACTTGTGCAGTTACAGATTCATGTTGTCGGCATAGATTGTAAATTATACAAAGCCTCAGACTCGCTCTTCAAGTGATAACTCATTCATTTATATGCTATCAAAATGGCTGCAAACTTTCGTCTGCGCCAGACGGTTTAATAAACGTTGTGGTTCAGTTGTTTATTCCTACCTATGTAGTGATGAGTGGGAAAATTGCTCTTGCCAATTTTCTTATATATTATTGACAGTTGGAGTATTTATTTTATGATCTGCAGAGGTAGATTTGTATTCTAGCCAGCGCTGGCTAAAGTCAGACAGATATCGATGGTGAATTTAATTTAGATCTTATATAGATAAGTAATATATATATATATATATATATATATATATATATATATATATATATATATATATATATATATATATATATATATATATATATATATATATATATATATATATATATATATATATATATTGTGTATGTGTATGTGCGTGTGTGTGTGTTTGTAAGTATAGTTGGTTTCTACCGTCAACTTCAATCGCATATGTCATCTTGTTAGTTTTGTAGTATGGATTTAAGTAGAAAAGAAAATTAACTTTGGAATTTCAAATTCACAGTGACTTCAAAGAACTTGAGGCTCGTTGGAAAATGCTCGTAGAAAAAAAAAAAGCCTCCCAACCATACATCATGAGGATGCAGTTCTTGTTTTTCCTAGATAATATGTGAATTATGTAGGAAATATCAACTCTGATCGTGTAATATTCACTCTAGTAGTTAGGCTCATTTGTTAATGTACCCAACTACGAAAGAGGGCTTGAGGAAGGAATTGTCACTTTTGTGAATTTGGTAGGGAAAGCGCCTGTATTCTTTAATACTGTGTGCATGTTTCTGTTTGGCTTTTCATATTAGTGACATTTTCATTCAAGTATATTCTCTAGTAAAGAAAGGTTCCCCTGTTCGTTTTCATAACATCAGAAATACTATTAAGATCTTTTGCTCTAGGAATTTCTGAATAATGGGTTTTGTCGTGCCAATTGCAAGTCTGAAAGTTATTTATGTTTACATTGCATCGTCGTGAGGGAATCTTGGGTTGCAAACTCATTTCCTTAATCTATGCTAATTTTTCAGGTTACCTGCTTTTTTGGATTCCAAACTGTTATCCAGTCAGCCAAACTGTAGCTTCCACTTGCCCAAAGTTTTGCTTCAGTCAAATCCACCATAACTCTTTTAACATAGGGAAGCTGCGGACAACAGGTTAGTAGTATCTTACGCAGAATTTCTTAATGTTTTTGTTTTGTCTTTTGTTGTTAACTCAGTTGTAGCCTGTTGCAATCGAGCGATCTCTGTCGTAATCTTTTGCAGTCTTCATTTTCTGATTATTGGAGACTAATGGCCTGTCCGTTGTCCTTGTGGGCTGTAATCAAGTCCTATCCACCCATCTACCATCCTGTTCCTTCTGCTGTTGTTAAAATCTTCAGAGGTCCGCCCAATTCAAACTTTCTTTTACACATCAAATAAAAACTTATTACTTTCTGATTAACTTGCAATTTTGACAAGGTAATATATACCAGTAACATTTAGTCATCCGCTCTGAGAGTATTTGGACTTTTCGTGGTATCTCTGAGTTATTGAAGAGAAGTTGGCGCAAGGTTCTGGTGGGCCTAACTTCCTGCTCGCTTCTTTATTTGTTTCTGAAAATTCATTTTCAGGCTTTTTCAGAATTGGTTCATGTATTTTACTTATGAAACACCCTTCTTGATTTATAATGCAGCTGTTATGATTTGGCTCTTTTTTGCACTTTGTGAAATGTATGCCGTCTTTAGATCATTGGTTCTACTGTTGTTGGAATATTGCTTTCTTGTCTGGATGCACCCCGTAGGCTGGTAGCGCCATCAGCGCTGTGCATTGTAGGCATTACTTAGGTTCTTTGCAGCGTCCCTTCGGCCCCTAGCTGCAACCCCTATCATTCCTTTGACTGTACCTCCGTTCTTAATGTCTTCCATCTTACTGTCTACCCTCCTAACAATTGTTTCATAGTGCAGCTGCGAGGTTTTCCTCCTGTTACACCTTTAAAACCTCTTTACTCTCAATTTCCCTTCAGCATTGAATGACCTCTTAGGTCCCGGCGTTTGACCGTTTGCTTAATTTTTTTTTGTCTAGATGTAATCTGTATATATGGAACTTTGTTATCGAGACAAAAGCTCTCAGAAGGTTTTTGCTTTTTTTTTTTTCAAGTGCTAATTAATATTCGGTTTCCTTCTGGAAGATATCATGCTTGGCCATCACCCTCGAGCATTTTTTCAGCTTGGAGCATCCGCTGTTGTAATGTCTGTTCCTTTTAGATTTAGCTTCATGAGCTGATACTCCTAAATTGTGGGAGGCTATACTGTTGCCTCTTTTGTAGCACCATGACCGTTTGCCTGCTTTTTTTTTTTTTTTTTACTTATTGTACACGTATACTTAATTATATATACATCTTATTTGTTCTGATTTGTCTGATGATTTCATTATTCACAAACTTTGGTATACTCCTTTTCGTTTTATTTAACAGTTAAACGATCACAGGTATTTTTGTCGTAGCCCTTGTTTTTCTCCTAGAAGGGGTAAAATAGAAAAACCTTCTTGCATTATATTTATTTACTTATGGATGTAAATTTGGAATTCTCTCTGACTTTTTGCGCTTCAGTCTTCTATTATTACTTAGACGAACGAATTTCTGGAATACGCAAGTTTTGTTTCTTTAGATGCCAAACCTGATCAACTCTCGTTTTTCTTTTCAGAAGTTTTATCGTTCATTTTTATTTCACATGGATAAGGTTAATGTAACTTTCGATCAACCGACTTTTTATATGAAAAAGGGAAGGTAAGCATTCAGTTTAACACAAAATTCCTACGTAGACCTGTGGTCGGTACGATTGACTTGAGCTGAAGAGCTAACCTGGAGTTCGTGCAGCGAATCCAGATGTATGTACACCTGAATGCAGTCAGATACCTCAAGCCAAAAGCATAATATTCAATCCGTTTTTAGATGTAGTGACGTAAAAGTAGTATTTTTGTAAGCTTCCTCTCTTGTAGCCTGTGTATGGTTGTTGGGGTGTGGGGTGGAAAATCTTCAAATAATGAACCGTTTTAATGTTATACTGGTTCCTTTGTCCCTACAAATAATGATTCGTATATTTGGAACTATTCTTCATGAGTAATGCCAGATTCATCCTTTCGATGGCGGCGGGGGTTTTCAGGCGAAGTTAGAGAACCTATATTTTTAGCGAGGGCGAATCAGCCTTGCACAGTTGATTGATAATGCGGAACCGCCATGAATCAGGGGTTACTCTAAAGATTAGGGAACGGAGGGATTTTCGTATTTTTTTGCGTACACGGCTGGCAGTGTCTTTCATTGTTCATTTTATTTCTAAAAGCTAAAGAAAAAATTGATGTGCAAACTTTTTTTTTTTTAGCTTTGAAGGTTGAAATCAATTTTTATCTCATTCGCAAAATTCTTGTAAGAAATGATAAATTCTTTCTTTTCTCAGGAATGGTATATATCGAATACCCTTTTGAGGATTTTTGCACTTAGTGTTAATTGGAAGATACAGGTTTTGAGAAGAAGAAAAGAAATTAGACTGAAAATCATCAGAAGATAGAAATAGCATCGTCAGAAAAACTAGGTTAGTAGATTAAATGTTTCAACCATCTGCAAACCAAGATCGCTTCTGGCACTTCGAGGTTTGGCATAAAAACTTCGGGTAATGATGAAATTTTACGATGGATGAACTCTTCCTTCCTTTTGGTGGTCGCTTCGGACTCAAGAGATTTCCGATATTATACATATTCTCCCCAAAATGCTTTCAGGTTGAAATTCACTGATGGCGTTGAGGATTTCGAGTCTAAGTTGAATTCGTTATTAAAAGATGCTTTTATAATGGAAATGAAAATGTTTTCTTTATTGATCTTTTATAGCTTTTAATACTAAAGTACTGTTTAGTATCTTTCGACTGTACTCTGTTCCATTTGCACCCAAACACCACAAAGAATCATTAAGCCAATTATAAAGTAATTCCTGTTCCTTACGAGGACGGAATAGGACTCGGCATTTGCTCTTCCTCCAGTTGCTCATTTTCTGTAAGTTGCGCTCTCTTTATTCATTTGCTTTCGAAGTGAAAACATTTTGTTTTCAACTCGATTCTTGCTACCTTTAACAGCTCTCGCCCGATAAGAGTGACACCAGTGAATCATGGGAAAAGAAGGGGAAGTGAGCTTTATAATGTATCGCCACTTCATACACATTTACGTCTGGGAGACGGTGACGGACATTTGTTTTATGAGCAGTTTTAGCCATCAAGATGAATTTGTAGATGCTGATGGATAATTGATGACATGCTCGCGGAAATGCTCCACTATATTTAAACGGACTAATTCCACTTCCTTGATCTCTCTCTCTCTCTCTCTCTCTCTCTCTCTCTCTCTCTCTCTCTCTCTCTCTCTCTGCTTTTACCTTCTGTTGTGTTCTGCATTTATTTGTAGTAATTATACGGTCAGTGAGAAATGTGTGTACGGATTTTGTAATGTAATCACACTGCATATGTAATTGTGTTGGGTTTTCTGTTTGTGTATACATAATAAAATCCCTTCCCAACCTACCTTTGTGATTTAGACGTCTGGTATAAGCCACTTGTGATAGGCTATAATCTCTTCCTTAATTAACTATTCATCCTTTTTTCCCTTTAGCATAAACAACCAGAGGTTGTGATTGCAGTCACTTAAACTGGTAAATATCAGACAGGAAGACAAGTCAATTTGTCAAATAGAATTCGGACTAAATTCTCTGCTTCTCCTTATCTGCTGGGCCCGTCTGATGTATTCACTCGGCCCAATTTACTGCAAACTTAACTTGTGCATTATTTTTAGTAGGTTCTCTGGCTCTGAGGTCCTCGAGTGGATATCTTGGGAATCGACAGTTTGTAGATGGTCTCGACAGACTAGTTTGTATACATCTTAGTCACTTGAGGGTTGCCTCACTTTGCCTTCCTCAAAGTCAAATTAGGGCCGCATTTCTTTTTTTCCTCTCTTAAGGGGAGATGTTTAGTCGGCGTTGATTATTTTCGTCCTCTCCTTTTAATGTATATTTTTATAATCTCAACCAGTTTTTCATACTTTAACTGCAGTATCATGGATGAACACCCTGTGCAATAAAGCTTCCACATCAGCCACTCCATTAGTCTACATAGAATGATCATGAGCAGGGCGTCAAACCTCCCTTCACATATTGTGCCATTTACCCCTATTTTGCACTCAGTCTCGAGCCCCCTGGTTATTAAGGCCTTTCCTTTGCAATACCTCTCATGCCATTTTTCCAACTCTTCTTAGGTCTTCCACTCCATCTTTACTCTGTTATCTTGTTTTGCAAATGGTTTCAAACCTTTTTACTAGTGCTGCAGTTTCTCTTCACTATCCCCAGTCAGTACTGTAGCATATATCGTCCATTCCACACTTCATTGACAACTGTTCTTGTCGCACAACTTTGCACCTTTCTTTGACTTATTGTATCATTCCATCCATAAAGTTATTAAAACAGACGCAACATTGTAGGGCGACTTTTACACCAAACCAGTCATTCCCCCACGTTAAGAAACTTCACTTCCTTATTAAAAACTGGATGATATTGCTCTCTATATCTTATCTTCCATGCCATTCAGTCTCAACACCTTTTACAGTATATCGTTTGATTCGTCAACCACAGAGTCATACTATCACCATGGCAACGCAGTATCTCATTTGTAATTCATCATATCCTTGCGTCTCTCCATTCGTCAACCTCTTAATTGTCCCCCGCCCGCCTTACGCCCTGAAATGTCACTCCGTCAAGTATAATCAGTCTCACTCTTTCTTCGTTCCACTATGTCTCTCTTCTGTCGTTCTCAGAAAATCTTCAAAATACTCCATCAACCCAGAAATGCATTCGTTGGCTTTAGATTGCGTCTCCACTTGCATCTTTTATTCCGAAATCCAATTGATCATTAACTTTTCTCTCAACATTTACTGTCCTGTAGAACAACTTTTTTATCTCCTGGATTCTTATTGCTTGCATTCTTTGTCTCTCTCTTTCTGACTCCCCAAGACTACATACGTGTTTATACTGTATATGTGAGTGTTTGTGTGTCTGTTTCAGTAGTATATCAGCCTTATCCTCTCATAGGGCGTTGCTCTAGAAGGTGTTAACCATCCGATAACCTCCGTTTGGGATAGTGTTACTGGTCCCATATCTTTCTCCTCACTGGCTGCGACAAACCTCAGTCAGCCAGCAATCAGGTAACTGAATTATACTGAGGTCAACAAAAGCATGATAGATTTTCAGGAAACATGCCTAATTCTTTTCCTTCTCCCCGGGACCGATCTCGTCGGATCTCGCCGATAAGGCAAGGCTGCTGACAAATTACATGCATATGCATCCATCTGTCCAGGTTACGCGTGCCAATGCTTTTTGGTCTTTATATTCAGCCATCCGGGAATCTTCGTCTTCGATCTGTTGTTGTTCCCTTTGCTTTGGTATAACTAAAGCGGATGATACAAGGAACGACAAAACCAATGACAATATATCCGTGAACATAGTGGACTGAAAGGTGTAATTGGGTCAACTGCTTCTGTTTCATTATTTATGTTTCAAATTTAGTAGAATACAAATAAGGGAACCCGTTGGGAATCAGACGAATGATCGACCATTTGTTGCTGTAAAACAGAATTTTTTTTATGTTAAAAACGTCATTGTCCATGATAATTATTTCCACAATGGGAAACTGTTCCCAGGAGAGTAATAGCATCATTTTGCCTTTGATAAAAATATAGAATACTTGGGTTAACCGTATTTACTTACGTTAATGATAGCTTTTTATTTATAAGAAAAGTCTTGACTAATAACTGCATTCACGGCCTGAGTAGAATGGCAGCTACTCAGCCTTCTGTATATAAAAAAATAATTTTGGGTTGGGGAAAGAGATTATGAGAGCTTTAGCTGCCAATTGTTCGATTGACTTTCTATAAAAAAAAGCATCAATCCTTCCACAGATTAGGTGAAATAACAGGCAGCGACTTTGTATATATGTACATATGTATGTGTATATATGTATGTATGTAAGATTTCATTTGACCGGATGAAACATGGCACATTCATTCACTATGTGACCTTGATGTTATTACCTTCTGGGAGAAATCGGTCAAAGTTTGACTTTTATTACCTTTTTTTGGAGAAATCGGTCAAAGGTTATAAGTCAAGGACCCACATTTTGGATGTTTTGAATACTTCTTAGACATACCCATATTTATAAAATTAATGTATATCGATGAATTATAAACAATAATTCTATGTTAATTTACTTAGACATACCCATATTTATAAAATTAATGTATATCGATGAATTATAAACAATAATTCTATGTTAATTTACTTTGCAGGTTAGAATTCAAAGGCCAGAGATAAAAATCGCAAATTTTCGGAAATGTAAATGTTTCACAACTAGCTTTGCATGCCTCAGTCATTATCTTTCATTGTGGAAGATTTTATTACCAGATTATATTGCCTAATATTATAACCCAATTTAAATACTCGTATATCTAGAATCACCTTTTATGTGTACCATCAGTGAAACAATGCAGCATTTTAATACAGAAGAAGGTGTGTCAAATTGATTAATACGGTTTACTTTCTTGGAGTGTGGGTCCTTGCATAGTAGCGCTGTGCATATAGGCTAGACGCTAATGGCTCTAAATCTGATTCGGACTCTGGGTTGGAGCTGTTTTGCCTTATGGAGTGCATTGGCTCCATAAGCAGCATATCATCGATGCTCGCTGCTTAACTGTTCGCCTTGTTAGTGGCACTGAAGGAAATCGTATATCGTCCTGAATGTGACTTTATAAATTGCAAGGATTCCCAGATTCTTGGGGAATTTGAATACAAAGCTTCGTAGAGGTAATATTTTTATTAGGCCGTAGATTTAGGAAAGTGAATTTTAGTTGGATGCTACATATAAATTGGTGCGCAAGGAGATAGCGCAGCTGACGACTTGGCAAGGACGGTGGTAACACTCAGTATACTTTGATGTACATCCTTACCACTTAAGGATACCCATCTAAGCAGAAGTAAGAAGGTAAAGGAGGCTTGGCTAATCTCCTTGGAGAATGTTGTTGGTAGTCATCAGCATTCGCTGGAAGTTGGCAATTTACCTATCCCATGGGTGTACAGTGTTATGGCAAAGTGAAAATATACCTTAGGGCAGAAGATGGATTTTTAACGTCAGGAAAGATTTGGCCTTTCTGCAGAGACTGTTTGTTCCCTGTGGCTACGAGGCACTTGCTGGTCAAATCTTCCAACCTTTAGGATCAAAGACTCCCTTCTTCTCTATAGGGTTCCAAGAAAGGATGTGGTTTACAAATCTAGTGGAATACTTAGGTTTGTGAGAGAAACTGGCCTTATTAATCGATTTAAGCTATTGCTGCTCTGCTTTTATAGATTTTTAATATGTAATTTTATAAATTGTTGTTTTGAAAGTATTTTACTTTAATTTTTTTATCAAAGTTTTTGCAACCAAAGAAATATTTCCAGTGTCAATGACTATAGTTGTTACCAGTGTTAATGACTATAGTTGATATCAGATGACAACAACATATGGTATCTTTTTCATACTCATAAATGACAGTGGTAATTCTATAACAGTTGTATATATTGATTCACTTCTTTAAAGGACAAAGTTCAAGGTCTTAGACTTTAGGGTGTTCAGATCCTTCATGACCAGCTAGCTGCTTATTATGGTATCCTTTTCATATTCATAAATTATAAATACACTTCCTAATGAATAAGATCAACGTGTTTGGCCTGTGAAGGTGAAAGGTTAATGTTACATGCCAGGTTACAGGTCACTTAACATTGCTCTCAGTTATTAATGAGCCTTAGCGTAGTTATGCTCTGATGTCAGAGTGCTCTTGTTTTTATTCCATTAAACAGTGGTGTCACTGGAAAGACGACCCTGCACTTTGTCCTTGTTAGTGAATGTTAGATCAGCCTTACGAGGCGGTAAGTGACATTCCTTGTAAATGTCTGTTCTTATTAAGTACTGTACGCTGAAACTATGGTTACTGAATTTTAGGTTGACGTGCAATATGCATCAGACATTTCCTTGGATCTCTGTTTTCGCACTGGAATTTATCACTGATGACTTTGGTCGACATGCAACAGGCAGTAAGTATTTCCCATTATTCCTTATTATTATGTATTAGAATGCTGTCAATGATTGGTTTAGCTTGGCGTACCAGGTAATAAGAAGTGGTTGTCTGTCTTCTTTGACGAACATTTGAATATGGACAGTGAATGATTTATTTTAACATTCAGACGGCATATTTAATATCATTAAAACTCGTTAAAACTTACTCGATTGAGGATAAAGTGCAGCATATGATTGGAGCTCACTAAAGTTATGGCAGTGAGAGGTATTGGCTTGCAGAAAGCAGTATAACTGGATGCATGCCCATGACATTACACCCTGGAATATGGTTATTTAGCTCTTTAGGTCCATGTACAGAAGGCAATACTTATTGGATATTTGTCTTGCAAAGACTAACACAGCAAGAAACATGATGACCATATTTAGCCAGGTGAGTTAAAAAAAGGGGGGGAGTAGGAATACTGGATTTTAAGCATAAAGTAAGCAATAGCCTCTAATCTTGAAGAAGAAAGTTTATAGAACTCAAGGAAACCGTAAGTGGGGAGGGAATTCCACAGTTTAGTGGGCGACGAAAAGGAATGAAACCATCCTGGACTGGAGAGAGAAAGCCGATGTGGGAAGGGGTTGATGGTGAAGATTTTGGGTAGAATGAATTGCCTAAAGTCAGTTCAGTCAAGAAGGAAATAAAAATGATATCCAAGACCTAGCAATGTAAATGTGAATTAAAAAAAAAAAGTTTTTACCACATCAAAATAATACATGATTTTATGTATTAGAAAATGAAAATCTTGTGTCGCCAAAAATTATTCCTGTTTTTGGAATATTTGATTCCTTTTTTCTCGATTTACATGGTTTAATGTTTGTCACCAAGTCATAAAAAAATTTAACTTAGATAATGTTCGAACTTTTTTTGAGTGTGCGAGCTTATACAGTACAATTTTCAAGACACTAGAAATATGGGGTTTTAAGGGGTCCTCTGCGTGTCATGGCAGGTATATGAATGTCATATAATGTTTTATGCTTTCTGTAATTTTCTTAATGGGAGCATATTCGCTTTGTTTTTGCTGGGTGAAGACATGTCTCTTTGACCGAATCTGACTATCAGATTTAGAAACTGTATATCAGTCTTCACGCCTTTATTTAAGCAGCCTTCGGCTAAAGTGATCCTGATCGTTACACCCAACTTTCAGGTAACCTCTGTTTTGAAGCACTTTCTATAATTTAGTTAGCACTGTTGACAAGATGTATTTTTTCTGGAAAATTATGTAGCAGCACCAAGATGAGCAGTGTATTAATCCTTCAGTGTATTTTTTAAAGTAAAAGGTCTGTCCTGTCAATTGGAAATGCACTTGATTCCTGTAGAATTGCGCGAGCTAGGTTGTGACGGCATTAAGCTTGGTAATATCACTAGGTAACATTCTTCGTCTCCTCCTGGATTTGAAAGTAACTTTCAAACATGGATCTGTATGCACAGAACGCCATCAGATGGTCAGAGCGAAGCCTCTTGAGTTTTGTGCATTTTCAGAAGCTGCGTCCCTTTCACAAAGATGCAGTTTTCGTTCTTCCTAAAATTAACTCCTCCCCTCCATCAGTAAGTCAAATCGTGCCAAGTGAGGGTCGAAGGAAATGGCGCATGGGGCCCCAGAGGTAAGGGCCTCAATATTTATCACTGGGAGATATTTATCGATTTCATGGTGCCTTTGGTTCATCGCCAACTCTTTACTTTTTTTATGCTACCCATTTCTCTTTCTTCCTTTAAGGAAGTCTCGAAGCTTTTGAAAGTAATTAGATTTGTTTGTAGTTACCTTGAACACGTTTTTCCCAATTTTGCATGTAGCTTGTAGTTCTGCATTTGGAATTCTTGAAAGTTTTCGTGGCTGTGTATTCAAGCATTTATCATTTTGAGTTGTTATTATCACACAGATATATATATATATATATATATATATATATATATATATATATATATATATATATATATATATATATATATATATATATATATATATATATATATATTATGTAGTTTCAGTATTTTTTATTCGTAAATTCCTTCTGTTAAGTATCTGATTTTTATGAATAATTAATATTTTATTTAGAAAAGTCCGTCAGTAATGTCTCGATATACACACATGAGATGGATAATAAAATAAAGGTATTCCCAGCCATGCATTTATTAATACAATATATTCCATATATAGATCCATACATACAGAGACATTTGTAGTACACAAGGAACTAAGGTTTATTAATGTGTTGTCTTTGCTAACCTAACCAAAAGAGCATGAAAATCAAGATAATCCACACATTAGAGTCTCTCCCTTGTCTGCTAGAAAAATTGATGAACGTCTCAACAAATACATTTAGAAAAGGAAAAAGACACAGTGAAAGGATTCAAGTAAAACGTTTAACAGCAACATCGTACGTTATTGAGGGTGGGTTCCATTTCAAGCAAATGTATCCCTCTAATTCTGAAGCCCTCCTCGACGGATTTGTGTTGGAAAATGAAGTGTTCTCACTTGTAAACCTACGGTCGCGCGAGACGGATAGAAAGTGCTATTTTTAAGAGAGAGGGAAGTTGATGGAGTCGTTAAGTCCCCCCCCGGTGAAAGAGATCATCGTCGTCTGGAAGCAATGCGTTTTCAGTCGCGTGTTGATTGGCTGGTTCAGGAGGAACCCCAAGAGCTAAGCTTGATGGGAAAGAATATGAAAGACTAGTCGACCCTTTCGTTCCATTGGGCTGTTGATGTTGTTCTTGTGTGTGTGTCTGACTTTGTTTTTTCCCATTACGTTTCCCAGATCTCCCGCGATTCAGAAGAATGAAGGTGTGTTTTGCCTCTCCTGTCTTCCTCCTGGGAGAAGAAGAATTCAAGGGCGACAGATCATGACACAATCGTTCCCTGTGAAACCTCGCTCTTCTCCTTGTTGTACTACAAGAATCCTGGGACTTAATGTTATGATCCTTATACAAAGGCGCAACAAAAAATGATAGGGGGAAAAAAGAGGAAGGAGACGGGAAAAGTTGAACGGATCGAAGACGTCGAGGGGGCGTGTGAAGTTATGTCCGGCAATAGTGTAATGTAATGAGGGGATTGGTATTGGATACAAAACGAGTATTTAGATATTTTAACCCTCGGTCACTCGTTAGCAGTCGTTGGGCGTTGTTGATGTCATCACATTACTGCTGCTGTTGCATCATTCTACCAAACGCGCCACCGAAAGGCTGTCAAGGGAGATGAAAGAAAAGGAAAGTTACTTTTTGGAAAACTTAGATATTAAATATACACGCATACATTGACAAATTTGTAAATTGTTCCATATTTAATCAGACCGTACCTTGCTTGTCAATAAATCAAACAACAAACAACTATGCTGAAAGCAGATAAGGACAGGCAGCAGAGAGAGGAGAAAGGAATCTAAAAGAATACTTACTCTATTTGTCACTAACTTCGTACACTTAGATCTGCGGAAATAGAGGTTAAAAAAAGAAAATTAGGAAGTAGACTAAAATTAATTTATGCCTACAGTGCTTTTACAAGAACGATTTTATCATATGTGCAGAGAGAGGGAGAACGGATAGACGAATGAGACTGGAAGTATAAAATGATTGTGTGGCCAGACTGCGAGGAGGCAAAAACTGTCCTCTGACTACGTAGCATGTGAATTTATTTGATGTGTTACTTTTTACAATCCGAGAACTTGTATATTTACAATATGTCAGAGTCAGTGAAAGAGAAGGAATGTTCATGCATTATAATCAATCACTTGGTTAGTTTGTAAGACAGGCTGAAAGAACAAAAGAACCTCGAAGGTAGCCAAGCATAGTCACCGCATGGAACCAGTCCACAGGAGCTCTTAAGTCAGCTTTTGTTATTTTGGGAGTCCATTTATCTTCTGGCAAGAAAAGTCAGATTGTGGTTATCAATTTGATTGTCAGTATTTGCATAGCCTTATGCAGAATATGATTGAGATTTGATTTCTTAATTTAGAAGGAGAGATTGCTTTTTAGTTACGTTTATTAGTTTATTTTGGATTTTATGAATGAAATTAATGAATATATTCCATCGTTAATATACTGCATTATGCCACAGAAATTTAAAGGAAAGTTACTGCGGTCCGAAGAGAGCGCTGGTAAGTCGGAAAGAAGCTGAAGTTAAGCATAATTCCTTGTTTTCTTATTCTTGCGCTTGCTGAAGCAGTGGCTGTGAATACGGTGACCTTACCTGGGGGGACATACGAGCCATTGAACCGGCACGTCCTTTCACCTTAGCTTTGTTAGCGACTTGTTCTGCGTTGTCAGCACGTTCCTCAGCTTCCTCCAGCTCCTGCTGGGCCTTGCGGAACTTGGCTAAGTTGAGGGCGGCAATTTCCTCAGCCTCCTCGATCTGCCGCTTGTAGGTCTTGATCTTCTGCTGGAGCTTGTCGACCAGATCCTGCATCCTCTCGTGGTTCTTCTTGTCCTCGTCGGACTGGAAGGTGAGCTCCTTGATGCGTCTCTCGCACTTCCTCAGGTTCTTCTGAGCGTCGGCGTGGCGGCGGGCTTCATCGTCCAGTTGGCTCTCGAGTTCACGGACGCGCTTCTCGAGTTTCTCAAGGGCCTTCTTGCCTGCCTTGAGGGCGTTGCCTTCAACCTCCTCTAACCGGACCTGAAGTTCTTTCACCTGGACCTCCAGCCCCTTGCGCATCTTCTCCTGAGTCTGGGCGTGTTCCTGCTCTGCTCTGAGCTCGTCTGCAAGGCGGGCGGCATCGACCATGGCTTTCTTGGCCTTCTCCTCTGAGTTCTTGGCTTCATTCAACATCTCGTCAAGATCAGCCTGTTGAGGAGAATGAGGGCGAGTGTCTTGCTAAATATCGACCTCTTTCAGGATCTATTAACTCGTTTGTTGTGAGTTTCAATAAATGAGTTTATGTATGTGTTATTATGTGTTTGTGTGTTTTGATAAATTATAATTCCTTATGCAGCACATACACATATACATATATACACATATATATATATATATATGTGTGTGTATATATATAAATATATATATATATACTGCATAATATATATATATAAGCTTAGGTATTAGAGTTAAGTGTAAAATATGTTTTATAATTGCATATAATTTTAATACGTTTGTTTTAAGTAATTTAAATATAGTGTATCTGGTATTTAGTCTGTTTGCGTAAATGAGCAAATTATATATATTGGAATAAATATAGAGAGATAAATAGATAATTAGAGAGATATATATGTTAAAATCCAGTGGCCTACTGAGGAAATATATATGTATGTATAAATAGGAGAGAAATGTTGGGATATACCTAGATAATAACATAATAATTATGTATGTATGTATGTATTTGAATATATATACACTGTAAAATGTTTATGACTGCATATGTATAATATATTTGTTAAAAAAATATATATAGTATATATATATATATATATTTTCCCCATATATAATATATATATATATATATATATATATATATATATATATATATATACTATATATTTGGGGAGATTTTGTCTATTCAATTCTCTTTTCCCCTTTCTTTCTTATATTTATTTATATATATAAAGAAAAACAGCTGGAGAAACTCAAAATCTTAAAAAAAAAAATACATTTTCTATAGTTATATGTACTAGCTATTGGCCTTGTCCTTACATGAAGTGTCTGCATCTCGCTCTCCAACTTCCTCTTGTACGACAATGAGGCTGTTCTGAGGGGTAATCATTGGGGTGGTCGTGTGAGCCTCCACCAGGTTCCAGCCTCTGCTTGGCGCCTGCCGCGGTCTGACTGTTCCAGGAGAGTTCTGGATTCTTCCAGCTCGCCATGGAGGGCGTTGGCTCTGCGCTCGGCAATGCCATTTTGTTCTCAGTACTCTCTGAAGGCGCTGCTCCTCTCCTCCATGGTCTGGTTCCTTCATTTCTCCCACCAGTTTCTTGATGTGTTTCTGCAGGTCAGCGTTGGCCTTGTTGGAGTGGTCGAGGGCGATCTCGAGCTCGTTGATGTCGGACTCGAGTTTCTTCTTCATCCTGGGGCCTCAGCACTTACCCGCAACTTCGGCCTCTGGGAAGCCTGCATAAGTCGATAGCACGCTGAGTGGCATTCCCTAACTGGAACGGGAAAAGTTTAAAGGTTATTTACGTTTTTAGTTGGTATTTTAGTGATTACAACTTTTATACGATGTTTATTATTCATTTATTTCTACGGAGGTTGGTAACCTGAAGGTTGTTTTGTAAAAATGTTTGATTTGAATCGAACCCATAAAGAGAGGTAAGATTTTTGCGTTATATGAAGAAGTGCATTACTTGACCTTAGAGAAGCCTTCAACTGTCTCAGTATGAAAAATAAATTTCTGAATGCTTGGAAATTATAATAGTTGTTTATCGTTCAGTTAAGTTTATATTTTGGAGTCTAAGATGAAAAACCTACCGTGTGTTTTCGAACTCTTCTTCCTTTTCTTGAATTCTCCTGTCGATCTCCTGCCTGACCTGGCTGAGTTCGAGCTGAGCTCTTAGAACCTTGTTTTCTTCCTGTTCTAGAGCTGCTTCTGCTTCTTCTAGAGCAGCCTGAAGCTCTTCCTTCTCGATTTCGAGTCTCTTGCGGTTCTTTTCGACTTCGTGAAGGGAGCGGCCTCCTTCACCAATTTGGTCCATGAGGTCCTTGATCTCATCGGCGAGGTTCTTGTTTTCTCGTCGGACGCCGTCGAGCTGCTCGAGGTTCTCCTCGTAAGCTGCCTTGACACGGAAAAGTTCCGTGGAGTAGTTGCGGCATTCCTTCTGAGAAGCGTCAAGCTCAGCAGCAAGGTCATCGACCTTCATTTTCCATTCAGAGATGATCTTATCGAAGTTCTTCTGTTTCTTTTCAGCGGCAGCGGCCAAGGTCTGAGCGCGCTCAACCTCAATCTGCATGTCCTCGAGCTCGGTGCAGACACGCTGCTTTGTCTTTTCGAGGTTCATGTTCTTGACATTGAGCTGCTCAATCTGCTGTTCAGCTTCTTCCAGGCGGGCAGCAAGCTTGAGACGGGCAGCTTCCAGCTCTTCGGCGCGTGCCACGCCTTCAGATTCATACTTGGCGCGCCACATCTGAGCCTCGGCATTCGACTTAGAAAGTTGACGTTGGAGGTCAGCCTTTGCTTCGCCTTCTTCGTCGAGTTGCTCTCGGAGGCCGTCGATGTCATGTTCCAAGTTTCTGAATTTGCCGAGGAGAGTAGCACGTTCCTGTAAGATAAAATATTTTGAATTAGATATATTCAGTGTATTCTTTGCTTTCAGCCTTGCAGTATACATTTAATCGAAAACTATACACAATTTCTTACGGGTTAAGGGATGACTTACTCTGCTCTCATCGTCGGCGAGTTTGCGGGTATCCTCGAGCTGGTTGGTGAGAGAGAGCTTAAGCTTAGAGAGCTGTCCGACCTGGCTTTCGGCTTCTTCCAGCTGGCGCAGGAGGTCGGCGTTTTCAACGGCAAGCTTCTTCTTTGTGGCATCGAAATCGTTCAGGGTGCGGTTGGCTTCATCGAGCTTGGACTGGATTTCATTGGCCTGGTGTTGCAACTGCTTGTTCATCTTTTCAGCCGCAGCCTGTTGTTTTGCAATGAGGGGGAGGGGACAAATGTTGCAGGTTAGAAAAGTGATGTCATTTGTGTTTTGCAGAAATTTCAATATGTCAAAGTAATAATTAAATCTCTTGAAATGAATCTCTTTCTGTATTTCTCTGTATTTGAATACAATGGATTATTGGATGAAGTTTTGTTGGTGTAATTAAGTATAATTTGGCATATTTCACGGATTTGTATTGCACGAAGAGTCTACCAAGAATGTTTCGACTAAGAATGTGACAAGAATTCTAAGAGTTGTTTTACGAGAAGAGACAAAACCACAAGAACTGGTACCACAGGAAACACGAGATAAAAAGATGAAGGTGGAAGCAGGCAGAAGAACCATTTTAATGAGAGATTTTTAGTGATTTTGTCTACCTGCTCCCTGGCGGTGTGGTTTAAAGCCTGTTTTGCATCATCCAGCTCTGACGATACACGCTGCTTCTCGAATTCTAGTCTACAGGAAGAATGTGAACGAGGGTCAAAACTGGTGGGGCTATAGCTACTGGCTAATGGAAAAATATAACCTAGATTTTGGTACTAGAGTAAGCTTGGTTTGAATCTCGCAAAGGAATGGATAATCCCATCCAGGATTTTTGACTTGTGTGCGGGACTCTGTTACGTAGTACGTAGCACAAAATAAAGAAAGTGATGGTACATGCAAGCCAAGAGATTAAAAAGCACAAAGCAGAGCAAAGTTACTTCCAGCTTCTGTCTGACTGCTGCTGTCGCACATGTGTTACTACTAACTTTTTTTTTCCTGAAATACTCGACCAGCATTAAGGTGACTTCCCGAATGAAGGCATTCCCATGAACAATTCTAGGACGTGAAAGCTAAAATGTTTTCGTCTATGATTTAGCAACGACTGCTAATGATATGAACATACACGATGGCTCTATTATATGAACGTGGATGCTGTGTGCCCTTGGGTTACCTTATCTGAAGCCATATGGTCTGTTGCAAACTTCAAATCATCAGCTTGGGCCTTCAGCTGAGACTTTTCCTTCTCAAGCCTGTTAGGATATCGTGTGGGTTAGCAAGTTTACGTTTGATTAAAAGGGTAGAGTCAGCAATTAAGAGACTGATTTTTGTTATGGATAATCCTAAGTTTACTTTATATATATATATATATATATATATATATATATATATATATATATATATATATATATATATATATACTATATATATATATAAAAATAAACTGTGCAGTATATCCATACCAAATTTCTGTGAAGGCAATTTGTTACTGGTGACGGGGTCAGTAGATGAAGTTAAAAGTTTTTATTTTTCTTTTGGTAGCGAGTGATTAGCAACAGCTTGTTCTGGGCGCACTAGTAGCATCAGTTCTTATGAATATGGGTGTGGTACCACGCCAGGGGTATTTGCAAGCTGCTTTACCTTGTCATTACTGAGCATATCAGCTGCAGATCGGGCATCATTGAGTTCCGAAGAGAGAGTAGTCTTTTCACGCTCCGCCCTGAGATTTGGGTCACAGGTAAATACTAAGGAATTTTCTTGCTTGGGATAAAAAGTTTTATTGCTACATTAAGCCCACCACACTCGTGTTACCCAAGAAGGCGAGTATGAGGCAGGTTCTATTTACTTGCATTCACTAATGCGCAGGGTTTACTGGGTGTGACTCATTTCATTTTGAAAGTGAAATGAAAAAAAAGCACGGAAGGAGAACAAATAAGAAGGAAATAAAATGTTAATAGAGTGCGGAAAGTCACGGAAAAGCAACGTAAAAAAAAATAATGGGTAAAGAAAAATGCAAACAAGTCTCTCGTAGCTCTCAAGCTAGGAGATGGTAATTATGAATGGATCAGCTGATTCAATGCTTGTATCTATAGCATTTCAGCCGTCCCTTCAGAAAGCTAAAGAAAAAAAAATATATTCTCATCAAAAGGCAGGCAGGTGGTAACATCTCGTAGGACTGTCAATTTTGATTTGTTTGTTTGTTTGAAAGAAATAATGAGTTTTATTATTTGGCAGAAGTGGTGGCCAATATGTTTTCTGGATCAGGTTTTTCTTCTGTTACCTTATCTCTTGCCAGGCCGTCCATAGCCGCCTTAGCATCTTCCGCTTCTCTCTTGATTGCCTCCTTATCTTTCTCAGTCCTAGAGTGGACGGGTTTGATATTGGCCACCAAATGAAGCAAAAGGAATCGAACCAAAGAAGAAAAATATGAAACGAAAGCACAATTATTATTGTTATTGAGCAACCAAAATGAAGAAGAGGGGAAACAGAAATTAAGGGCACGTAGCTTTTTTTTTTTTTTTTTTGCTGTTAGCATGGGTTAGAACAGGACATCGATTTGATAATGCATCATATAGAACGTGAAAATGATTGTATTTAAATTGAAGCTACACTTTAATTCACTGATCTAGAAAAATAAATATAAATAGCACATTGAATATTCTCTTTATGTTCATCAATATGAAAACCTTAGTAGTTTATTTTTTTGACTAATGCAGCAAGGTAAGTAATATACATTGATATATACTTTGTTGTTTCTCATACCTGGCCTTCATCTTATTGAGGTGGTCGATTTGTTCAGACATTTCTGCAACTGCATCGTTGTGCTTCTTCCTAAGACTGGCGAGAGCCGATTCATGCTGGATGTTGGACTCTTCCAGGTCGCGGCGAAGTTTGGCCAGCTCGGCCTCTCTCTTCTTATTGAGTTCGATCTGGGCAGCTGTGGCACCACCGGCCTCATCGAGACGCTCACCAAGCTCTTCCAGTTCACGTCCGAGGTGAGTTTTCGACTTTTCAGCCTTAGCTCTGGCCTGGCGTTCATGTTCAAGCTCTTCCTCGAGTTCTTCAATGCGGGCTTGCAGTTCCTTAATCTGTTTTTGTAGTTTGGAAACGAGACCTTGCTCGTCCTCAAGCTTGCTGGCCAAGGAGGAGACTTCCTTGTCCTTTCGTTGGATGGTTTGTTCAAGTTCTTTCTTGTTACGCTCGAGGTCTGAAACTGCTTCTTGTGTTAGCTTGAGGTCACCCTCGACTTTTCTCTTTGATTTATCTACTTCACCGCGGAGCTTCTTTTCACGCTCTAGGGAATCCTCGAGTTCATCGAGGGTCGATTCGAGTTTGGCTTTAACCTTGTTGAGATGGTTGCACTTATCTTCGATACCTTGGAGATCTTCCGCTGTCTTCTGGTTGCATTCCTGGAGGTGCTTCTTTTCTTTGTTGATTTTATTGATGAGTTCGTCCTGATGGGCAATCTCATCATTTAGGTTGCGAATTTGGTGATCTTTAGTTGCTTTGTCCTGTTCAGCCTTTTGTATAGAGAGTTCAAGATCTTCAATGTCCTTCTTGAGTCCGCTGATTTCCTGTTCCTGCTTCTTCTTGCCTTGGAAGAGCTGATTACGAGCTTCCTCCTCCTGCTGTAGGCGCTCAGTGGTTTCCTGAGAGTAGAAATAAGATAATCCTTTGGTCACTCAAGCAAATAAAACTTAGAAAAGGGGATCAAGACACACCCTTATCTTCACATTAAACACAAACACTAAAAGACACAAAGACACAACTAATAGTAGATAGATAACTATTCGACTGGTGCACAATGGGTTAGGGAAATCGTGGCAAGTCCTACCTCCACGATGGGGTTGTATAAGGAACCCATTCTGGCTACTGCTAGATTTAGGTATGTGTGTTTTAAGAACAAGTAAGGTAAAATACAGTGGGAGGGGATAAGGACTACTCGTTAACAGATCGTACACAAGACCACAGTGGGGAGCTGGGTCGTTCGTATGGTCGCTACCTGAGCCAGACTGGCGTTTGAGTCTGCCTTCAACCTCAAACTCACCGAGGTTGAGTCATCAAGCCACACCTGGCCACCTCATCATGGCTTACGTAAACAACCCACCCACATCAGGTCTAAAATTATCAACTAATATTTCTCCCGAGGAGTAAGTTCCGCGATTTATGAAAATTAATAAAAATACAGGAAAATTGGAAGGGTTCATCAATGCCAATACTGATTATAGAAACATTTGATGATCATAAAATAAAACGGAGAGGGACCTAAAATTACTCTTAAAAGAATAAAGAACTTTCTAGAAAAACCATTTACTAATACGATGACTAAAAACGGAGGAAATGAGTGAAATTGCTGCTTAAATGATTAAATTGGTGATAAAAACACCAGGTTGGAGTCATGCCTCTTAAGGAGTGTGCACGGTGGAGCGTTTACCAACGACTAATCAGTTGTGCGTGACCAGAATTGAACGGATCTAAATTTAGGACTCACATTGAGCTGAGCTTCCAGGTCCGCCTTCTGGCTCTGCAACTTGGCCTGCTTGTCTAGGTACTCGCTTACATTGCCTTTAGTGGATTCGAGAGCCACCATGAGGTTGTTCTTCTCTTCGAGGAGGGCGAGGTTCTTGGCCTCGAGCTCCTTTCGCAGCTTAGCCTCCCTTTCGTAGTTCTCTTCGGCCTTGGCGGCTTTCTCCTCGAGAGCGCGAATCTCATCCTCGACTCGGGTGACGTTGAGGAGGGGCTTGACCTTCTGCCAGAGACGGTACCAGGCCCAGGTGCGGAGTTGCATGAACTTCCTGAGGTTACGCTGGACGACGATAAGGGCGACGCGCTGCTCCTGCAGTCTCTTGTAAGTCTTTCGGCTGATGTAACCACGGATCCAAGCTTGCATCCAAGAGATAATCTTTGCCAAGCGGTCATCTCGAAGTTCTTCTAAGGTACCCACCACACCGGCGCGGAAGAATACCTGTCCCAAGACCGATACCTCCCCGTTAAGCAAAACAGAAGTAACATACGCCTCTTGCCCTACTTTTTTTCCAGACAGCTTAATTATCTGATTTAAATTAGAATAGTGCATTACTAGTTTGAGATCCTTGAGCATTAAAATTTTTCTAACATATGACTGAATATAAATATTGCAAGATGAATGTTGAATGCTCGTCAGTTCTACTCTAAAAGGGCTTCCTAATAAGGAATTCATTTGCTGAAAAGTTGTATCACTTACCTCATCGACAATGAAAACTACTGTTGTAAAATACAGGGAGAGAAAAGTACAAAGTTATGCTGACAGTAGTAGGAATTATCTGATAAGGATGGCAGCAATAACAGAAACTAATATTACAAGTGGCCATTTAAGATCAAGTAAATTACTTGTTGTAACTGCCTCAGGAGGAAAAGCACAAGATATTGAGTGCATGTGTCAGAGGAACGAAAGTGTACCTTCGTGGAACCATAACGGAACTGACTCGCATCCATATTGATGTGTTCAAGGATTGATTTGCAGGCGATCTTAGGATCAACCTCCTCTGTTCGTTCCTGATGGAGCAGCGGAGGGCACAGGACACGGTATCTGGACAAAACTATGAAGCGTCAAAAACACTCACACTGCAACAACGACGACAAAACAGCTACAACAAGGCTAGGGCAGATGGTATCAGGCACTCTGTTCAGAGGAGGCTGTGTGTGTCTTTCTCCACGACGTGACCTCAGGTTATTTTGGGGAAACACTTTGGGAAAGCAATAATAAATCCCATGTTACACAACATTACACAAGTTTTTCAAGTGTTTTTCTTGAAGAGGTGAAAAAGTGTGTGAATACGATCAAAATTTAAAGTTGGTTCATTGTTTCTGTATTTACTGAAAGTATAATACAACAAAGTCTGATGCTGTACCGGGGCATTACTTTCACGAATGAAACATGGAATGAAAAATAAAGCAAACAGAGCCATTTATGTCAAGAGTACAGGGGATTGTGCATCGATACATTGTCGGTTTGTACCTTTTCTCGTTATTTTAAATAGTAAAATTTTGATTGATGTTTTGCAGAAAAACTCATTGGTTCTTGAGTGATTAAGAATTTAAACCAAGAGAGAGGCATAAACTATAAAATGACCGTCTGGAAAGTTATGATACTTTATTTGAAGATTTTATTGTAATTTAACTCTCTTAGTAGGCAGCCAGTGAACAATAATAATTGGTGCCTTTTGGAGAGATACCAAGAAATCTTTGCTTTTGTTGCATTTCAATTAAGTATGCCACTGTCCAATTATATGTTGTTAATTAACTGTGGAGATAATTATAGGAATAGGACAAAACACATATTGAAAGAAATTAGTAGTTTTTGGGTTGGTTGGTTGGTCGTCCTGCCACCTGTTCCCAGCTCAGAAAACATTGCAAAGAACATCATATCACAGTAACACCTAATAAGGATAAAATAAATTTAGCTAGATATAAATAGAAAAAATGGGACAGTCTTCACCGCCATTTCGAGTCGGTGAATGTAAACAACCCTACAGAGGGAAAATGAGGTTAAAGGGACGATACAGATACAAAAAGGGGTCTATGGATCTATATCTAGGACATCTAAGAACACAGCTAGAAAAATAAGTGAGAACTGCCTTTGTATGCCCCATCCTGTATTTCTCGGCCTCCAGGTTGATGGCTTCAAGGATGACAGCACTTGCTTTCTTTTCATCCTCGGCTGCGTTAGCTGCTTTAGAGGCTAGGATGCCGTATCTGGAGGGCAGAGCAGGACAGGGAGAAGGCTGAGGTTTAGCTGAGAGTCTGTATCTTAAGGACAACCTTACCGATTAAGTCTTCCTTTGTGTTGGTACCAAGCTATTTGTTCAGGTATAACCCAGGGCACTAAGAAAGTTCTCATCTACGGTCTAGAAACTATTCTTCTACAAAAATCTAAGAAGTGCCTTTCTCTGATGCGAAACATGGGCTGACAATCTTTCTTAATTCCTAGACTAATAAAGCAGTCTTCTCACTAAATCTGTTGCATTCATATGATGGCAAAGTCTTTTATTTGCCATGGATAATGAAAGGGAAACTCTCCTAATAGATCTATGTATGTCGACAAATGTGGCCCAGAATAACGGAAGTTCATGGGTGTGTAATGAAAAAATACTCGGGTATGATATAAAACACCTTTCGCTTTCACTAAGCATGCACAGAGGAACACTTGATGCAAGTGAGCACTAACAGACAGAAAATTCTTCATCTCTCCTTTTTTCCGTTATAGAGGAAAAGAGTGAGAGAGAGGGACACAGAGTGTACATCACGTGCCTTCGTATGACCCAGTCTAAACTTTTCAGCGTCAAGCTCGATGATCTCGAGGATGACTTGAGCGGCTTTCTTTTCGTCCTCGGCTGCAGCAGCAGGTTTCGAGGCTAAGATACAGTATCTGATGGAACGAGGAAAGCACCAGTTGCCAAGGTTAAAACAACATGGGTTGAGGAGAACGTTTGCAGGGGCAATATGTTAAAGTTGTGAAGATTTTATTAAGATAAGGAAAATAAGATTTAGTCATAATGAGCTTAAATAGAAATGATAAAAATGTTAGTGCAGGACTGAAAATAATATTTATAAATTAGAAAACGTTCAATTAGAGTTATGAGATGATCATATGGGTCAAGTATAAGTGCTTAATGCTAAGTAAATATTAAAATGAAGCACAGCCAATAAGGAGCATAAAAGTAATATGTAAACCAGTGACAGCTAACAGTAAAGTCACATAAAGTAACATTTAGTATGCGAAATGAACGCAAGCCACGTTTAAATAGCTGATAATACTTAGGTTAGCCTGAGATGCAGAAGGTGAATATGCCAAGATTAAGAATAGCAAGAGAACAAGTGTCGAAAAAACTAAGTAGGAACCTTCGCTTTCCTCTTCTGTGATAATTATCTTACCTGAAGGAATTCACCCCCTTTCCAATGTTGCGCGTCTAAGTATCCGTCCTACCTTCCTATTGAGGCTTATGAAATACCGTAAATCAAGTGAGGTGCTATTTCATTAATCCTGTGCATAGTGATTTTCGTCGTTACTGAATTGTAACAATTTTTCTTAAAATTTTTATAATGAAAACTAACGGCACATACCTTTGGTTTCGTTTATCATTTGCTTTATTAATTTTGCCAGTGATATTGCCATGGTTTTTATGGTGTAAAACCAGCTGAATATCACTTGGACACGAAGGAAGCTGGTTGGGAGAAATGCTACAAACTCTACGGACTTTGATCTTCACGTTTCACTTACTCTGTCGCAAACTGAAATTTTCACATGCATCCAAATTATGCCCGGAGGAAATATTATTTGTTGCATAATTTTTCTGATAGTTCAGATCTTTCAGGAAATTCGAGCATTTTGGTGTTGTAGATGACGGTTGTCAGTTTGTTAAGTCTTGAAAATTGTGTTATTTATTCTGTTGAGATCTTATGAGGGTTTTGGTACATTCACTGACGGGAGCCACCATGTCATGTGTTCTCCCTTGCATAAACTCGTTTTCCGTCTTTGATTATCATTCCTCTTTTCAACGAGGTCTTCATTAAAGAGTAAATAAATTTTTACTCATTTTTTTTAGTGTTCAAGTTCAGTTAGTGAAATTATAGGCGTGTGATACTTACCAGTAATTTGCTATTTACAGAAAACTCGTCTCACCTGTATTTCATATGTAACAGGAAACTTGTTTTGCTCTAAGTTACGAGAAACGTTTGAACTGTAACTGACAAATTACATGGAACATTGTCACTCCTATACCTAACAAGTTACAGTAAAACTCTTTACCTATAGTATACAAATTACATGTATATATGTTTTCCCATATCAGTGTTCCTTAAGAATGTTGGTAATGGCATAAAAATAAACCACAGCACTAAATACGATTTCTTAATCATGTGCTGTATATACGAAATGACATTCAAATGTTTGTGTTAAAAATAAAAAGATAAATTAAATCGAATCCATATTTCCACAGTAGTATTCTTAGGCAGATATATTCCAGGTCAAATTAGTAGAGATAGGAATATGTGCCTTGAATGTAAAGTAAGATATTTATCTTGATACGTATAATTTAATTTTTTGTTCTTTTTTCTAAATATAAAAAACGTAGGTCATCGTTTTTATCTTTACTATTAACACGAATCCTAAAATTTAGATTTACAATTGATAAACGTTGGAAGTAGAGGTCATTGCACAAGTACAAATATATATCCATGTACATATACCTACTTACATTATATATATATATATATATATATATATATATATATATATATATATATATATATATATATATATATATATATTATATATATATATATATATATATATATATATATATATATATATATATATATATATATATATATATATATAATTACATATATATATTTATTATATACTCGTATATTGTATATATAGATAGATATGATATACATACATGTTAGTACTTTTGTATAAAATGTGTGTGCTTGTGTATACTCATTTTATTCAGAACTATATTAACAAGTATATGAATCAAATAATATATATGTGTATATATATAATTATATATATATATATATATATATATATATATATATATATATATATATATATGTATGTATGTCTATATATATAATTATATATTTATCTTTATATATAATATATATATGTAATATATTATATATATATATATATATATATATATATATATATATATATATATATATATATAATATATATATATATATATATATATATATATATATATATATATATAAAATATAATACATATACATACTGTACATGTATATATATATATGTATATATATATATATATATATATATATATAATATATAATATATATAATATATAATATATATATATATATATATATATATATATATATATATATATATATATATATATATATATATATGTGTGTATACATTTCAAAGGTTGAACTTACCTATGCTTGAAATCAGGGTAGACCATCCTGTTAGGGAATCCTTTACGACAGATACGGATGCCTTCAAGCACACCGTTACAAGTCAGTTGATGCATGACAAGAGCTGCATCAATCACACCTGTTAGGGAGAGAATGAGCATTCGGGGGTCATAGACAAGGTTCCCCCCCCTTGAGTTTCCCCTCATGGGGAACCTAATAAGTTTTTTGTGACCGCTTTGCAAGCGAAAGTGATATCACCATATTTTCCCCAAATTTTTGAAAATTAACTTGTGCTATAGATGACCGTTATTTCTTTTAAAAAGTGAACGTTAATTTTAAAAAAAATAACCGTTATTCTTTCCAAAAGTAACTGGCACTCTTGTCTCGAAGATATTCGGTGAACTTCAGTCGCAATCTGTATAGTGAAATGTGATATTGATATAGATAGAAAACGTTCTTAGAGACCTGAAGGGGATTGCGTCTTTATTCCAAATATAATTGCAGTATCTGGAAATTTATTCCATTTTTACTCTTAAATTGTGAGATGCCAAATTTGTACATTACTGCAACATGACGGAGGGATGAAGAGAGATTGTGGCTATAATTATTTCTTGGATCATTTTCAGCTGATTTGTAACTTTAAACAGTTTGAAAGCATTCTTCGTTGTGAGCATTTCTGTATCAGAATTATTGTAATATTTTCTTTACAGTACTTATGCATATTTGATAAAAAATAAGAATTGACAGGATACTGTAAATACAAATATAAACATTCAAATGTCCTCTTTAACGTTTGAAGTAAAGAACAGTAGATATTCAACTAAGCTCATTTTTATTTGCTTCAAGGAACAGAACTCGTAAAACTTGCACCTACCTTTCAGCCATACGGCTTAAAACTAATGCGGAAGAAATCGTTCAGCCCGGAATGGCAAACAGATTTCGCAAGAGAAAGCAGAGACATTCGAAGGTAACAGAAGGATTGAAGGTTTGGTTTGTTAAGGTAAATGGGTGCCATTTATGGTAGAGGAAATCGACATTGGAAATGCAAGTCAGAAACTTAATATTTAGAGGTTATTGTCAGAGCGAGTTGGAAAGGAATTGACAAGCGCACAGTGAGGAAAATATTAAAAAGTAATATTTAACAAGAAAGCAAGCCATGAGGACGGGGATGCCATGTAGGGCTATCTTACCAGGCTCCTTCATTTCATTAGGAATGATGCAACGTACGAAGTGAGGGGCAGTGCTTCGCAAGACTGTCATCAGGTTGTTAAGCTGTTCCTGAAGGGACGAAGGATAACAGCAGGCTAAGGCACGAGATGATTTGTACATTAAAAGAGAAAAGGATTACAGTAAGTCGGGACAGTTTCCCCTTCTCCCGGTCCATCGGGTTTGGAGAACACACAGACATGGCGGATGCACTGGTACTCGTAGTGCTTTCCCGCCCAGGCAATGAGCTACACACGGAATTCAGTGCTATAAGGCTTTATGACAAAGAATGAGAAAAAGGTTGAAGACAGCAACAACAGCAGCAGCAGCAGTAGCAGCAGCAGCTGATGATGATATTTTTCGTCGATTGCTTTTACAAAGAGACTTGTGATAAACACTGAGGTTACGGATGATACACAAGTGGTATAGTCATCTGATACCATACTCTGGACAGTTGAGATACAAAATGAAGACAGTGCACATTTAGACAGTTCTGCATTACATCGTTTTATTGATGGCAACGGAAATTATGAACATAGATGCCGTAAGCACATAAAAGATGTGTTAAAGCTCGGAGGCTGTGGGTGCCCGTAGCTTTATGTTAGGAAAAGTATTTTTTGATGTCCACGATGATGTTACGGTTGTAGTTGGGAGGCCTTACCAGCCGCCTTTATTTCATTGGGGATGATACATCGGATGAAATGAGGAGCTGTACTTCTCAGCACCGTCATCAGGTTGTTTAGCTGTTCCTGAGAAGGGTGAAGGACAAGAGAACTCTAAGATACAAAAAGAAAATAAAATAAGGAGCAAATCACAGTGAGAATCTCATGCTTATTATGCACTCGACCCCTGTATCGGTGGGTTACGAGCATCAAGAACGACAAGAAATGGTAAATCTCGCGACTCTGGAAAGAAAATGTCTTCTTCATCCTTTTCCATTTTCCGTCACGATTCCGGACATTAAAAAAACGTATTTAGACGAGAATATGTTACTGTAGACACTGGTTAGTTTTTGGACTAATTCACACTTATAATAGTGAAGTAAAATTGGCTACTAAACTGGGAGATGGCCTGCATGTAAAGTCCTGAATGATTTGGGGTATCACACGGTACCAGAGGAACCTCGAAAAATCCTCAGGCATCTGTTAGGAAAGGTTTGTATCTAAAGAAGGGACGATACTATCACAAGTTCTACGCCACAGAATTCAGTCTCTCACGAATCTGGGAACCGCTAACCCCTTTAATCTGAACAGGTGACTATTGCAATTTCCCATGAAAACTCAATCTTACCCATAGAGACAGATAGACAGACAAAGAGAAATAGAGTTAAAAAACGAAACCGAAAAACAAAATTATATGAGGGCAAGATGGCCCAACCTTGTTTCATGAAGGTGTTTTACTCTGCTCTGTCGCTACGGAGAGACTCATGTTCAGTTTTGGATACGATACCTCATTTTAGGACAGGAGAGAGAGAGAGAGAGAGAGAGAAGTAAGGGTTGGGCTTGGGAGGCAGTAGGGACCGGGACGGTAGAGGGGGCTCTATGGAGACCTTACCAGGTGACTTTGTTTCATTAGGAATGATGCAACGGATGAAGTGAGGCGCTGTGCTCCTGAGCGTTGTCATCAGGTTGTTGAGCTGCTCCTGTGGAGGACCGCGGTACAGATTAGGAACGCGCCTCAGGAAGACACAGACACGTTCCATGGACAGGAGGATTAATAGGTTGTCCTTTTACTTTTTTTAATAGGTTTCGAAGGATTGAAACCGAAAGAAGGGCATGCGTTCAGAGAAGTCAAGGATAATTACTCAACCTACAGGGGAAGTAAAGGGTGGCAGTTCTGTCCCATTTGTGGTGGTGAGGAAACGTTTGAAAAGAAAATCGTGAAGGAACTTAAATTTAGGACCCACGAAGCGTTGTTTCATAGAGTTCGTGGATAACTCGTCTTTTTTCCTGCAAATAGTGTGGAAGAAACTACGAGGAGGGAACAAAGAGGATGTTTGGGTAGGATGATTTTCTGTGTATTTAGTGTGCAGTTGACGTAGTTCCGCCATTTGTACCACTCCAAGAACGATGTCCATTACAATCTGGAGGCTTAAGGGACGGTTAAGGAGTTGAGACAGGGGAACAGACAGACAGACACGATACGAGCAAGAAAATGAAGGACAAAATGTATGTTGTATCTCAGCTGCGCAGGAGGTAATCGCACGGTCTCGTTTGCTGTTTTGAGAAATCGTTTATTAAATGAAACAGGCTACAAGAAAGGATAAGGTTGGCTGTCAGAATGCCCTAAGAGATGCGGCTAGGAAACTACCTTAAGGATATTCGTCGAGGAAGTTTGTGAAATACAGTTGAACACCGCTAAATAGTAACGACTTCTAATTTGTCTAAAGGGTTGGTTACAAGATCTAGAGCCTCTGTTCTTGCGTTGCAGTACAAGAGTAGGCTAGGCTATAGCGAAGGAACTAAGGGCTTCGTAAGTCTATATGCTTTGAAACTAGAAAAGACGCAAGCAGGAGACTATCACCTAACACATGAGGGTGGTCAGGATTGTCCTTGACAGCACTGGCCTAAGAAGGACTGGTAGGATGCTTTGCTTCCTAATATCTACGAGACTTTCAAAGGACTATAAGGAATATGCGGAGACTGTCTTTCTCATGTTTGTTTATGACACACCAGACACAGAAAAAAAATATGCATCTTTCTCGTTTGAGGTCCAAAGGAACGAATAGCAAGATAAAGGTGCCTTTATGCATTGTTTCTGAGGACACAGCACTCGAAAAAATTTATGGAAGAATCCTTGTCGTGGGGATTTTGTTTTAAGAGGACAAAGAAGGACAAAAAAGAGTACTGAAAATAACAAGGAAAAATACAGTAAAGGAATCAATGAATACATGGCCTCACTGGCTGCCCTTCTATAGCTTTAGGGGTTCCGTGAGAGCTGTATCTGGAGAAAGAAAAAAAAAAGGTGCAAACGAGGGAGGGGCTTGTTGCCTTGGCCCTTTGGTTGTCAAAAAGATGTACAGTAATACGGATAAAAAAATATAGGGCAAAAGAAGTAGTTGCACTGGAAAAAAATGTCTGCTTTCGCGGTGGGATGCAAGTTCATCTGTGTCTTTTTCCCATCGTACTCCGCAATCTTACCAGACTGTTTCAATTCATTAGGGATGATACATCGGATGAAGTGGGGAGAAGTACTCATCAGGGTGGTCATCAGCTTATTGAGCTGTTCCTGGGGTAGTAAGAGGTAGGGAAATGTGATTTAGTTCCTTCGCACTGTAGACCGCAAGACCTTGAGCTAACTGCAGCTATCGTAAGGAATGGGGAGGCAGGTGAAATCATTATGAAGGATGAATAACAAAACGAGCAGAGGATAAGTTGAATTGAAGGGTAAATCATTATGATTTTTAAGGAAATACAAATTGACATAGTGTTGAAAACTGTAAAATAAAATAAACAGGACCTGGGAACATCCAGAGAAATCCATCAGTGACAAATGAAAATGAGTTAACAAAGTAGATGACTGAAGCGTCCGTTAGAAAATAGGAGAATAAATGAGCTGACACAAGCGATGAAAATTGTATACAATGAAAAACCACTAGGTCATTGTAAATGCATATATATGAAAAATAAACTGGAAATAACAGTGTGAAAATAATCCTGCTAATGTATACTTGATGAAAAAAAACATTGTACCGTATGCATATTTAAATGAATAATTCTTTCCATAGAGAGGACATTTAAAAGAACAACAGCTCACAATAAATATTAAGTTCAGTGACATATAGAAATGGTAAGCATAAAAAATATTAAATTATGTACAACAATGAAATTCGTAATTGAATATTATATATTTAATATATGTATTATATAAAATATATACAAGTACATATATATATATATATATATCACTAAATCCACGTTAGAAGGTGAGTGGAAACCGGGACTTTGAACAAGTACTTTCGTAGTTTATTGTACATTTTCAAGTTCACTGAATACAGAAGAAGTTGACAGAGCTTTATATTGTATTCAGTGTGAACTTAAAAATAAATAGAATAAGTAAAGTACTTGTTTAAGCTTTTCACTCAGAAAATTACTTGATATTCTCAAGAACTTCCTTCGTGCTGCATTGATTATATATATATATATATATATATATATATATATATATATATATATATATATATATATATATATATATATATATATATATATTATATATATATATATATATATATATATATTATATATAGTGTGTGTGTGTAAATAATAAATTATATATATATATGTACGTACATACATACACATGAACTAGAAATGATAAGTTGAGTGTAAGTGTGAAAAAAACAATAATAAGTGAACAGAATACAAAATAAGTCTCTTGAGTTATTGTTCCAAGATTAATCTTTAGTAATCCTGACTTCAAGAAATAATAGAAAAAGTCAACAAAGTCATGGAAGAAATCAACAAAGTCATCTTCATATCTATGCTTAATTTACTGATAAACAACATATTTTCTTGTGGTCAAAGCAATTAGATAGTAATCATTTTTTTTTGTTTTACATCTTCGTAATTTTTTTTTTTATTTTCACAACCCTCTGTTGACCACAGGTATTTCAAGGCTCCCAAGACTGTCTGGAATTTAATTTTCTTTTAAAAGTAAACACTTAAAATGTGAACTATATAAGTAACCTTTCGTAAAATGTGAACTATATAAGTAACCTTTAGTAATGAACATGCTTGACCTTAAGCAAATACCACAAACTGTAAACAGTGAAACATTGTTGATAATCATCTTGGGGAACATAGGTGACATAAGTGAGATTATCTCCCAGTGAGTATGTAGTGGTAAAAGCAATGCGCTATCAAGCTGCGTACTAACCTTGTACATTCCTGACACTGTCTGGAAACCGGAACCCTTGGCACGTTTACCTCCTGTTGTGGGGAGAAGACACAATAACAAACACAGCATTCCAGCCCGCAGAACGGTTGCTTATAATGGCTTCTACAACGTTAAGCGTCACGGAATGACATGGCTTTTAAGTTGGGGTGGAGTTAGATGTTATGTCGAGAAGAGAAGTGTTAGAACAGGACAGGAAAGAATAACAGAAACAGTTAAGTATGTGAAAGAAACGTTTATACACCAGGGGTCGCTCTCTACGGCACGTGGCTTCGGCCTTTCGGCTTCGAGTGCGTTCAAGGAATTTAGAGCCCATTCTTTTAAGGATTTAGGAACCAATCATTTTGACTGTAATGTTAATGTTTTATTTAGGTAAGCTCATTATTAATTTCCTGTCACCACAATTTTTATTTATTTCCTTTGCCAGATATTTGGAGAGATTACTTTTTATGCAAAAGGATATTAGTTACATGGTATGTGCTGCTCACGCACCCTTGAGAATTTCACCAGTGTAAACATAGCAGACTAAATAGTTAATTAAAACAGCTAAACAGCGAAAAACATAAACAAGCATCAAATCAAACAAGAACAAAGACCGACGGGTTTACGAGCCTGAAAAAAGGCTTCCAGACAAGGTAGTAAGAGACCGACGACTGACAGGCTTTTAAGGGGACTTGAAGACGGAACCCAAGTTTGAAAGCACATTCAAAGAAAGAACACCTCGAAGATCTGTGTTTGTGGCGTTACTGGCTGTATGTGAAGGAGAAACCCTCCCCCACAGAGACACTGACGGCGGTCATATTCAGACATCTACAGTATAGGCAACATAGAAAAAGCGGGCGTAGCTTTCGACACTGATTGGATATTTACCCTGTAAAGCCCGGATACTGTCAAGAAGCCCGAACCTTTAGCTCGCTTTCCACCTGTAGATAACAGATAAGACTCTCAGAATCCGTTTTTTAGGATGAGAAAGTCCGATCCAGCTTCCAGTCACAGTATTCATTGCTGGATTCCAAAAGTGTGGAGGGTTTAAAAAAAAAAAAAAAAGGCAAGAAGAAGAGCCGTCTCAAGAGCCCTTCTTCCTTTTCCCAATGCTCTTTGGGGTTTCTTGGTTTTGTTTCAAGTTTATTTGACGTAACACTGGAATAGCCTCGAGTCATGAGTGAGACATTGCTTGGCGTACAAGAAAAAAAAACTTCAGCCTTATATACATCTGTCATAAAGATGATATTATACTGAATGGAAATCAGTGTATGAAAATAAATTGTTTATGTAATGATTAAAAAACAAAACGATAGAACATAAAAGGATAAAAAGTATAAGGTACAGCAGTGAAGCAAAGGGCGATCTTTTTAGTCCATCTGGAGTAATACAGGAAAATCTGAGCACACTGATTGAACAGACCAAAGAAACAGTTGGCCAGTATTGCCCTTAATTATTTTTTTATTATTTCTAGAGTAATGAGTTTCGTCCCTTGCACATCGTAGCACTCAAAGATATCTCATTTATATGCAGCCGTATTATTTATCACTAGTGTGTTATCTTGCAACCGAATACCAATGACTTTCATGGTTCCCATAAGGGTCATTAACAACATATATGAAGCATTTGGAAAAGCATCGTGTGCAAAAGAACGTCTCATTTACTCTTAGTGAAGTATACCTTTTTTATTTATCTTGGTGGAGGTACAATAAAGAATTAAATAAGAACATTTAGAAAATGGAAGGAAAGACAGCCAAGAAAAGAAATTGCTATCGCCCTGGAGGAAGAGGATGGAGGACGATAAGAGTATATTTAGAAAGATTGGAAAGAATGCCTGAAGAATAATAGAATTGAGAATGTAAGAAATGATCAAATACAAAATGAAGGAATCTTAAATTAATATTTACTTGTTGAAAGTAGAAATTAATCAATGAATCTTACTTAGAACAATCAAGAGAACGAATTAAGACTGATTGTAGGCGAAGTTAAATCATGGCATTATTTTTCCTAAGCATATCATTCTTGTGCTAAGTGTAATGACTAACACTGAGTAGTCTTAATAGAATAACTTTTTGAGGCTAAATGATCTGAGCTAGAGTCTTAAGTTTTTATACTTTTCAGATACGTGTAGTTTAAATGACAACAACTTGAAAGCAACGCTAACAACAAACAAAATTTTTACTTGTTAACATATACTTAAGTGTAATGGAATTCCAACGGTGTTACCACCAGGAGGTCCAAACATTACTCTGCAAAGAGAAAAAAGAATAAATTTGCTATGATTAATTTACTTTTCTTTGAGTTTTGTCACAGTTCATATGGTCATCAGTATTCAAGAATAGTCATCGTGCTTTCGCCGAGTCTGATGTTTATCCTTTCTTAGCAATGCAGCTTGAGTTCTTAGCTTAAGTTTAGATTATGGAACTCTCTTGACTCGCCCTAGTGATGTGGGCTTATCCTTCTACAGTATGCCTTTGATGGTACACCGTAGATTGTATTAAAACTACTGTGAATATTTCCTTTTGCCCTAACTACACTGCTTTCTTTCTTCCCTTTGGTTTCAAACGTTCGTTTTGGTCTTTTTCTGCCTTGATGGCCAGTGTCTTTATCCAAATCTTACACCAATTTCCCCATCTTATAGAAAGAACGAATCCTTCGGGTGAGCCCTTCGAGTCTAGAAGTGTCTCAGTGGTCACACAATGTTGCAAGTTAAAGGAACTGAAAAAGGCAATCAGTCAATACTCACCACCCTTGCCGCCAGCTTGTGGGTCACCGCCCGACTGTCCGGGGTGATCGGCGAAGATTTCGACGGCCAGGGTGTTGGAGGCCTTCTTGACCTGGTCCACGACGGTGTCGTTCAGGGGATCCTTGTTCTTCTCGAGCCATCCGGTGAGGTTGTAAGGAACAGTGCCGGCGTAGTGAACGATAGCAAAGTGAGCCTCAGCCTGGCCTGGCTTGGGTGGCTTGGGCTTGATGAAGTTAGGCGACTTGCCCAAGTGGTTGGTCTTCAACTTCTCCTCGAAGGACTTGTCGGTAGCCTTAGGGAACATAGACTCCTCTTCTAGGATGGAGAGGATACCCAGAGGCTATTTTGTCGTGGTTTTTTTATTTTAGGAGGAGGGGTGGGCGAGGGTGAGGATACAAGGAAAGGAGGGAGAAAAGGGAGAATGTGTTAGAATACTCTTTGAAATGAATATCACTATTATACGCCCGGTCCTGCAAAATTACCAGAATTCTAAAATCTATACTGTATATGTAATATGTGACCGTATATAGCATTTTTAATCAAAAGGTTTTTCTAAATTTGATAGGGAGATAGATTTGATCAGAAAGTCACTTACCGTAGTCTTCTCAGAGGAAAGGAATGATGAAAGGAATAGGTAGGACTTTGTAATAGCTAGAGAGATAGAGGGTTACGAATGTAACTGATGCTCACAGTTTTTTTTTTTCTTCTTTTTTGAAGCGCACACTCAAAACTGCTGCTTTCAAAGTTTCAAGAATAATACTGTGCAGTAAACAGGACATAAAAATAACGAAAAAAGCACTAAAAAAGTGGCGGAACTTACAAAAAACAAAAATTATCACAAAAAGCCTATGTGTATATTTTTCCAGGATAATTTGCTCAAGCAGAAGCTATTGTCAAAATTAAGTAAAAACAGAAATGGGATTTTTTGTATTATTTTTCACTGCAGCTACTTAATTGCGGAGCGTAATGAGATAGGACTACATTCAGTGCCAAACAGCAATTTACCTCGGTGCCAACCACTCACAACGGCATTTTCCTATTAGAGTTCATTACACATAAACAAATGGTAACTAATCATTTAGATATACTTTAGAAAAGTACTGTCTGCATATAATTTTTAAAGATCATATTGGATAACACTACATTAATACATGAATACAATAAGTAACTGTTACACTATGTACATTATATGTAAGAATGTTGAAGGCAGACCATTGAAAACTTACTTTCTAGTTTAAATGGACGTTTACGGATACAAGAGGGTTACACTGAAACACATAGGTGAAGGGTTACATCAGCTACTTTAGAGAGACAAACACACACACGAAAACGACAGACTATGGCCTCTTAATGTTGTTTGGCAGAGGTTACCTTCTCTATGAGGTCAATACAAGCTTGGAGGTCAAGACCAAAGTCAATAAAGGTCCATTCAATTCCCTCCCGCTTGTACTCCTCTTGTTCCAGGATAAACATGTGATGGTTGAAGAACTGTTGAAGTTTCTCGTTTGTGAAATTGATACACAGTTGTTCAAAACTGTTGAACTGAGGGAAAAGGAAAGAATGGAGCTACACGTCAGAACTGAAAGACAAAACTTTGTTTGTGTTTTGGATGAACGACTTGTCACCTGAAGCACTGGCCGTCTCAGGGCATGTTCTGTGACCAATAGACAAACAGAGAATGTTGAACAGAGATTCACGAAAATAATGAAAATAAAGAGACAAACAAATGACAGGTTATGGAAGACGTTATTAATGGAGTCAGTGCGTGGCGCCATAATCACCCGGTTGACCAACCAACGTGCAGGGATCTTAAAAGGAAGTCACCATATTTAGACAAAGGATTATGCAATGGTAGTTGTGGTAGTAGAAGGTCCTTGGTGTCATAGAAGAGGACCCGTGGGGTTTTTCTCTGAGGGATGGGGCACATGAGACGATTACAGATTGGCACTGTGTGTCGCATTACCTTCTCAATGAGCTCAATGCAAGCCTGGAGGTCCAAACCAAAATCTATAAAAGTCCAGGCAATGCCCTCGCGCTTATACTCCTCTTGTTCCAGAATGAACATGTGGTGATTGAAGAATTGCTGCAGCTTTTCGTTCGTGAAATTGATGCAAAGTTGCTCAAAGCCATTAAACTGGAATTTGGCAACAAAAGATTGATGTAGGCATCAGGCAAAGCGGGAGACATGGGGGCGGGGAGAGGTGTCTTGTCTAACAGTCATACGACTTCATCAGATGGGTTTAGGAATGAGAAATGGTGGGAAGAAGGGTTGGCGGTGGCTTAGGAAAAAGGAGAGATTTCAGCATGGTGCCTCATCTTTTTTTAAATGAGAGTATGTGGCTAAAAATGATAAAGGACATGCAATAACAACAGATTCTACAAAGCCCTTTTGTTCTCACGGGGCTCATATGGAGACGCCAGCGTACATGAAATGATAAAATAAAAAAAAAAAAATCTTACTGCGGAGGAAACCTCTGTAGTCTTAGATACATGAGGTGGTCATTGTACTGTATTTTATGAAATTCACAGACACCGTTCCCTGTATGTTGGGAATTTGAAGAGGACAGATTGCATGCTGCACAAAGTGCTTTTATGTTTTCCGTGGAAGGAGGGAATGTCCCTGAGGGTTACCTTCTCGATGAGTTCAATACAAGCCTGAAGGTCCAGGCCAAAGTCAATGAAAACCCAATTAATGCCTTCCCGTTTGTACTCTTCTTGCTCCAGGATAAACATGTGGTGATTGAAGAACTGTTGTAACTTTTCGTTGGTGAAATTGATGCAAAGTTGCTCGAAGCCATTGAACTAGAGGGAGGTGAAGAGCACGCACAAGGATATATAATACTTATATACACTTGACATGATTAGACATGATTACATACTAGTTATAACAGAATGCATGGACAAAAAGTGGAGTTTGTCTTGGTCATCCTCCTGAAAACCAAAGGTGAAGGGTAAGGGAGAATTGCCTGGGAAATATCGTCACAGAATAATTCCAGGTGAAAGATAGACGGACATTCAAACATCTGATTGAGAGAAAACCATTCAGGGAAAACACGTCATGGGATGAGAGAGACATCTGGTGAAAAATTTTGATGGGGAAAACTGGTAAGGATTCAGGCCGTCCTGGGGCCAATCATGATCGAAGGTGTCTATCGAAACTAGGGTAGACTAATGAAACTTCCAGGTTTCTGAAATGACTTTTGGAATGGAGAACTCATAAAGGGAGACTGCTTTCTTTTTTACCAGTTTTAACTGGCGATGAGAAAGTTACACTAACACCTTCCAAACCGTCATTCGTGAATGGAAAAAATTTGTAATGCGTAAGACAAATCCTTCATGCTGGATCCCCGTCGAGCACAACGGAGGTGCGGGTGACGGACCACTGTCCTCAGGGAGGTGCCTTTGTTTACCTTCTCAATGAGCTCAATGCAAGCCTGGAGGTCCAAGCCAAAGTCAATGAAAACCCAATTAATGCCTTCTCGCTTGTACTCCTCTTGCTCGAGGACGAACATGTGGTGGTTGAAGAACTGCTGCAGTTTCTCGTTGGTGAAATTGATGCAAAGCTGTTCAAAGCCATTGTACTGCCGGAGGGAAGGATTTATACTCGTGATTATTCCAGAGTTAGGCGGAACAGGATGCTGCCACCTAGACTGAGCTACTTGCAAGTTCTGAGGAATGTGTATCTGAGGTGGCTCTTGCTTTCTTTTTTCTTTTTTATTTGGGAGGATGGGGTACCAAAAATCCTGCTTGAAATTCTATAGTTTAATACATAACTTCGGAGGAAGTGTTAGAACTTTTTTCTAAAGTATCCAGCAAAAGTTTGAGAATGTTTTTCAGATGTTTTTGCTTAAAGAATTTGGAAGTAGAGTTATATTCGACTTATTCATAATTTAAAAGTGGAATAAATTTTAATGGTAAAAAAATAGTAGCTTTTCCTTATGAAAAAAGGTGGCTGTAACAAAAAAAAATGGTTGGGACAGCATAAAACGGGCAAATGAAAACATTAGAAAAGAAAAGGAGAAAATACATGGACATATCTTCTTCGATGGCCGCATTGTCTCATTGCTCTTCTTGGCTGCTTGATTATGTCTCCAATGGACAGTTCGTACCTTATGTGTGCGGCTTAAACGGGTTACTGGTTTTTGCAAAAGAGTTTGATGTTTCTACTTCATTGTTCGTTCTCTGAAGGCTTATAGTACTATCAAGAGCGCCTTGGTAACATAAGACCAACTTCATCCAGCAACAGTAAATCTCTAACTGATCTCATTTGCCCTTAGGAAGGCTGGTGAACCCGCTGTAAGCCGGACGCATTCAGGTAGCATGCACCAACAGGGAGTAGGGTCAGTGACAACGGGTAGTCCTGAATATGGGAGAGGTAAATGAGCATTATGGTTATATTGGTTTTAACGAAACTTTATGTGAATGCGTTTGAATTAATCAAGTTGTTCTTAAAAGTGAAATTCTCAGATTTAGATTATTGTCTTCTTGTTTAGACGGATTTAAATGCAAAAGGATGTGTTTTAGTGGTGGAGTAATAACCATGATGCTTTAATTATCGTTTTAGAATGTAGGGACAGACATCTGACATTTAATTACTGTACTTAAAAATACATGTAAGGTAATAGTATGGTGGAAGGGAGATCTAGACTACTCTGTACAACCCAAACAGATATTTATAGATGGATTCCTGGAAATAAACATAATTTGTTTCATGACATATCAAAACTCGAAGATCCAGAGAGAGTTTCATTATATGTATCTGGGATTTAAGTTTGGCATTTTTCTCTTCCCTGTGCTTCTGTACGTTTTAGCTGCTTCTGTCTTTAAATTGAGTTACCAATTTTTTGCTACGGATTTACATTTAAAAGGTCGATAGAATTTGAAAGAGCTGAGTTGATTGGCCGTACAGAAGCATGTTAAGACGAAAGTGCCATGCCAATAACTCACACTGTACAATATGCCTAAGAGGAACGGGTGTGCAAGACAGATCCCTGTTTCTTGTTGGGATTCATAGTGAGGTGAAATATACAACTACAGTACATAACGGACCATTAAATGTTGAGCTAGTATTTACAATAAAACCATTATTAATACCAGAAGGAATGGGAGGGGGACGGGGTACTAGGTAAACAGAGGGTGGGAGGGGGTTGGGGTGGATCATCCTGTTGCCTTAAGGTGGGGTAACCTTTCGTAGTTTCGTCACTCGGCAACAAAAACGGTCCGGCGGAGAGGAGGGGTCTCACTGCTGTGTGTAAGGAACGAAAGGGAGGGATGCTGTTGCAAAAAACGATCACAGACTTGGCTGTTATAAAGTCCGAGACTCGGGATGGTTGTGGTATTTTGTAAGATAACAGTGATAACGAAATGAAAATATAAACTGGGAACTGACAAAATCAAACTCGATCTTTGTAGTCGTGGCGATCAACCAATTAATAGAAAAAAAGAAAGGGATTGTGACAAAGTTCTGGGGTGGGGTGCATAGCCTTTGGTAGGGTGTACTATAACCTTCTCAAAAGCCTTCTCATTTCTTTCAGTTCGAACAAGTTCAAGTCTCTTCATACTAACGCTATTGATTTGACCCTTCTGGATGACCATCTACGTGTGTTCTTCATACAACAGGTTCTTTCTGTACTGCCGGGAGACCGTCAACTGTTTACGCTAAGAAATTGGGATCGGTCAGCATATTTTTGGGAGGGAAGGGAAAGCTTAAAAATACCTTTTTTATATTTACATTAGTGAACATCAGTTTTGCTCTTGAAGGAATTTAATATTAAGCTGAAATATAGAACAGACAAGAAAGTAACGTCAAATGAATAATTAGAAAAAAGCTAAATAGCTGTATGCTAACAAAAAGGGTCCTTCAAGGAAAGTAGTGGATACCTGTGAAACTGAGATGATATTTTAGGCTGAACATCATATAGAGACAAGTGGTTATTGGGAAACTCAACTTAGATTTTTCCACAGGCGAACTAGACTGAAAATTTGCATAGAATCAACTATATTTTTCTTTTAAGAATTTTACTCAAAATTTTTTTATCACAAGTCAGTTTGAATCTGCAAATTTTGTTCAGAATCAGCTAAGGTTTTTTTTTTCACACGTGACTTTGAATCAACAAATTTTGAATCAGCAGTTTTGCTTTGAATCAACGAATTTTTACAGAAGTGATTTTGAATGTAAGAGAATTGACTTCCTCATATTGGTACTTACGTCAAAGATTTCGAAGCCGGCAATGTCGAGCACACCGATGAACATGACTCTCTTCTGGCCTGTCTCGAGGGTGACGTTACACTTCTTGACGAGCCACTTGAAGAGGCGATCGAAGAGGGCCTTGGAGAGAGCACCTACCGAGTATGTCACCTGGTCCTTGTTCCTACCCTGGGTCACGAATTCGTTACCGACCTTGATCTTGGGCTTGGTCAGATTCTTGTAGAGTTCGGCGCCGTCAATACCCATCAGCTTGCCAATGCGATCACCTTCCTGTTGTGAAACAGAAGGGAGAACTGTTTTTGGAGCTCCTGAAGAACGGGTGACAGACGGGAGGCCTAGATCGGTGTGTTAGGTTGATTATTAAAACTACAGTAGTACAACATTCTGATGTTTCCATGTGATGTGTTGCTGGAAGCTAGAAATGAAGAGCGGAATGACAGTTGTACGAGAAAAACTTGCCTGCAGTATATGTTATTGTATTGTTTTTGGCATTTTCTTATTTTTCCTTACAAATCCGTGACTGATCATATAGTGAGTAGACACTGCATTTTTATTTGTATTGGCGTTACGCGTCTTTTGAACTCCGCAAGTCAAATAAGACAGGACCCATGAAACTGATGTTCTAAACCTGTTAATGTAACAAAGGTAAAGCCTGTGACTTGTAGCACCAGACGACCTCTTCCACGCGGTTGAAAGGAGTACTTACTTCAGTGCCGTCGGCTTCAGCCTGCTCCTCTCGACCCCTCTGCTTGAACTTCATCTCACCGAAGTGCATGACAGCGGCGGTGACCTTGTAGACGTCCTCCTTTTCAGTTTTGCTGAAGCCCAGGATATCGAAGGCATCCTGCGCAGAAAAGGATAGGGGTGGTCAGCATGACAAGAGGTATTTGTGGATGTTGCAAGGGAAGTGAAATAAGCAGCGGGACTGGAAAACAAAAGTCGTGTACCATTTTAATTTACTCTTTAAAAAAAGATGAAGTATTTAGGCTAATAGAGGAACATTCCAACAAATACGCTAAAAGTCAAGGTATTTAATTAATTCACGTTTCCAGCGTAATGATTATTTACAAATTTTGCTCTGATAAATATGATGGAACGAAATTAAGTGACTCACAGTGAAATCATAGTAGAAACATCTTTGAAAAAACAACTTTAGAATATAAATTGGGGAAAGAGACGATGCATTAGCTACTAAGGAACTTACCTTCCGAGTGAAGTTAGAAAAAGATGGTTTTCATGGGTCATTGCAGAAAGGATTGCATCCGCAGCATGCAGCCGCAGAAAATGGAAACCTATCCCAGTGTGGTGCGGGGATGAAAGATTTAAAATTTGGGCGTGATTTACAAAAGAACAACATTTTGAGGATTTACTCTGAGCCCAGAATGTCAGGTAATGGACATACTCTTCATCGAGGCGAGTATCATCATATGAAGAGGAACCAGATCGCGCTACTGAAAATGACTTCTGCTGGCCAAGCAAACCCAGGTGGAAGCTTCGCTTTGGTTATTGCGGAAATGCAGCCTATCAATTAAAAACTAAGCTTTAAAAATACTCGGATACATTTTACCATTGAAAAATCGAGGTTTGCTCATGATGAAGACTTCAAGTTTTTACTTTTTTCGCGTGAAAATTTACCGTTAACTAATTAGAGAAGTTACATCCGATGGTGACATAGGAAAATAATAAATAGCAATAGACACACTCCGACATGAGACGCGTTGTATAATAAGTTCAGAATAAGGAATGTCCTAGAAGAAATATGTAGGCATAATATTTTGTGACAGTGTGTAATAGATCTTGAATGTTTGTGCTGTAGAGTAAGTGCCAGTAATTCCACCCTGAAATATCACTCTATAAGGGCTGTTTTTTTTTTTTTTTTTGCCCCCTGTAGCATTAGCTTGTCCGAAGTTAAGCAGGATTGTTAAGCAGCCCCTTATCATCATCAAATTTTGCGATCAGGATTATGACTGGAAACCTAGTTAGCGAAAGCTTTTACTTTTACAACAATGAAAGCTTCAAGACCAAGTTTTGATACGAAAGCATTGAATTGGAATCCTTTACATGACAAGAAAAAAAAAAGCATTTAGCACAAGAGTGCTTTTAAAGGCTTAAGCTACACGACAGGGCATGGGGAAGAAATTGTAATTTGTGTACATAGCACTTTCCTTCTTGAGGCGTAAGGGTTTGCGTGAGATGTAGCGGGGGTGATGCAAGGCTGGTGTTACCACTTACGTCTGTGAATTGCATGTCCTCCTTGTCGTCAATAGATGCCACTGTAACCTTTCCTTGTGAGACGAAGTGATAGTCGTGGATGTTGTCGGACAAGAGACAAGTAGCTAGTGATAAAAAAACAGAAAATAATTGTGTAAATGGAGAGAAAAATGATTCTTGTGAGTGTACGACTGCCCTACTATCTCGGCTGGTTTCTGAGAGAGATGCGAGTGACGCTTCGGACATATTTGTAAGTGCTCGTCGTAAAGATAATGACTGAATTTCAGCTTTCCTGCAGAACGCTGCAAACCGAAAGGATATTGCTAATGGGCGCCATCTTGCTGCAACGCACCGCACGAGACTGCCGAAATCAACGGGCGAAGAAAGCGTCTCGGAACGGCGAACGAATAGGTGAGGCGCCATTACTTCTCGACAGACATTCGGTTGTCAGTTTAAAAACAAATAGGATTGGGAGAAAATCGAGACTGTAACGTAAATTAAACATAGGACAACACCGCGAAAAGTCGTCCCTAATAGAAATAAAAAATAAAGAAATGAAAATATTAAATCTCAACACGAAACATCTCGAGAAATCAATTTCATTAGTGAGAACTTGGACTCTGTTTGTCATGGAAGAGTCGAGGAACTAATCTATTTTTCGTACTAAGACTATTACTAAGACTATTTATGCTGCAGGAAAACTGCTGCCAGTTATAAGGACAATCTTCCTGGCAAACTCTTAACTTCTACGTGATGTGACATCATATGCTACGTATTAGAGATCTAAGGATGCAGTATTCTCTAAGGACCTTCACGGCTGTGTATTTAAGGCCGATCGGTTTGACGTTTCAGAAACAAACATTCTTTTGCAGTACAAAGCATCAACCAAAATACAACTACTTTGTTGTTTACTGTAGAAGAGAAGCCAATTGTTTCTATATTACTCTCAAGAGAAAAAATTATCGGAAATTTTATATACTGGTCAGGTCTCTCCCACTGTTGCTTTTGGTTGATGCCAGGTACTAGAGCATGGATATAGGGGAAAAGATACCAAAAAAATATTCTAAAGTCAGAGTTCACATCTATCACGTCCAGGGGCATCACTTGTATCCACTTACATCGGTGAACTGCATTTCTTCAGCATCATCAATGGAGGCCACTGTTACTTTACCCTGACTCACAAAGTGGTAATCATGGATGTCGTCGGACAGGAAGCACGAGGCTGGAATGAAGCGGTGACAGTTGTAGAGAGGAGTTTGGACGGGCGATTGACAACAGAGGTAAGAGGCTCAACATGAATTTGTTGACTGGGGAAAAGCACTGACAAGAATCCGAGCAAGATGTTTTGGACAGGACGTTAACGGGAGGGATACTACCTTGGTAGACGGCAGATACCAAAAAATTCCACAGTTATTGCAGATGCCCATTTATAAGATCTGAAGCAGACCGTTAGGCCCGATTTATGGAACGATTGTACATTCACTCTCACAATCACACTCAAGAAGAATTGTGGTGACACTGTGTATCTACTTTTTCTGAGCTGCTTTTTGCACTGCTAAAACATTAAAAACAAACATTTATAAGAAACCATTGCTGAACAATGAAATGTGAGCACTGTTGTCCTGAAGTTTCTGAAATGTGTGACGAACTTTCCGTGAACGAATGTACAAGAGAACAGACCTATTGTATGTATAGTAGTGAGGTTTTTCCACGTGAAAAATTTACACAACGAAAATGTTTAAGACACCGTATAACAAGATGTTATTTATTATACAAACTGAATACTTATTCCCGTAAATGAAATTGCTGTAAAACCACAAAGTAAAAAAAAAATTGTCAGAAGTCGACTAGAGTTGTTATAATATATGATAATAGAAAATAAAAAAGTTATTGCACAATACGAACAGCATAAACAAGAAATGTATTGAATTTCCATCAACTTAACTGAAGACGAGAAATATTAGAGTACAGGTGATTGTAGCTATTTGTAGTTGCTAAGAAGAAAAGGGGGTTCCCAGTTTTTATGTTTGCTTGAAAGCAAAAAGGGAAGTTAATCAATGAATTCATCAAGTCTGACTTATTATATGCGCAGTTTTCTTCTCTGGGAAATTACAGTTTGCCAAACTTTACTTCTAATTTTACAGTCTTTGTTTTCTTTAATATATTATCAGTTATAGCCTTAAATTTTGACCCTATTGAACACCTAGAAAGGGAAAAATATCGAATTGACTTACGTTTGATCGATTTGACCTGGTTTGACATGAGCTGGTAGAAGATATGGTAGGATCGCTCGAGAGGTTGCTGGGAGATCACACGAGCCTTCTCCAGCAGGTAGGTTTCAATATCAGCACCAGACAGCTTGCCAGATGGACCGAAGTGGATACGAATGAACTTACCCTGTGATAGAGGAAAAGGGTCAAGATTGGGTGTTTTGAAGAGAGTGCTGGTCAGGTGTCTTGTTTATTCCAGTCATGTTTGTTCTTGTTTATTTTTTCTTGTGAATCTTCCGAAAGTTGAATTGATAGTTTTGAAGCTTTTCACAGAATAAAATAAATAAAAATATGTATCCTTTCCAGTTATGTATCTGTCAGAGGAACATAACAGTGTTGAATTCTTTGTCAGAACATGATATGCTTGTTGACTTCTCTGTCTAGAAGAACATGACATACTTGGTTTTCTTCTAAAAGGCAATACTTACGAAGCGAGAGGAATTGTCATTTCGCACAGTCTTGGCGTTACCGAAGGCTTCCAGTACAGGGTTGGTCTGGACGATCTGGTCTTCCAGGTTCTGTCAGGAGGCGGATGAAGTAGGATATTAACCTTTGCAAAATTAGCTTACGTTCGATGTCTAGTCACCCCTCTTTCTTGGGTTTTGACTCCCCAAATTAATTATCTTCAAATAAAAATTTTGGTAAATTAGGTTTTGTTTTTTTACATTTGCCATGGCAGTGCACTATTACAGAATCCTGTACCAATTACAGTAAGAATGAGAAAGCTGTGCTTATGATATACTGTGGAACTAGTTGACTGAATGGTTGGTGATTTTGTCAAGTGAGGGAAACATCTTTGCATAATTACCTTTTATAAATTCTGGGTAAATTTGTAAAGTTCACATTAAGGTGATTTCCGTTAACATGAATACTAAAAGGACTTAAAACTACTAAAAGGACTTAAAGGACTTAAAATTGGCGTTGAAATTTCCTACTTACCTGTAATGTAGAAAAAAGGTGCTTTTACTAGAGAAAACTTTTGAATGTTACAGAAAGGGAAGTTTCGTTAGAGCGGTGAAGTTCTTACAGATAACACACCAGCATTCATATCTTTCCTCCGCTGCTTCTTTGCATCACAGACGTGTTGATAAAAGCATCCTCGAAAGAACGATAATGGGAAGGTGTGTATTGCGGGTGGAACGTCAGTTGGAGCCGTGTTAGTGTGGCCTTTGGATTCAATTTATTTATTTTTATCTTTATGGCGAACTCCCGTTGAAGGAACTGAATACAGAACTTATTTATGCGTACTTCATTTCCGATGTTCCCGACATTTAGTAAGACTCTTAGGCACACAGTGCTTGTCTTAAGTTTTTTTTGCACTTGATTTTGCTTTGTGCGGCTTGTCAGTTGTTAAAGCGCGTAGTTTTGATGTCACAACATTTATAGAATCACAAGACTAACTGAACATTAAATGTGTATTATCATAAAGTTGAACTCTTGCTTGAATATTTTCAAAATTAAGTAATTACTACTTCAAAATGAGTTTAATACGCGTCTTGAAACAAAATTCGAAACCTGTCACTGTTGAAGTTAAATTGTTAATGTGAATTGCATTTAACAAAATTCTAGATCAGTACTAAAGGCAAATGGAGTGTTTAAGAAAAGAAAAAGCTTTGCAGTATGCTGTTAAGGTTTAGTGGTGTATATTACCCTTGTAGTTAAAGTTTTTGTTCTTCCATGCCCTAAAATTCCTAAATCAATATTATTGGCCCTCGCCCGCTACCTTTGACAAGATAGTTTTGTGAAAGTTGAATGTCTATATTTTACTCCAATATATCATTTTGGAGTCATTGGAATAGTGGTTATTCCTTTGGTGATCCCGCACATGATCTAAGAATAAACTGAAATTTTGTCATTAGGTAGTGGGGGAGAGGTTCCATCTGGTGAGAAGTAGGTGGAATGGTGGTGACATGCGCTGTTACAAATAAAATGATGGAATGGCATGTTGTCCAGAAGTATTTAATGCCATCACTCGTCTTGCCGAAAAAAACCAACACACCCAGGCACCTTCCGTGGATTTTTTTCTTTTCTGAAAATACGTGAACACTGAAAGAACGCAATGTTACATGTTACCCAGTATTTTGTGGACAGTACGTCACCAAGTTATTCAACCTCACGTCATATGGAGAGGCTTTGACAGCTTCCAGTATTGTGATGGAAGTTAATGGTCGGACCTGACGAAGACAGTGACGTCAGTAGAAACGAGAAAACTTCATTCTTTCTCCCACTCCTCCTCCTCCTCCTCCTCCTCCTCCTCCCCCTTCTTTTTTTCTCAGTGATGAACATTACCTGTTTGGTTTCGCTTTCCTTCTTCTTGGTGGAGGCACCGACATTGGCGAAGTAAGCAATTACCTTCTTTGTGTTCTCAGTCTTGCCAGCACCAGACTCACCACTGTGTTTGGAACAAATGGGTAAAGAGTTAGTCAAAGCTAAGTACAGAGCCAAAACACAGTTACGGACAACAGACGACAACAGGCGCAGTGGGAACATGAACAGTCCTCTGGGAGACAAATAAAGAGGAATTAGAAGAAGGACACGGTTAAAGGCAAGTGAGGAACTATGAATGGCAGGTAAGCAACAACAGAGAAGACCTGAATATAAGTAACAAAGCTTTTGATATTGCGAGCGAGTCGATTGGCTTTGATTCTCCCCGAGAAGTCAAAGGCAATTTTTTTTTCAACGTTTGCCAAATGCATTTACAATAAGCAGCATTACAAGGGCGCAGCAGCGTTGCCGATGCTTTCAGAATTACAACAGCCTTTCGGGATATCTAATGCGTGCTTCTCAGTCTAAGCGATGCAATAGATAGGAAGTGAATGGGTGTTACTTCTGCCTTTCAGTAATCTGGCTCTGGCTGTTGACTTACGCCTGAGGAGAACTTGATTTCTTGCTTTTCCTTCTTGCTGAAAAGGTCTGTTTTCCTAGCGATGTTGGCAAAATACTGGATCACTTTCTTGGTGTTCTCAGTCTTGCCGGCACCAGATTCACCCCTAATTTTCAGTTGAGTCAGGGAAAGCAAAATGGACATGAGACAGGGACATACGGAAACACTTTCGGTACCATCGAGTTTAGGGAAAAGATGAAAAAGCTGCTGAGTGGGAAGGTAGAAAGATGTAGGTTCTGGTCCTGCGAGAACCACATTCATTCTGTGACACGGTACCTTTGGAAAGACCCTCGATTCAGATATGTGTCACCAATCGACAAGAGATCTCCTGCTTAGACGTCACTCAGCCGAAAACCCAGTCGAGAGGTGTGTGGTCATATCGGCAATCATGTAGTTTCCAAAAGTACCGGTCTTGTTCTTGATTTGGGTTTGGCCTTAAAACTCTTTTATCAGTTATGTAAGAATTTCATGAGTGTTATTATTTCACCTGGTCACATGACATTCTTAAAGGCTCATCAGACACTCTCAAGTTTCAGTTGAACAAATGCTTCTAACTTGACTTCTGTAATGTAAGGCGAACCTTAAGACCTTTCACAAATATAAACTGGGAAAAGAATCAGGGCGTTTGGAATCAGTCCTTTAAAATTCCAGTCCCCGAAGATTTGGCTCTGGAATGTGTCCTCATTTTCCAGGTAAACATAAAAGGCAATGGACGGTATTCTATAGACAAACTATCAGTTGGAACTTCACAAATACTGAACAAATATCACATCACATTTAGTGTAAGTGTTGACTTGTTTAAGTACATGAACAGTTAACCAAATTTCATCACTCAGATGTTAAACCATTTGAAAATATTTAGAAACTGGGAGAACATTTTAACAGGCAAAAATCAGATAACTTTTTTTTTTTTTTTTACCTAAATGAAGATTATCAACTTTTTTTAATCATTATCTCATACGTTATAAGAATCTGTACTTACGTGATAAGCATAGACTGGTTCTCGTGATCTGCAAAGGAAACAAAATGCTTCAGCAAAGGTGGTGATTACCAGAGTTATATCAGCACAAATGGCAGCCATCGCATTTGCATCAGGAAGATCCTAACTGTCAGATTTGCGTCAGCAACGATGTCAAGTGTCAGAGCTGCCTCAGCAAATAAGGCAGCTATCAAATCTGCATTAACAAAGATGACAGACCTCAGATATGCACGAGTCATTATGGCAGCTGTGAGATTTTTATAAGTAAAGATAGCAACTGTTAGATTTGCATCAGGAAAAATGCCCATGTTGTACTTTTATTAGCAAAGATGGTAATTATCGGAATTGTTTCGACAAAGACAAAAGAGAATTTATAATCAAGAATGACAACTAGAAATGTGTATGAGTGCATATAGCTAAAGAAACACTATCACTCAATAGGTCTGCGTAGGGAGGAACCCAGTGTTGTAGACCTGATAGCAATCAGTTTTGTTATTGTAGCTGGTCAGATTTGCGTCAGGAAAGATGGTAAATATCAGATTAAGTTTTGTTAAAAGTCATAATCATTCTTGATAATTCCTGTAACTACAAAAGAATACCGTTGACAGATTTTTTTACATGTATACCATAAGTTCTGCCCAGAATGTCAAATAATAGAAGTGAAGTTGATGAGCGGCTACAAGTGTCACAGATATCATTAATAAAGGTGGTCGTGGCTACTGTCAGTCTGAGATTCCTTAGGTATTCGTATTTCTATGGAAATGTGTTCCGTTGCCAACAAAAGCATAATTATTTTTTATTCAGCCTTTGATCAGGAATAATGAAGACGATAATACTGTTTTACCGTAAATGGTTTACGTTAATCTTAACCATCCCAAATCTTCATAAGGATTTAATCGTCAAGAACGCAGGGGCAGACAGCTGCGCGATAGTCATGTAAAAGGAGTTGGAGTTGAGTATGGCCATATAAGGCAAATGGCTGACTGGGTGCCAGAGAGGGTGGGAGATCAGTGCCAACCAGATCTAAAATAGACTGGGTGCTGACCGCCCCTTCACCCTATCCCGTCCCCCTCTAACACCTTTTCATTCTCCACCATGCAGTTTCTTGGGGGAGAATTTTTATCCGGTATTTTTTGCCCGCCAGTTCGTTTAACCATCGGTTCCTTCATTTGTTAAGTTTTCTTAAGAAGTGTTGACATAATAAGAAATTAGAAGTACTAATAAGCTATCGTTCTGCAGCAAAATTTATACTTTGTACCTATGAACTCATATGCATACATGCATATGTTACATTTAGATAGATATATATTATGTCAACATTACCGAGCTTTCGTCTAAATTGCAAGACAAGGTAAAACTAGCATAAAATGACGCACAATAAAGAAAAAAATCTTGGTATATCGTCTTCCTGCTCATGTGAGGATTGATATATATGAATATAAATATGCAGGTAAAAAAGTGCTTCGTATACACACGTACCCACAATGCCCTCTTTAACATTTTTGGACACGCTGTCACTACAAAACTTGAGATTCAAATGCAAGAATATGAAGATTTTCTTACGTCCGTAGCAAGGTTCGAACCCGCATCCGGAGTATCAGAACTAGGTCACGTTGGCAACCTGGTACTCTAGATGCGGGTTCGAATCCTGCTACGGAAGTCCGAATTTCCTCACATTCTTCCTTATTGATCTCGGATTTTGCAGTGATAAACGTTTCAAAAAAGTGTTAAGAACAGAATGAGGGCCTTATATTTATTACAATTACAATTTACAGAGAGAGAAAGAGAGAATTTGGGCATAATGATATATATATTATATATATACACATATACACACACACACACACACACACACACACACACACATATATATATATATATATATATATATATATATATATATATATATATATATATATATATATATATACTCCTAAGAAATCACAAATATAAGCACGTGATTTTAGTGTACTAGCTGAAGCCACAGGGAAAGTTTAAAAAGAAATGACAGAGTGCAAGTACTTTCGTGTATTTTAACACATCTTCGGGGCACAAAGATGTGCCCCTAAGATGTGTTAAAATACACGAAAGTCTATGGCACTCTGTCATTTCTTCTTAAACTTTCCCTGTGGCTTCAGCTAATAGACATACATATAAGTATATCAATATATATATATATATATAAATATATATATATAAATATATATAAATATATACATATAAATTACATATATATATATATATATATATATATATATATATATATATATATATATATATATATATATATATATATATATATATTTTTTTTTTTACTCTAGGTTTTTAAAACTCGTTATCTCTTATAATATTTTGAGGTAGAGAACTGCAACGAATGAGACTTACTCTGCAACATGTCCATGTAGGCGCCGTCAGCAATGGCGAAGATGTGGGGTGGGACTTCATTACGCCTCTTGCCTTGGTAGATCTTGACGACGCGGTTGGTGTAGATGGGGTACCTCTTGTAGGGGTTGATGGCGACGCAGAAGAGGCCGGAGTAGGTGTAGATGAGCTTTGTCACGTAGCGAGCCTTGAGGTTGTACAGGACGGAGGCGTCGTTCAAGTAAGTCAAGTTGGACATGTCCTCGCATTTCTCGTACTTGGGAGGGTTCACTTGGCAGACGAGGTCCTTCTTGAAGTTCTTGGTTTCGCCGCCGCTGAGTCCAACGGTCACCAAGTCGCCCTTGGTGCCCTGGATCTCACCGAGGACGTAGCCCTCCTTCTCGTCGGGCACCCAGCAAGCCTTCTTGGCATCGTAGGGCTTGGTCTGGTCGATACGTTTCTGTTCCAGGGACACGTAGAGGTACTCGGTTGGGTCGGGGTCGGGACCGGTACTCTTTACGATATGGCCAGGCATGGTTGGTGTTGGTAGTTGTGGATTGAGACAGTCGAAGTCAGGTCAGACACACAAGGGCACGCCAGAACAGCCCTGGAACTTTCCTGTGGGAGGAAGGAGAGGCAGATGATAAGGCCATCCTTGCAGGACAGTTGTTCTGATGCATAAAAACTATTACATTAAAAGCGGATTGTTCGACGAGATTTGTTATTCGATATGCTCACTCTGAAATTGCATGAGAAGAAAGGTCCTAATTATAAAGAGACATATTTGGAGTTAATTTTAAGTTTGGAATTCCTTATTGCTACAAAGGTGATTGCGACAGTGTCATTATTAAAACCAATAGGCGGTAATTCCAGATGTTTACAGGCATTCCTAATTTAGTTTGTATGGAGCAGTTAGCACTCCTTTACAGATTCCTTTAGACATAGTGACTGATTCTAGGTACTCTTTGACCTAACATATTATTTAGTTGCGAATTAAATTTCGGTGTTATTTCAAGCCTCCCCAGACATAGAAATAATTTTATTTTGAATTTACTGACATGAAAATTCTTTTTTCTTCATTACTTCCGCCAAAGAGATTAAATTTTTGTTAGACCCTTCTGTCTGTCTGTTAACATATAAAAAAATAGTGACTAGTTTTAAGAGTCCATTTTGGTGATTTATTGTGTTCGGGGAACAGTGAAAACCTTGATCTGGATTTAGGATTTTACCTTTATTATCACCACACATATTCAGAGAAAACTACGGTTTCATGCTGTTTGTGAAGAAAAGCGTAAGAGCAACAGCGATATTTATCCTGGTGGAGGGAGTCTGGCCTTCATAGGTTTTTATGTCTTACGATGGCAATTCGACATCAACGTACACAGTAACTACGGCATGACTAAGTTTTTTATTTATCAGACTTGTATGCCTACTTTGGGTTCGTTAATTTTTGGTTCTGTAGGGTGTAAAGACTTAATTATTGGTGCATATGTACATAGTTGTGTAATATCAAATTATGTAAGTTAATACAACAAAATTGCAGAATTACAAAGAAACAAACTGTAACTAAAGTATCACCTTCCTTTGGAATGAGTAATGTGGCATTCTTCATCGATGACCTTGACGGCTGTGATGCCACAGTTATTTTTTGCAGAATCAGTAAGTCTACATGTAAAAAAGAAAACGCCCTGAAACTTTTTTAACACCAAAGGAAGTAACGAAGCAATTAATTGAGATGGCTGTTTTAATGTTCGAGAACTTTTTTAGTGAGAATTATGAATTATTATGTGAAGAGAACTTGATAGTCATTGAAACTATTCTTTTCTTAGAATTTATTGTTTATTAGAAACCCCACTTTATTCTAAGAACAATGCTTCCATTAATCAATGTACTTAGATGGACGTCATTATTTCAACTTGGAAAGGAGTAATACGGAACTTGCAAGGGATTTTCCGTAGATCCTATAAAATCCAGTTATATACGATTTAATTTGTTCACAAAATATTTAATGCATTAACGTGGTCAGAGGGTGTTACTTTTTCAGATTTGTTACCGCTTTATCTAACTAACACGACGAGATATGGGTTAGAATTACAATTTCAATTACAATTCCATTGTTTTTTATTGTAAGGATTAGCCGTTATCACAACCTTACGGGATTTTTACGGGATTTCAATTCGCTTGCGTATATCATTAAATATGCAAATACTACACGTGTATATGGGCACATACGCTTAAATTCGTAAAAATCATGTCCACATCTTTCTTTTAATGCAGAAGGTTTTCGTTACCTCCTTTTCAGTGTTAATCAAGAATGATCACATCGTTCCTCAAAATCCCAACCATTACGTCAGTAAGGTTCACAACACAGCCTTATTGATAACATGAGGGGTATGCGGTACGTTCATTTTATGGTTATTCTTTTCTCTGTTTGTGCTATGAAGAGCTTGGGGCAATAAACTGTGTTAAAAATACTTATTATTATGTAAATAATTGTAGTAACCACAATGCCCTCTTAACTTCTCGATTTCCTCACACTTTTTGGCCACGCTCGTCACTGTTTCGAATCCTGCTACGAACGTCAGAATTTCTTCATTTGAACCATAAGACTCTGTAGCGACAAGTACATACAAAAAGTGTGAAGAAATCGAGAAGTTTAGAGGGCATTTTGATTAATACAGTTACATATGTGTCTGGTAAAAAGTGATGAGTAGATTCTATACACATATATATATATATATATATATATATATATATATATATATATATATATATATATATATATATATATATATATATATATATATATATATATATATGTATATATATATGAAATGTATATATGTATATGTATGTGTGAGTGTGTAGGGGGAGAGGTTTGTATGCATGTTTCCTCACTAACACGTACCAGATCATAAGCTAAATCAGATCATCACTGTATTGGCTTCACAAGTCAGGCATAACTAGATCCTCTTGCACTTAATTAAAATTAATTGAAGTGTTTTTTTACTGTTGCAATTTAAAGAGGTTCTCTCGCTTTTCATCTGCGAAATGTAGCCGCGAAGACGGAGTCCTTAAAAGGCTAAGTGAACAGTGAGACACAAGGGACACACACAGATGCAGACGATAAGTGCCCTACCTTCTCCCTTTACCTGCTGCAGGAGAACTAAAGAAGGGAAACTGGGTGTGGTTCTAAATTTGCCACCCTACGGAACGGGGGTGGGGGGGAGCGGGAGATATGAGTCGCAGGTGTGGGGAGGTGTGGGCGGGTGGGTTTGTGGGTGGGTGGATGAGTGAGTGGGCAGGAGGTGGAGCTATGGGCACAGAGCCGCTGGATGATAGGTGGGTGAAGTGCCGCATAGAGTGAGAGGGCGAAGAGGCAAACTTGGCACCTGGGTGCCTGAGATAGAGGAGCGGAGCCTCGAAGTTGTTATTTATACGAAGAGTTTTCTCTCTTCCTTTTTTCGTCTCCTTTCCTTTGCTCTGCAGGTGCCTTCGGCCTTCCAACTCAAGTCAGCTGTGGAGGTGGGTGAGTGATTTTGATGCCCCCTGGCTGTTTGCTGGTTGCGAGATGGGCCTCCCATCTCGCCCTCTTTCAGCTGTCTTGGCAAAACCCACTTAGGATGCTGACGCTGGAAATATTTTGGGAATTTGGATTCAGGTCTATGTTATGTCGTTTGCGTTTACTCTTTTGCGGCACTTAGAAATGGAAGGAGATGACGACAGAATGGTTTTACTGCCATGAAGATTAACTGCTTGTGAGAACGTGTCAGACTATGCATTACGGTGGGTCATTTCAACCCTTGTGACGACACAGAACGCATTGTTCGGAATTTAAAAATAATTTGATTAATGGGGATCATATTAAGGGCCGTTTTGGCAGTGAACGGTTTTAGCAAAAAATTATGCAACGTTGATTCACATAGACCAAGATGAAATCAATAGCTGACTAAAAAAAAAAGATTTAAGAATGCCCACTATTTATTCAAAAAGATCAGTACTAATAAGTGTTTAATGCTAAAAAAAATTTGTCTCACCACTAGCACATCTCATTACTTCTAGGGAGAGGTGACGGGCGGCACATTTAATGAGACGACCCATCAGATATTATACTGCGTCTTATCCTGCAGAATTGGCAGAGGGGTCAGCCAATATCTAGGCTTTTAAAGTCGTGAGAGTAATGGTTTGCTAACCTTCAAGGTGACAATTGGAATGGGTCCAGATCTATCACGTCGTTTAATAGGGGAGATTTCAGCTTTGAGTCCCATTCGAAATCTGTGGTTATTTCGGTAAATTAATGAGGCGAATAGGAATTGCATTTTCAAGGGACAATAAGAACATAAAAGAATTGTTTGGAAAAGTTAGAATATCTGCCATCGTCAAACAAGAAAACGACTTAATTTTGTCTGGATGAGGGCGTGTATTTGGGCTTGAGTCACTGTGTAGATCAGTTTGTGTGAATTTCTTGGACATGAGTAACAATAATGGTTAGTTCAAAATTTTTTACACCCTGTATATAAAAAAAAAAACAGGAAAAAGGCTGAGCTAAACTGTTTCCAAGAAGTTACAGCGACATATCAAAGCGTTTCCTGTGCCCTCTCCCGAGCTCTGTCTGGTTTGTCGGAAGGGGCTCGGCGTGCAGTTTGGCACATAGTGTAATGCGCACGTGAACGAAATCACTTTTAGTGGATATCCTTTGAGGAGGGAGGCCAGTCTTCTGGGGGAAGATTAAAAAAAAAGGTCACATACACAGACACACACTGGTACTTCTTACGTTGATCCGACACACAGACCCTACCGGCCTCCCAGGAAACAAACAAACGAAATAATACCTTGCTCCACTTACACGATCGAAAGCCGTTCTGTCCGGAACCGCGAGGTGAGAACCCTTTATGTACCAACTGCAATGTGATCCTGTATCAGGCGAGTGGTGGCAAAGCGGTTTGCATTCGCGGTCGTGATTGGCTGCTGCTTTTTCGGGATACGCCTTTCGTGCCCCGTCTGACCAATCAGAGAGGCGGTTGTATGGATATATCATATGGATATCTTTTTCTCCGGGTGACGTAGCGCCTTCTGCCTTTTTCGGTGGATGGAGGGGGTGTTGGAGCCAAGAATCTAGGTTGGAGATTGTGACTGCGGAAAGGGGGAGGGAGCAAGAGAAGGGGTGGAAGGAGAGTTTGGGGTTGTTTCTAAAAGGGACTCGCCTCTCGCCGGTGCTCCCAAGGGAGGCAGACTCATCTGCATCATTAAGCATCAACGTCAGTTCAGCCAAAATCAGCCGGTTTATCCTAAACTTCAGCGTTGGAATTCATGAACCCGAGCAACCGTGGCTGGATTCTTCATCTTTATTCTCTGATAGATGCGGTGCAGATTCCTCAGGACATTTAACCTGTTCGTTAATTCATCGTTGCGGAATTCGAACTGTTTGCTGTCTCAAAAAAAAAAAAAAAAAAAAAACTGAATACAAAACTGAAGGTAACTGTAGAACCAGCCGAACTCATATTCCTGGTTGGGATTTGATTAGTTACCTCTTACCGGAGGATTTTATGAATACGGATCAACCTACACGAAGAAATCTTTTGTCTTGTTCAAGCTAAGATAATGTGACATTGAAACCAATTTAAACTGTGCTTTCTTTCTATGTCTCTCTGGCAGTTAATCTCATGAACGGAAAATGCTTTAGATACTTGAACCTTTACGGGATTGTTTCTATGCAGTATGATTCGACCGTATTTAGTCTGTTAGTCTCCAGGGCTTGGTACGAGAACGGAGTTTTATATCTAACGAGGGTGTGCTAAGTAGTCTCTTTAACACTTCGATTTAAAGTTGATTTAATTCCGACTGTGACACGTTTTTTACTTCCGTGGACCAGAAGAATTCATCATCGCCTTGTTTCGTAGATTTTCCTATGAATGTACGAAGGTGTTTTGCGTCCGTTCTTCATGTGTATCTGTGTCCTTTTGCTAATGAACTTTATTTTTCCTTGGAAAATTTAATCTAAAATTAGCAAAATGTATTTTTATATATTCATAAATTCCATGCATTATATACATACATTATATATATATATATATATATATATATATATATATATATATATATATATATATATATATATATATATATATATATATATATATATATATATACATAGAGAGAGAGAGAGAGAGAGAGAGAGAGAGAGAGAGAGAGAAGAGAGAAATAAAGTGAAGTGAAGAGTATGTCCATGTGTGTAAAGAACGTTCCTAACATTTACACTGAAAGTTCATGGAAAGTCTAGACTTCCCCTTTCTTCTGCTTCATCAAGGTTTATATCAAAGCATTTTCCAATCTTGAGATACATTTCAATATGGTCGAAAATCCTTTGAAGAACGAATTTGGAGAAAAATTCTTATCCTGGTGAGTTTCTGCCGAAATAAATTAAAGCACTTCAGCTATAAGTCAGAGAAGAAGACCGTCTTTTATAAAGCATAGATTTTCTCTTTTAACAGGTATGAGTATTTTATATCCAATATTATATGATTAAAATGACGGCAGGTTGAGACTAACCAATCAGCCAGCCAGCATATTTATGTGCGATCTGGAAGGTCAAAAATTCAGGTACATTATTTGGTGAAATTTATAATACTTTTTCTTTTATTATTTTATTTTATGTCCGAACTTCTTGGAAATCTTGCGCTGTTAGAAAATTCGGTATAAAGCGTTCGTTTTATTGGGAGCCGTATGCAGTGTGATAAAGAATACCATTATGTTATCGTTTACCGAATTTCGTATAGAAAGACTTGTATCCAAAGGTAGCTGCACGTTTTGGTCCAGCTTTCACGAAAACATGAGTTGGGTAGACTTCTACGACATGCAGCTAAATCAGCATTCTGTATTTTTTGCGTAAATGAGAGAGAGAGAGAGAGAGAGAGAGAGAGAGAGAGAGAGAGAGAGAGAGAGAGAGAGAGAGAGAGAGAGAGAGTAAATTAAATATAGATTATTAACATTATTAGAAGTAAAAGTTTCAGGAGATCTATTCTCATCTTGCCGGTAAATGTGGAAGCCAGCATCTGGATACTGGAAGCTGTTATTAATTGATTTCAAACAGTGAATGCTCAAGTAGAAAAATCGAGATCATTATTTTCTTACAAACTGCAGGTCAATTTGTATGGGGAAGAAATTTCCATTTTAGAGATAAATTTCTGGAAGTCAGCGTTTAAGTTATTTTTTCCATTTTTCTTTTCTTCCGGACATTACATCGGAGTGTCAGAGACCTCTTGACAGCTCAACATTGTCGAACTCGTTGGAAAGACCTTAAAAAATATATGATATGATACGAATTTAGTGAAGAAGTTGGGACGGCAACTAGGTCGGAAGCTTTAAGGTTTTCCGAGGGGTGCAGTGGAACTTGGAATTGGAAATATATATTTTAGGCCAAAGACCAAGCGCTGGAACGTATGAGGCCATTCAGCGCCGAAATTAATATTGAAACAATTTTAGGGAGAGTGGAACGTAAGGTAGAAGAAAAGAGAATATGAACGGGGGTACAGTAGAAGGAATGAAAGGGGCTACAGCTAGGGGCCGAAGGGACGCTGCAAAGAACCTTAATGCTTACTGTGTACTGCGTGACATACGCTGACGGTACTTAAATATGCAGAGTCCTATACCAATATTAATTTTCCCATGGGGACTAGAGATTACGGCGTTATTATCGTATCTTAATCTTGAGAAGCCTTCTTAAATCCCCAAAACAATCTGGTATTTCCAAAATGACTGGTTATGTACTTTTCAGCTTAAGGTTTTTTTTTGGGGGGGAGGTTAAAAAAAAAGTTTAAATGAAGGCAGATGGGTACCTGCAGTTGCTACTTCATTTCGCCAGTTATTACTAAACTGACGACAAGTTAAGTGTAATGAAATTCTTGAATGTCGTAATGTTAATCTTATTAAATGATACTTATCGATGCAATGAACATTCACTCTCAGAACGCCTCAGCAACGAGAAATTTATGGTGACAATATTTTAATAAACTTGGCGAGTAAGTTTCTCATCGTTGTTGCAAGTGCTTCACTCTTACTGGGTAGTAAAATTTTACCTGTTTTTCGTTTTGTCAGACTCTTGAACCCTCATTAAATAATTATTTTGTATCCAATCTTTCAAGCTGCCAAAACTAACTCGCAGCAACAAAGAAAGACCGAGAGAGTTCGAAGGGTGGGTTGGGGTAGGGTCTACTTAGTGAGAAACCACGAGAAAGAGTAAAATATTCTCGATGATTTTCGTTCTTTGAGGCTGGAACAGTCAGCATATTATTTCAACAATAAGAAATAATGATAGAAATTATTATTGTTATGTTTGATGTGATGGTCGATGGAACAGTCCACTTGATGTTCAGGTTGGAAGGAAACTGGATATCGAAGTATGAATGCAAACAGCAGGTTGTCCTTTAATGAAGGGAGAATTATTGCCGATCCTTGTTAACGAGCTTTATGGAGATCATGGAAGAGGGAAAGAGGGTTAAACTGTAGAGCTTGTCCTGAGAAATGTTCGTGAAGATATGCAACATTCATATATGTATAGAGCCTCATATTTCATGTCGATTAGTTCCGGATGTGTAGGTCAAAAAGCAAGCGATGGAAATTTATGGCCTTTTTAGCTGTAAAATCAAAACCTTCGAAATTTGCACAGACACTTTAAGTCCGCAAACTTGTCTGACAGGATAAAAAGAGTCCGATGACTCGGATGGAGAAGCAAGTTTTCTACTAAACAACTATGAAAATTATTTGGTCATTAAAAATTCCACAAGAAACTGGCTGCAATTTTCTGATTGAGTTATCTGTTTAGAGACTGTGAGAAGACTGCAGTTTTCACGATACAATTCTGTCAGCTTGAAATCCCGTTTTCTCATCTAGTTGCCGTTTTTGTTCCATCTTCATTAACCTATCTGCTACCAAGGGGGTAACAAAGTGTTCTTGGTTTGTATTTCGTTTATTTGCGTTTATTCTTAAACTTAATGAGTCTACCTGGTGTCCTATTTGTTCATGCTGTTGACTGTGACTATATCTGTCTGTCCGCCCGCAGATCTTGCAAACTACTGGGGTTAGAGGGCTGCAATTTTGTATGTTGATCACCCATACTCCAATCATCAAACATACCAAATTGCAGACCTCTAGCCTCAGTAGTTTTGATTTTATTTAAGGTTAAAGTTGTCCTTAATCACGCATCTGGCACCTATATAGGTCAGGCCACCACCGGGCCGTGGTTAAAGATTCATGGGTCGCGGGTCATACAGCATTATACCGAGACCACCGAAAGATAGATCTATTTTCGGTGGCCTTGATTATAAGCTGTACAGAAAACACGAATGCGCTGAAGAAACTTCGGCGCAAGTTTTACTTGTTGTTAATAGAGAACCAATTACCACTAATGATTTTTTTCCTTTTTGTCCATTGGGTAGGACATAGACGATTCGCTGTCTCCTCAGCAGTTTAGTGCCAAATTCAAAGGAATACTATTACGTTTGGCAGTCTAATAGACTAACGCTATTTGACCAGACGGTTGGGCACTTTTCTTCTGTTAATATCTCTTAGGAAATATCGTCGCAAATTTTAACCTTTAAGCCTGTCAAGTTTATCCAGTAGTGAATTATCGTGAGGACGTTTTTATGTCTCTCAAGACTGCCTTTTCATAAAATTTAAATTTTAGTTTTCTGTAAAAGAAAACTACTGTGCCGGCTTTGTTTGTCCGTCCGCACTGTTTCTGTCCGCCCTCAGATCTTAAAAACTACTGAGGCTAGAGGGCTGCAAATTGATATGTTGATCAGCCACCCTCCAATCATGAAATGTACCAGATTGCAGCCCTCTAGCCTCAGTATTTTATCTAAGGTTAAAGTTAACCATAACCTTGCTTCTGGTAACGTTATAGGATAGGCCACTACCGGGCCGTAGGTAAAGTTGCATGGGCCGTGGCTCATATAGCATTATACCGAAACCACTGAAAGATAGGTCTGTTTTCGGTGACCTTGATTATACTCTGTTGCGGCTGTGCAGAAAACTGGATAGCGCCGAAAAGACCTCGGCGCACTTTTTACTTGTTAATTTAGTGTAAGCAATAACTCATACTTGAGAGTTTTCTGAAACATCGTTTGTAACTTTCTGGGAAATTTGAAAAAATAGCGTTCTCTGGAGAAAAGCGCTGGTTGAAACGTCAGAATCCTGAATTCACGACATTGCAACCTTATTCCATATTTCCTCCCTATCTAAGATTAATTTTCCTAGATCTTCTTCATACGTTAGTCAAAAAGGCAATTTATCTAATGGGACAAACGTACAGCATTCAGCTGGATGTCATTAAATTTTCTCATGCGTAACCTAAGCTTAATTACAGGAGGCTCCGCCAAAATTAAGGCTTCTTGTTTTCTAGCTGATCGTTTGATCTTCTAACCTATACTGTGGAAAGGCAGATTTGTCATTGGAATTTAAGTGGCACAGGTGGTTCAACCTGTTTTATTTTATGCAGGCGCAAGAGAAGTTATGTTGGTCACATCTGCATGTTTGATTGCAGACCATAGTGACTCTTAAATAGGAAGATTTTGAAGATTTTTTCTTGTTTAAATTTTGAGCGGATTATATTTTTCTGGAGTAGAGGAAGTGCCAGACATCGTAACTTTCACCTTTTACTGTACTTCCTTTCATATTCTCATTCTCCCATCTAACTTTCCACCCTCTCTTAATAATTGATTCATAGTGCAACTGCAAGATTTTCTTCTTGTTACACCTTTCAAACCTTTTACTGTCAATTTCCGTTTCAGCGCTGAATGACCTCATTGGTCCCAGTGCTCGGCCTTTGGCCTAAATTCTATATTCAATTCAATTCAGTCGTAACTTTCACTTCAGATTTGTTTTGGTATAATTGACGTTCTGGATACATTCTATATTTGTTTCTTTGTAGGGTACAATGATTTTTTTGTAGCTTGATATCGGTTTTGAAAATGACCTCTTCATGATCCCCAAAGTATTTTTGTCATATATAAATCAACTTTAGTTAGATTTGCAGTTTTATTCTGAAGGTGAAGTTTTACCTTTGACATAGTTATGTGTATGTCGTCATATAGAGGGTGACTGACTGCAGGGAAGAGCATTTTCTGTACATACGGAGTGTTTATACAAGATGAATGAGGGTATCAGACCGTTTGCCAGCGCCCTTCTTTGTCCTTCTTGGAAGATTTCCCCTGGCCTGGCGAACCCAACTAAGTATATAAAATTGCACTATCATCTACGTTCGTATACACACAAACACACACACATATATACATATATATATGTGTGTGTGTATGATTATAATCACTTTATCACGTGATTTGTTTATTACATATTACCAAAGGTGAAAAAATAAGAGATGGGGTGTAGGGCCTGGTCGGTTTCGACTTTATTTCCAAGCCATATATATATATATATATATATATATATATATATATATATATATATATATATATATATATATATATATATATATACACATATATTACAATATATATATGTATGTATGTATGTTTTATATATATATATATATATATATACTGTATATATATATATATATATATATATATATATATATATATATATATATATATATGGCTTGAAATAAATTGAAAACAAACAGGACATACACATACACTATATATATATATATATATATATATATATATATATATATATATATATATATATATATATATATATTAAATGTTATGATTACAGGTCTTCTCAGTCGCATTTGTACTTTATTTATGAGAACAGACGACATTATTCTGCAGTAATACAAGCATATATATAGAAGCTTAGATCTACAAAGTTTCACCGACTTGCTTCTGTTTTCATTAATTAAAATATCATCGGTTGTTACTCGATAAGTTATAAGATTACGCTTAATAGTTTTGCAGACTTTAGGGATGTTTTCTTGATGCAAATGGCGAGTCTATGAAACAGGTTTCCGTAGTGTAGTGGTTATCACGTGCGCTTCACACGCGCAAGGTCCCCGGTTCGATCCCGGGCGGAAACAGGTGTTTTCCTGCTGTTAACTAGATGTAATTAATTAGTTGTGTTATTAAAAGTTATTCAGTTACAAGTTGCCACCAATGGACATAACAATCGATCTTTCGTGCTTGAACACTTATACTCGTGACGTAGTCCCTCAGGTATTGATTAGGATTTTGATGTTGAAAATCAATATATTTCTGTGCTGCAGTTGTAGCTCGGTTTGGAGATGGTCCAGTTCTGTTTACAAAGTGCATTTTACCAATTGGTAGGCCAAGTTCCTTTGATTGGTATTTCTTCCATTCGTTTACTTATTTTTCCTCTGTGTTTTTAGTATTTTATAGATTTTCTAACTTACTGAAGGGAATTATACAAATTTAGAACTCAGATTTTTTTGTAACCATAAAAGAATAGAAAATATCACATAAAATATAACTGTTGTCTCAAGTTAGTTATCAGGTTTCCGTAGTGTAGTGGTTATCACGTGCGCTTCACACGCGCAAGGTCCCCGGTTCGATCCCGGGCGGAAACAGGTGTTTTTAATAAACTATATTCAAGCAGGTGAATAGACCAGTAAAATACTGTCTCTAAACCTACTAAGTTTTTATTTGCTTATCCGTCAAACTTAAGCAAACTTGCAAGATTTGTTGTTTTTATTTTGGTAACATCCTTTTGCCTATCTAGTGATAATGTTATGTACATTTAATTCTTTTGAGCTAAGATATTTTGGGTATGGTAGTCAACTGTGATCAGATGTTTGAACTAATTTTTATACGTATAAGGTATGACAGTACATTTTTGCGAAAGGGTCAGATTCTCTTAAATGATAAAGAAGGGGGAGAATTTGGTGTGTCTTAGTTTGAATAAGTGAAGGTGAATTAAAAAAAAAATGAGCACATGTATACATTTTCCTGCAAGAGCTGATATCAGAGTGATTGCTAACATCATTAGGTCAATAACTATAGCATTCAGTAATATATGTTTAAAGCATGTAGTATAAATGGTAGAAGGGATAAGCATTTTCAAAGTTTCCATAAAATATACGTTGCTTAATTATGTGTCGATACAAATTTGTAAAGATATCATTTTGAACGTGTACTCAAAGCAAACAAAAAATTACTGAAAAATGGTCCTTTGTTAGGGAAGAGATTTTATTTGTTTAACATAAATATGTTATATTATTTGATTTTTAAAATTGTGAGATGCATTTCCACAGAATAAGCAAAGCAAAAAGAGAGAAGTTGAAACATGTAAAGGGACTGTTGAGCCAAATCATCTTTATAGAATTGAAGTTTGGATACTGAATGCAGTTGGAAAAAGTTAAAGCTATTGAGTGGAATTGTTTGAGCAGCATGGCGTAATAAGAATTGAAAGGGTGGGCGATACTTAGAATTGGTACAAGGGTTGGAATACGAAAGAAGAGGGACCAAAGTATTTTGAATTTGTTTGGTCATAGGGAGAGAATTGAGAATGATCGTTAAGTGTAAAAAAGTATGTAATTCCTAAGTGTTAGGTGGAAGGAGGAAAGGAAGAAATAGAAAACGCTGGATGGATGGAGAGAAAGAGGTCTTGGAATGGAAGGGCCTTAATATCCAACCTGGCTGTGGGAGGTACTGAGCGTAGGGGGTTCCAAGGATTTCTGGGTGAACTCTCTACACATAAGGCTTATCCTGGATCTGGATCCTGAGCTTAAAGGTCAAATTAGGTTATTATAGTTGCTTTGTTTTTTTATTTGAGGTGTATATATATATATATATATATATATATATATATATATATATATATATATATATATATATATATATATATATATATGTAAAGAGAGAGAGAGAGAGTTTAAAGAGAAGTATAAATTACTATATGTCAAAACACTTGTTGAAGGAAGGTGTTATGTGGCTGCGAAGAATAGAAAATGTAAAGTTTAAAATTCAAGAAGCTGGGAAACCTTCCAAGTGCCATCGGAATGCCAGGAGCACTGATAGAATGCATCAAAGTTCTTACGGGATAAGCAGATATAATAAGCTACGACGTGAGATCGTTAGGCTATCAGATTGAGAGGAGTCTTCATGGGTTATCAGAAAATTTGTGAGCAAACGAAAATCGGTCAAGATTTAAGATGGACAAGAAACAGAATAAATTTAAGAAAATGCCCAAATAAAACTCCTAATATAGATGAAAAATAAGAGGTGTCTTTCATATCTATAACATTTTAAGCAAGCATTACTTAAGGGTCTGCAGCGTTCCTTAGGCCCTAGCTGTAACCTCTTTCATTCCTTTTGCTGTATATCCGTTCATATTCTTTTTCTTTCATCTGACTTTCCACTCTTTCTAACAATTGTTTCATAGTGCAAAGGCGAGGTTTTTCTTTTGTTACACCTTTCAAACCTTGTTACCGTTAATTTCCTTTCAGTGCTCAATCACCTCATAGGTCCCGGTGCTTGGCCTTCGGCCTAAATTTTGTATTCTATTCTGTTCTTTATTCGATTACCGATTTCCACACTTATTGACGAAAGAGGTGGCCTGGCGGGTGTTAGAAGCTGTTTGATAAGAAAAGAAACACGCATTTTGGTATGAAACTTTTTCCACGCAATTAAAAAAAAAAAGGCGGGCTGATGCAACCCATTTAGAAGACGCGTAGCATCGTTCCAAAGTGGCGTTTTTTGCCCTGACAACTAAGGGCACCTTCATGATGAAGTGCCGTTGCGTGTTAACACTACCTGTCATTCATCACGATCAAAATCGGCTGTGAATAGTTGGGATGATTCATTGACATGAGAGTAGATTCCACTAGAGGCTTACCTGACAGTAGAATCTCAAATCTCAGGTTTTTTTATGTCAAGGTATGTTTGCTGATCGTGAAAAGGTATTTAGTTTTAGTATTTGCAAAGATAACTGCCCTTGAAAACATGCCGACTTATGCGGGTGTCCTCGTAAGATCATGATGAAAGTTCGCGTGATCTGATAGCTGAAGAATGTTGGTCATTTCGTCTCTAGGGAATAACCACCGAAACGAAGTTAGATTTTCACCAAACACATTAGTAAAAGACTTTCATGTTCCTTGCAACTATTCCTCGCCCTTTTTTTCGCACAAAAAAAGGAAAGGCAGAAAGACAGAAGAAGCCCTCAAAACGCTAAATACATCGGAAAGACGTCTTTTAAATGTCTACTCCAAGTAAGCCTGAGAACCGGATAAAATAGTGGAGTAAAACACGCATACGAAAATCCCTCAGACCGAGGCTGGCTGTTAGATCTCATTCAGCCTTATTAACATTAACCTCCATGTGTCCTCAAAGACCTCTTATTGTTCCTCTGGCAGATGTTGGCAGTTGTACAATACCTAACTTCTGTTGTGCTTTGCTTGCCTTTTTTTCAGCTGATAATCAGGTGTGAACTGGAAGGCACCCTGAACCAACTAGAACCGATGCCGTTTACTCCGAACAGGACAAAACATTTTTATTTTCACCCCAGTGCCTTTGTACTTTGCGTGCTTTGAAAATATTCGGTTTTACTCTCACTTCTCCCAGGTATTTGTTTTGTATGGATTAAGTAAACAAAGTCTCTGGTTTCTTGTCTGGATGGCTTTGCAAAAGATTGTCCTTGAAAAATGAAAATCTTCCATGTTTATTATTTCTTTTACTTCTATGAAGCTGCTCCAGTTTAATTATTTACGTTGATTATGCTAATTCTGTTAGCGCAGTTTAGATGTTGTTCCAGTTTCTTGAGAATTTAAATTTTCTCAAAGAGCAGTCGTTTGCATTGACAGTTATTTATTGTGTAACTGTGGTTTTTGCCATTGCTACAAGATTACAGTTTTCCCCTCGCAACTTGGTATTGAGTTTGCTTGGAAGTTTTGGTCTCACAAACAAAGGAAATATTGACACATCCCACAGAATTCCATTAATTACAGGTATTTAGGTTCCGAAGGCTGATATAAGTCTGGATGGTTCCAAGTTCATCAGTTTTGTGGTTATCTTCGGGGACAGGTTTTACAAGAGCTCTTAACTGTAAATGAGTTGTCAGTAAAGTATTCAGTGGCATATGAAAAAGAAGCTAGTATAGACTATTTCTAGAGACAGTAGTTTTTTCTCGATAAAGTCTGAAGTTCCCAGATATGCTGGTTCTTAATCAACCATTCTGATCTGATAGTAAACAGGTGTAGTTTATCAGCGCAGTGGTGGCGTTAACACCAAAGTCACTCTTTTGAGTAAACTAATTTAGCTTGTACACGAGCACATCCACACAAACACATAATCCATGCATAATCAATTGCTCCAGACACCGAGATACTGTATTCCATCATAATATGTAGAAATAAATCTATGTTAGTTACCAAGTCGTTCTTCTAAAACATTGCTTAGTCATTATTCAAAAGCCCTGGAGATTGATGCTGAATTTCCAGCATCTGTAAATAGGTATAACTAACTGATGCTATGCACGCCACCGGGGGGGTAAGCTTTTCCTTTGAATCTGAAGGTCATAATCACCTGTTTTCTCAATTTAACACGAGAAAACAATAGCATATAGACGTGAATCGCTTGCACCGATATTTATTGGTTGCACTGAGGGCGTCTTAGTGGTGGCATTGAAGAGTTTCCATCACTAGGTTTGTTAAGTCTTGTCTCAGGATCTGTATAATTGCTACAGACATTGTTATTCCAGAGACATCCTAGTGTAAAGTTCACTGACAGTTTCGAGACATCACGTGTCCTCTTCAGTGACGTGGTGTAGCGTTTCGAAACTGTTGGTGAATATTCTTTTCTTTGAGCCTGTCCTTTTTAGCTCTCCTTAGCTGAAAGCTCAAGTGGCCCTGCCTCAACAGTTTGTCCGAAATATGTATGTATGTCTGGATATATGTATGTATGTCTTTTCGACATCTTCAGATCAAATTGATCAATGTCAACTGAACTTTGAACAAAAAATCGTTGAATAAAGATGACTCACATTTGTTGGAATGGGGACCATGCCCCTGTCTAAGAGAACATTAAGAAATACTGAACTGCTGGGCCAGAAAGGACAAACCTTAAGCGAAGGTTTCCTAAAGAAATGTAAGTTTAAGTTTGTTCAAACCGTGCCTCCGAGGCAAGGGATTTAAAGCCTAGCATAATAAATGTATTGGAATATCTTTAGAAATCCTCATCTCACAGGGACTCAGTAGTGTGCCCTCTGAGTCTTTTGTTTTTTTTTTTTTTTAGACATTAGACTTCGATTTTGACTTCAAGACATCATATTGCGATGCACTGGGACCACATTGATTTTCCTCACTCTAGTGGGGTAGCGGTGCGTAGTTTTCATGGATATTGAATTTCTAAACACACGTGAAATCATTATTAAGCTTATAGATTCTTATTTCCAAAATCTGGTGGCCCTGAGACTTGTGAGAGTTCACATCTTGAGTATTACTTGTGTAAAAACTTAAGAGTTTGCCATTTAAATGAAATTATATATGAACTTTTCCAAAAAAAATGCTTACAGTCTATAAACCCAGATAAAGTTCTCACATAATCTATCTATCTATATATATATATATATATATATATATATATATATATATATATATATATATATATATATATATATGGATGTATGTATGTATATGTGTGTGTGTGTGTATGTTCCACATACACTGAAACGCACTGAGCAATTTCAACCAAACTTGGTACACATGTGACTTACTATCTCGAAAAGAACACTGTGGGGTAAGAAATCACTAGCACCGAAGGGGGTAGGGGTGGAAGGGCTTCCCTGAAACGGGGCTGGTTTTGCCAGTGAAACTGGGATGGTTGTTCCTGTAGACTTAGTAACTTTACGAATTTATTATACCTAATTTTGGTATACTACATATGACTTACTATCTGGAAAAGAATACTGTGGGGGTAAGACATCAATGGCACCAAAGGGGGTGGACGTTGGGAAGGGGCTGACAGAGAGAGAATGAGAGGAAGAGGAAGTGAGAGAAAGAGAGAGGGAAAGGAAGTGAGAGAGAGAGAGAGAGAGAGAGAGAGAGAGAGAGAGAGAGAGTAGAGGGGGTGTTATGGAGAAGAAAGAGGGGAAAGAGTTAGGGAGGGTTGGAGAGAGAGAGAGAGGTGGGAGGGAGAGGAAGTGAGAGAGAGAGAGAGTAGAGTAGGTGTTAGGGAGGAGAAAAGGAAAAAGTGAGAGAGAGTAGAGGGGGTGTTAGGGAGGAGAAAGAGTGAGAGAGAGAGAGAGAGAGAGAGAGTTTATCGGTTGTCACTCAGAGTTTTTCCGGGCAGCGCCGGCTTGTCAGCTAGAGGAAAAATAAACATGGAAATTCAGATTAGTAAATCTGTTCATGTTCTGTACTGTAGGTCTTGCTGATATTTTTTTTATATTTCAGAAATGAACCGTTAATTACTAATAAGATTACAATTAAAATTGTAATTTTATGTGTTGGTACGTTGTGTAATTAGACATTTACTCCTAATACAAGTTTCCGTAGTGTAGTGGTTATCACGTGCGCTTCACACGCGCAAGGTCCCCGGTTCGATCCCGGGCGGAAACAAGTTTTCAGTGATCGGCCTCATCTCTACCGTTTAATGGCTCCTTCCTTCTTAAACAATTATTGTTACAGAGACTTTCTTTGCTACCGTGAACTATTTATACGTCAGACTTGAAATGTTGGTCCCACATGATAGTATGCATGTTTGTGCATCTGATTATTGATTGTGATATGATATTATCCTACCTTGTAAGTTGGAAATTCTTTTCTGAGTGCCACGGGCTGACACACGTATAGAATGCCTTATATTTTGTATATGTATACTTCATATGAAGGTACGTATTACCTGACTGTAAAGGACATACATTTGCTTGCGTATACATAGGCTCTGGAATTTTTCCTAAAATAATTTTGAACTTGATTACTTCCCATTTTATTATAAAAACAACACTACTAAATTGCTAATGAGTTTAATCATATGTCACTTACAGCCCTCAAGTACAGAAAGATAGACTCACAGAGAGTCGGAAGTCGCCCATAGTTTGCAGTCATTTCACTCAGCAATACACGAAAGCTTTCATTTCAGTGCACTGCTTTGGTCAGTAACGAAGTAATTTCTAATAGAAATTCGTAATAGTGTTGAAAATACTGAGAATTAAATATCATTGCACTGAGGTAGTGCCACATACAATTCAAATAATGTTCTACACATATTACTTCGGCTGATTACAGAGTTCATCCGTGTTTGGCAGGATACAAAAATTGGCGATTAACACCTAAAATTTCTCATGAAATTTTATGATGTTTGTATTGTGAATTCCTGTACTGTTTCTGTAAAAGAAAGAAAATATGGAAAAAGTAGAATCGTCCGTGTTCATCAGTATCTGAAAACATTATTTGTGAATGTGAAAGAGAGAAATAAACAAAAAATTAAAAACAAAATAGAGGAAAATGACATCTTTCAAATATTGTTAACTTTTACTTCAATAGAAGTAGCTTTTTTATTTTTTTTTTATTTTTTTAGGATGGATACATTTACACATAGTGAAATTAGACGAAAATTTTGTCACTGCATACGATGTCATACATGTAGTCATAAAGCATTTTTTTTATTCAGTCTTCATGCAAATCTTTTGATTTACACCTGGAAACATTAGGATGCTAAGCGGTTACTTTTCAATATATATATATATATATATATATATATATATGTGTGTGTGTGTGTGTGTGTTTTGTATACATATGTATGTCTATATATATAAATACATATATACGTATATATATAATTGTGTATATATACACATGTATGTATGTATTATATATATATATATATATATATATATATATATATATATATATATATATATATATATATATATATATATATATATATATATATATATATATAGAGAGAGAGTGTGTATGTGTAGAATAAAGTGCATATTCATAGGTATATACGTTCATAACTACAAATGCAATAACGATAATCATTTAAATGTGAACGTAGGATCTCAATAATTATTAGTTATTTTTCCGAATAACTTAATAACTGCCCGGGACGTCTTCCAAAGACTTGAACAAACCGATGCTTAAATGTCTTCGATGGATGAAATCTCAGGACCGATTTGTTTTTAAAATGGATGAAAGACGCCTTCGGATAGTAAGCGCCCCTGGATGCTGATTAAAGACCACTGCCTTCCAATGATGCCATCAATCTTAATGCGAGCCAAAGGTGTCCCTTCTATCACGTCCTTAGATCGTGAATATTAGGTAAACTTCGAGTGAATTATTGCCAGCAATTGCTTTGGGGAGTAAATGCAACGTATTTTAGAAGAGACAGATGGACGTACTGTAAATCACCGGGAGGAGCAGGTGGAGAGCTTTGGCCCTCACCTCACACTCTACCTGAATACACCACCCCACCCACCAGTCGCCAAAATATACTTTTCAGGTAGAGTTTTTCTCTTATGAGGCTACCGTTAAATACAATGCATGCGTGGGATTTATAATCTTATGCGCAAGAATATTGTCCAGTTTATTTTTTATCGAGAGGCAGTGTTTAGAGGAAGGATGTTAAACAGCAATATAACATTTTCCGTTTAATTTGTTGACTTAAGTTGCGATTAGTCACTAGTATATTTTCAAGGCAAAGTGCAGCAACAAAATTGTTAGCAGTACATTTTGTATTGAGAAGTTTACACTTTTATGTAGGCTTTAGAAACAAATCAAAGATGACCATTTTTGTCACCTGAACACGTATTGTTTCAAGAAATAAAATAGAAACAGCAGTTATGATGGTAATAAAAATAATTTTGATTACAGTAACAAAACTGATATGATGTGATTGGTAGCAGCATAAGAACAGAAAAACATGTAGACATGCTAGTACGTTTTGTCAACAATCTTTGTATTTATGGAAATGTTAATCATTGCGATAAAATGGAATCTATATCGGGTTTTAGTGATGCCATTCCCCACGTTTTCTGTTTTGTGGAATTCGTTAATGTCTGGCAGATGGTAGTATATAATCTTGTTATGTCTGTAACTTAGTCAGTAGTTACAATTATGCTGGAGGCGTCGCTAAGGGTAGTTATAAGATCAGTTTATGTTAACAAGGGCCATTAAATTCCATTCTGAAAAGGAGAATATATTCAAGAACGTCAATTTTCCTTGGTTGGGGTGATCATTAAATTGTGTTTATGACTAAGGACGACATCAGATTACGTTTGCACTAGTTTCTTAATCTCAGCCTCCTGCAGAGGACAGGTTACTTAACTCCTTTCCAGATTGTGCAAACAGCAATAAAAAAATAGCGATGCACAGTATTGTATGCAAGTGTAGACAAAAGCTATAAGAGATGTAATTGGAAGGCGATTTATTTACCGTAGCCACTACAGGAGAGTTAGTCTGAGAATCCCTAGTAAACTTAACTTGATGCAATGAAAAACAGTAGTGCCTGACAAGGGTGAAGGATGACTGACAAATGTTTTGCGTAATTTCAAGAAGAAAGATGTTCTTTCAGATCATTATTCTTATTGATCGCTGGCATTATTATTAAAAATTATTAGTAAAAGAAAAGCATATATACACTGTAGAGTAAAGGCTCTCTTCGTGAGTTATGCAGCAGTTATAGTAAGTAAGACAACCAGTAGGCATAGCTTATCTTGATAAATAGAGGGTGTGTGAAGAAGAGTGAGACACACAGATTACGCTGGTATTTTGTGCACATGAAAAAAGTGACAGGCAGACAGACATTAAAGGCATTGTGTCGAATTGAACTCATTGCGGAGAGTTTCCAAGTTAGTTTGTAAAATTTTGAGAAGGAATAATATATGAACTGATAATTCATTTGGCTCAGTCCAGTAAGGATGTTTATGTATAGGAGTATCTGATTAAAAATCACGGCAACATAAAAAAACATAATTTTTCTCTGTGCAGTCGTAAGGGCGATATATTCTGGATCATCTTATACAACGGTAGGGAAAAAATTAAGTAGGAAGCCAAAATATAAGGAAAAATAGGAGAAAAGGACATTTTCTATAAAACTGCTGTAGAATTGGTTTGAGCATTATACCCGTAGATAAGATCATTACGTCCAGTTGTTACCTGATAAATTCATGTTGTAGGTGATTCGACAGATATGGCAAGTGCTTTACGTTGTGGTATTGCTGGTGAATTTAATTTGAGACCTGAAGGTGTTCTGTGAAAAGCGTGAATAAATAGGCATAAGATAAATCAGTTTTATTTTGTTAGCAACTTTATAAGCAGCTTTAATAGGGAAATATTTTTGTTACCTAAATCAATGCCTATACGGTTGCACGTGCAGCCCATCAGGTTGAAATTATAGTTCATCATGCTAAAAGATTATTTTCTCCCTATAACTTTCATTTTGCATTTATTGGGCTCTTATATTGGAACAAATTCACCTAATGCACCACTCTTTCAATATATATCTCTTTCCCGTTGGGATGTTTTTTCACAAAAAGCCACTGGGAATTGGTCATGTGAAAAAGGACTTGAAATGTGCGTGATATCATTGTATAAGAGAGGGTGCAAATCAGTGAAGTATTATAGTGGAAGCAGTCTTTTGTTGGAATGAGGGTTATTCAGGCATTTTGAGAGATATTGAAAGTTTCATCCTGGTTATTCATTCCTGGTTACTGTTTTCCGAGATTGACTTGTTTAAACGTGTATGAATTTATATTAGGCGAAAATTTCATTAAATGTTATAGTGGCTATAAGGATTCAAAGTACGTGTTTTTTTAATGTTTTATATATTTTATATTTTAATTATTTTGGATAGCGTCGATATTCTTCCATGGCGTATAATGATTTCTGTCGTAGATTTTAATGGCTCTCAAAATACGTGTATACGTCCTGCATATTTTGGGATTTGCCAACAACTTTGATCTCCTCTTTGCGTCTCCCGTGATAGTCGAATTTCAAGCCTGATAGCAGTGCAGAAGCTCTGCGGCTTCCGCACAAATATAGACAGTATTAGGGCATCGGCAAGCCTACGCACATCCATAAAACTTCATGAAACGTGATCTGCGACCACGGCGCTGCTGGTGTCTTAACTCTCGGAGCCGGTGCCAAAACAATCATGACGCATTCCTCTTACCCAAAACTGCTGCCCCGCTCTCCATGAGAGGTTGTGCCACTCTGTCTATTTGAAGAGGTCATGAATTACGACTAATACGAATGTCGTTGCTGATACTTGGGCGGGGAAATGTATGGGCTGTAACCCACACGGCTCTCGACACTGGAATGCCTAGGCTTTCCTTTTTTAATTGTTACTGGAATGAGGTTTTGTAGAATTATTTAGTTTAAAATTTTGTATTTGTTTGTATTAATTTGAGTGCAGTCATCAAATTATATAGTTCAGCCACCTACTTTGAAAACCTCTTGGTTTACGTGAAGACACCCAGATGTTATTGAAACCCGACATAAAAAGTGAAAATTAACTATAATGAAAAACTGTAATTTCAAGTTCTTTCATTCTTTCATCTGAGAAACGGGAAATGCTGTTGCTCTAATCTGAGTGGTTATTAGCCAAACATCCCCCGGAACATTAAACCTCTTAGTCTAGACGCCGATGCACTTACACCGAAGGTCCCGAGAAGTGAATTTTTTGTTTAGTTTTGATGAACATCAACCATTATTGTTTACCCCATCAATAACAGCTTTTATTTAGAAACAAAATTTTACCAGTGGATTTGTACGTGGAATATTATGAAAAAGATTCTGCCGCTTACTAGTAGTCAAAACATGATCTGGCTTAGACACGATCAAAATAACTGGATATTCTGTGATAATAAGTTACAAGATATAATAAATTTTTGATAGACTCAGCACGACACATCCAATCATTGTAAATTTAAAACTGAATGAGAAAATGACGAATTACCATTTGTAGACATTTTCATTACAAGCGAAGTCAAAGTATGTATTCAGCCTCCTGTATCAGTAAAGTTGTTTATACTGGGATCTTTTAAAACTTATTTTTAGAGGGCCTAGGACATAGTAACACGGACATCTCTTTAAGAATTGAAGACCATTTATCAGGTGTTACTGTTTCTCTAACGTATTTATTAGTAGGATTACATCTTTAAAGCAATTAGAATTTGCTATGGATATCCACAAGCAATTTTAACGAAATAAAACTTCCATTTCTTCTAACTTGCAAACCCCCATCGTTTTTCACCAGCCAGTTATTGAGAATTCACTCATCCATTTATATTTAAACAAGACATAAACTTTAGATGTTTACAGAGCACCAAAAGTTGCATAAAATTTTAAGATGAAGAAACAGGACTCAGGAGAGAGAGAGAGAGAGAGAGAGAGAGAGAGAGAGAGAGAGAGGTATTCACGTCTTTAATTCAGTGTTATTCTGGCTTTGAATATTGACAAATAAACGACAGAACAAACTAAAAGAAAAAGATTGAAGGGTGTAAGGAATTCAGTTTCTGCTCTATGCAATCAAGGCATGTACAGAAGAGGAGCAGCAGCGGATTGAAAGGGAAACGTCAGCGTCACAGGAAGATTAATCAACTGGAGATTAATCAACGTCATAAAAGGATTAATGAACTGGAGATTAATGCGAGCGAAATCACTCATAATGCTAAAGCTAGTATCTGAGCACAGGAGGGACCTTGACAAACGCCAAGAGTGATAAAATAGACCTTAGTGACATGAACGCTGCTGGAATATATTTAGGTCAGTAATAAACTGAAACTTAACGTGCAGTGAGTGTTTATGAAATTCTGAAAGGACAGCTTGTGTCACAAGGCCCTCGTATGCCTCTAAAAACATTTAAGTAGCTCCAGGAGTAGTATTGCAAGATTATCCAAATCCTTTTTAAGACAGATCAAACTGGAACTGGTTAACACTAATCCCACATTGGCAGTGCCTTTCTAGGAATGGGCTTAAGATTATGGGGAATTTGTCTTTTACGTAGTAATACAGTTTACTATATAGTTGTGGGTTTTTATTAAACAAACTATTTTTCACGAGATTGTGAATTTCTTAGTAATCATGAAGAATGGCGTGAAACTGATATGTCCCAAGCATACGCATTATTTAATAAGCCATTTCATGTGAATATCGCAGCGACGAGAACCCATAATGCATTCACCATTTACCTCTTACATGACAAAAAAAAAAAAGGCTTTCACGATATTAATAAACAGAGGTATTTACAACGATGCAGTGTTACTACGCATCATTGCTTGAGTAGAAAATGGCATTGAAAAGTAATTTCGTTCTAGATAAACCGAGAGAGGTGAAGTGTCATCAGTGATAGGTAAGTGGATGTCTTGGAGTACACGTGAATCAATTTAGTACCCGGCATCCCATTTACCACGACACCGAAGGTTATGAGATCAAATCAATTTATATAACTCGGCTCATGACGGCATCAGTCATACCCCATCACCTGATGGAATCTAGGAATGAAGATGATGGCGGTAAAAAAAAAAAAAAAAAACTTGACTTTTACGTTTGATGTTACGTCAATTTGACTTCCGCTTCGGTTTTTTTCGTGAAAAATGAAGTGGATATCGAGCGAACACCAAAACTGTTTATTAGCGGTAAACCGTGTAGGAAATGTTCATTTCAGCGGTAGAAATATTATGTGGCTTGTAAGGTTTATTCAAGTAAATATTTCCTGCACTTATTCATTCAACTCTTGGCGTAATGACAGGTTGCTCCGGAGCGGGAAATCCCCGTTGGCATGAACTTCGCTACCAAGTTATTATTAATGACAGTTGACCTCAGTATTCTCTCTCTCTCTCTCTCTCTCTCTCTCTCTCTCTCTCTCTCTCTGTGTTTGTTTGTGCGCATTTTACCATCTAGATTCCAAATGCAATGTAATGGTTCAAATTAGATAATTCTTTTTCGTTTGGTAATTTTTTTCGAGGTATTTCCTTTTGTATATGTAAAGCTCTGTTGCTAAGGTATATCCTCTTTTATTAGCTTCCCCTGTATAGCGTCACACTTGCGAAAATGATTACCGAATGTCGTCAGTTTTGCTATCTTATGAGCATCAATATAATTATTTTTAAAAGCATGGGGTGGGTTTTAAGTGAGTGAGGGTTATCGTGTTCTTTGAACAAAATTTCTTTCTTATTTGAGCATTTTGCATAAGAAATGTGATATTTGTTTTTATTCTTTCTCACAGTAAAATCGAAGTCATACAGAAAAATTATTTAACAGGTAACAGAATCTATCAATCATTCCTTCAATTTAAAGACATTACAGCGGCGCTTCCCAAGATGCGTAATACCAAGAGTAGATAATCTCTTAACAGCTGAGGGGTAGAAGCACCCTTTGACATTACTGGCTAATAGCCTGCATCTGTGGCTTATTTACTGAAGACTTTTTTTTTTAATGGCTTGGCTGTTATCCGGCATCCTAAGATATATTTATGAACTTCTTCCGTCAGGAAAGTAAGAGCGTCCCTGTGGGTTGGGTAGAGTCCAGAGGTTCACAACAGTTTTCTGACGCCTGGCAAGGGCCCTTGCTGGCACAAGGTCTGCTTAATCTAAAGCAACCACTAGCAATATAAGTATTCGAAACCACCTCACGGAACCAAGCAATCCGAGGATCTCCAAAGAGTTAAACTGGGAAGAAGTGACCTAAGTTAAGTATACCTTAGTTTAACCAGACCACTGAGCTGATTAACAGCTCTCCTAGGGCTGGCCCGAAGGATTAGATTTATTTTACGTGGCTAAAAACCAATTGGGTTACCTAGCAACGGGACCTACAGCTTATTGTGGAATCCGAACCACATTATAGCGAGAAATGGATTTCTATCACCAGAAATAAATTCCTCTAATTCTTCATTAGCCGGTCGGAGACTCGAACTCGGGCCTAACAGAATGCTAGCCGAGAACTCTACCGACTCGTCCAACGAGGAACGAAGAAGTGACCTGACCGGTGCTACAGGGATGCCCGAGAGAAGGGGGAGCTCTGCTCAAGTTCTCTGGAACACTGGCCAAAATAAAAACCACAGAAAAAGTACAGAGAGGCCCTTTGCGGAGGAGAGAGACAATATCCAAGAAGAAGAAGGTCTGGTACGAATTCAGTGGTACCGAGAAGGGAACTCTTCTACCGTATGTACAATCGCTTGATCCACCTCGTGGCTTCCTAGTTGCCTTGATGTCTCTTCAAACTAGATGCTTACTAGATATCAAGAGCTGGAGAACCCCAAATATGACGGCAACATACCAAGAAGGGGATTGATAAAGCTACCTCTTCATTTTCTTGTCTGTAGCAACTCCGGGGATCAGGCGATTGATACAATTGTCTTTTAAAGATGCGCAGCAATCACGGAGAATAACACGTTGATGACAAGTGATAATTGTGGTGAATGTCACTTTTTGAAACATTTCACATTATCTATAAATAAGCGAGGGGTGAAGTGCCTATAGGAGCTACTGTTTTGTCGCTCTTTAAGAGGTGTTTTAAAAGTCACATTCCCTCGTTTATCTCCATTTCAACTAGGAACGAAAGCTATGCGCGTCAAGTTGTCAGTACATCTGTTTATGAAAGTACCGTTTGACACTGCATTACCTTGGAGTCATTAAATGACATTTTTAACGTCATTTACAGGTGGCAGAATTGTGTTGAAGTAAACTTGACCTAGGATACTGAAAAGGTCCCCTTCACACTGAACTGTCTCCCAATTAAATGATTTTTTTCGAAGTTTTTCGTATCGCTTGTCACAGAAAACATTGCAGGAAGCCGGTGGTGATAATGAGCAATTGAGTTGTTATAATATAGCGCTCTTGGGTGTCTATAAATAGGTAAGTAGCTATAGGGATGAGGTTTTAAAAAGAGCCGTCCTATCTCTGTGGCTAAAATTTCCTCGATTTTACAGGTCTTTAAATTCACTCACGCCATCACTCACACCGATGCTGTGACTCACGCAGTAAAATTACCCTCGGCGTTATCAAGTGCTGATTCATCCCTGCGCTGCCTCTTTCTGGCACATATTCAACGGGAGGTGTCTGCAGTACTTAGGCGTCAAATTAAGAAACTTTATCTTCTGGCAGAACCGATAATGAACGTCCATTACATGCGAACTTATGTCTAAGTGTAAAAATAACGGCCAAAACTCAGTGAAATCTTCACCTCTCGATACCCTCATAGTTCCTGGACGCTGGAAACCTCACTTTGAGCCTGAATTTGGAAATGAAATGAAGAAACCCTCCCTCCATAGTCAGGATTTGAACCTTGCGATAGCTGAGCAGCTGTTTTTGCATAACCCAAGCTCGATTCTTAAGGGGAATGTCTTTATTTCTTTCCTAAAATCCAATTCCAAGTCTTTCCGTGGAAAATGATCCAAATACAGTAGGTTTTATCTTTTTGTGTAGTGAGGTGAGGAACAGATGACTCATCTTCAATGCCACAATTCTTCTCCTTTCACCAAGTGCTTATCATATAACCATATTCTCCAACCGTGACATGTGCCATAGCCCCTGTATTATGGCATTCAGGCGCACTTCCCTTCCCTTTAGCTATATTTTCCTTATTTTTCAAAAGGTTTCTTTGGCTGGCCTGTTATACAGCGGAATCTAGTATCAGGTTTTCTAGTGCCAGGTTTAATACTACACAGTTTTCAAAGTTTTTATCTTGGCCACATCTGAAATGTGGAATAGTTTGCTTAGTGTAGCTGTGGAATCTTTTGATCTCCAAATGTTTAAGGTAGGAGCAAATTCATTCCTGCTTTCTGCTGACGTCTGCTGAATTCAGGTGTATCGGTTTTATTTTCTATTCCCTCATATCTGTTTGTTTATCACCATTTCCTATAACTTGTTCCTCTCTTGGGTTTATAGCCTGTTGACTCTGTCCTTAAGGGTTTTCAGCTGAAGATTTAAAGGAAGAAAGAAAAGGAATCTGCTTGGGCAATCATTAGAAAATTGCTAATCTTTTTCTCGTTCTCTTCCTTCTCACTTTTCTACTTGAGACCCACCATAACTGTTCTTCCTCAGTTGCTGCGACATGGTGCACCTGCACCGCAATGCCTGTTTGTTTACTTCCAATTTTTACGGCTCCTTAATGGGGTCTCAAATTTTCCTGCTGTTAACTCGAGTTTTTGTACACATGCAGTTTTTGCTGAATTTATTGTTCTCGTTTTCTTTTTGAGCTTGTCTTTCATACTTCTATTTTGAATTGAATAGTGTTATTGCTTTTAATACATTCTGCCTATATGAAAGTGACCCCTGGCCCTGTATCTCGTTTTGAATAAGTACATGTAGAATACCTTAGTAGGGCTTATTCAAATATTCGGGGCCTTATCACAATTTTTTTTTACCTTTATTGTCAGGTTCTTTTTAGGATTCTGTTGCTCTTAAATCATTTGTCACATGTACACGTTATCACCTTCAGATTTTCAACATGTTTGATGAGCTTGCTAGACCATGCCATGGCCACCCATCTAAGTACTAACCAGACCCAGAGAGAGAGAGCAGTGAATTAGATACTTGGTGGTTAGTCAGTTGGGGTGAGGTACGTGCAGGGTTGAGAAGGGTATAGCAGCCTCACCTCTAAAAGTCATGTAGAGAGCACGAGAGCCGGAGGGGTAATACTTTGAAAGTCACTCCTCAAAGGGAGTGTATCAAAGGGAGTATATATATATATATATATATATATATATATATATATATATATATATATATATATATACATACTATACATATGTGTTTATTCATTTATTTATATGTGGTTGATTATCAAATAAAATTTAGCAATGATAATTTTGTGAAAAATTTTAGATTTTCTGTAGCTTTCTCTCTCCGTTATTATTTGCTACCATTCTAAGTTTTAGTAATAAATAAGAATGGCTTTTTTTAAGTTACATCAACAACACTAAAATTTAGTGCTTATTATATATATATATTATATATATATATATATATATATTTATATGTGTGTGTGTATATATATGTGTATATGTATATATATATATATATATATATATATATATATATATATATTCATATATAATATATTTTCATATATATATTTTAGTTGATAATAAGTCCACTGCGACGGACGAGGAATCAGGACTGTGTGTCGGCCGACTGGTTAGTGTGTGTCCGTCGTTGGTTCGGTCCACCGATCCCATTATTATCAACTAAAAATGTGTGTAACATATATGAAAATATATTATATATGAATATATATTTGATATTGTATATGAATCACGGTGATGTGATAAATCATATACATACATATATACATACATTTATATATATGTAAAATTGACTTCATCCTGAGAAATTTCCTCTCCAGATCCTTAGATTGCTCCTGGCCTATCACCCACCAGTCCACCTAGATGTAATTGGGTGCTCATATCTGTTGAGGTTAAGAAAATGGGCATGGGTTTAGCAACCTCATCCCTAAAAACTTGCTGAAATACGGAAATGCTTTGCCCTTCTGGCGCCACACCCTCTGTAGGGGAAAAGCATCCTGTCCTCAGAAATTTGTTCATAATTTTTCTGAACTATGAAATCTTTGTTGAATTTTGATGTTTCCACTTTCAGTTTTTGTTTTCTTGATAATTTTGGCTCTGCTTTGTTATATATTAAAACTTAGTTCCATTGTGAATCAATTTTAGCGCTGAAGAAGACCATGCATTGGTGGTTGAAACAGTTCCTGGTTTCGGAAAGAATAAAATACAGTAGCATGTAGCACTTGTGTTTATCCTCAAGAACTCATCGTTGAAGATTGGAGGAAGTACTGGAAATATTTGAAATAATTAATTGTGGACTAAAATATACACACACAATTGTGGACACAACACACACACATATATATATATATATATATATATATATATATATATATATATATATATATATATATATATATATATATATATATAATGTGTGTGCATTTAATTTGTGGGAGTTTCAGAAAACTATTGTGCCGGCTTTGTCTGTCCGTCCGCACTTTTTGTGTCCTCCCCCAGATTTTAAAAACTGCTGACGTTAGAGGGCTGCAAATTGGTATGTTGATCATCCACCCTCCAATCATCAAACATACCCTCTAGTAGCCTCTGTAGTTTTTATTTTAATTAAGGTTAAAGTTAGCCATAATCGTGCTTCTGGCAACGCAACAACACAGGCCACCATGGCCGGCTGAGAGTTTTATGGGCCGTGGCTCATACAGCATTATAACGAGACCACCTAAAGATAGATCTATTTTCGGTGGCCTTGATTATGCGCTGTACAGAAAACTCGATTGCGTCGAAGAACTTAGCCGCATTTTTTACTTGTTTTCTCTCAAGTCAAGTTCTGCTTGATGCCCTTACTCAAAAGGTGATGTAAGTTATACAGCTCTGCCGACAGCCAACCAAGCTCCCTAGTAGGTGTTTACCTTATCCTGTTTACTCCTGAGGGGTTTGTTATAAAAAGACGATCAGTAGACGAGCCAAGTATAAACGCCTTATCATGCTATTTGGGTCTTATTTAAGAAACTTACTTGTTTAGTACAATCTAGGCTACTGGAAAGAGTTTACGAGCAACAACACGGTTTTAGAGCAGTTCCATGTTGAAACTCTGACACTTGTTTAGTAGTTACCATTGCTGCCAAGGTTATCTTCTTTGGTAGTATTTTCCCCTATTTTTAAAAATGATGCTGAAGTCGAGGAAAAGACGCAAGACGTAAAACAAAAAATGTTCAAAATTGATGAAAAGACGCAAGACGTGAAACAAGAAATGTTCAAAATTGGTGAAAAGACGCAGGAGGTAAAACAAGGAATGTTCAAAATTCGTCTTGAAAGGGCTTTATGTTGCAATTATGATTTATTCCTAATAGTAACTCACAGTAATATATAATACCAAATAGTCTTTTTCCCGAAGATCGCTTACTGTACGTTCTCGATGTATCAAGAAGCTTTACTAGTTTAAGTATTTATTAACTGTTTTGAAATCGTACAGTGAATCGAGCCTTCACAGAAGATAATGGTTCCCTGAAAATCGAGACTTCCTGCTCCATTATATAAACTTCACATCCCCGAAAATGAAGGGAAAATCCCACGTCAGAAACAGAAAATTGAAAAAGAAAATTATTTATAAGATGGGCACCGTAATACATACATATATATAATGCATACATATACAAACACACGTATATATATATATATATATATATATATATATATATATATATATATATATATATATATATATATATATATATATATATATATATATATATATATATATATGTACACATATGCCTAAGGTATGTGTCCATCCCACTGCCCACCTTCGAAAATGTAATCAGCTTAAGTGGTGTACCGTGGTTGCGTGGTGTAGTGCTCAGCTTCCTTTTGCTAGGTTTGTGGATCTTTTCCTGCCTACCCACTAATTACCCTAGCTGTGAACGGTTCTTAGTCGGCTAATGTGGAACTTGCTGTGAAACTGCAAGGTAGTATCATTCCAGCGCCACCCCCTCGAAAGGGGAAGAAGGTGCATATTGAAATAAAAATAGATATACACACACACACACACACACACATATATATATATATATATATATATATATATATATATATATATATATATATATATATATATATATATATATATATATATGTATATAATGTATGTATGCGGAAAGGACGTGGTTCTATTCCCAGGCATTGTTCAGTAAATTTCGCTGCATCTTTGCTGATCAAAGTCCTTATAAGTACTTGGTAACTTGTTGACTTTGGTAGATTACCACCCAAATATAGAAGAACATAGGAATAACACAACTCGTCTCAAAAAAAAGGGGGCGGGGGCGCATGTGGGTACCTGTTGAAAAGAAATAGGATGGATTATGTATTTTTATGTGTGCATTAAATATTATTTGTCATGACAATAGAGGACGTCGCACTCATTGTAATTGATTGTTCTCCTTGAAAGCTATTTTTCATTTTAACAATTTGTAATCAGTTTCAAAAGAACTTAGGTTTAGCATAAAACATATGAATCCTTTCATTTCTGATCCGGCCTCCCCACCGTCACATGAAAAAAAACTTAATTAATCTTCTTTTTTTATGAAAATTTCCCTGGATGATTTCAAACAGTATCTGAATGAAGCTGAAATTCTGATATTGCAAGTAGAACATCTATCGTTGTTGGGTGCCATGTTTTTCTAATGATTTCAGTTTGATTAAACTACGAAAATTTTCGAAATCTGGTCTTGAACACCGACTCTGAAATCTGTAATGTTCCGGTTAAGTTACCTCTTTTTACTGGAAAGAAGGAAGAGTATAAACACAATGGAAGCACGATATCCCTGTTGTCAAATAATATATTGTTTCAGCTATATATGTCTAGAAGTAATTTATTTCTGGAAGTGATTTTTGATAAATGGATTTTATTAGACATTCCGAACTAAAAAACAAGTTATTTACATGGTTTACAAGCTTGCCAAGTAATTTTGGTGTCTTGCTATTAACTTATTGTTAGTCCTACGTGTGTTTAGTCAAGAAGTAAGTGCAGATTACCTACGTTCCTTTTGGAATGCGATGTCAATTTTTTGTTTTAATAGCATGTTCCTGAAAACTTGTGTACATTCCCGCACGGATGAAAATTTTGAAAAATAATTCTTTTTCTTCTGTTGGTGCTTTCATTACTTTTTTTTTATTTGAATACTGTACGACCAATAATGGCAAATTATTTTTCATTTTTCTGTTCGAATGTATCATTCCTTTTACAACTAAGACACATTAATTGTGTCGTCTTTTTCTCTTTAATATTTTTCCAGTGCTGATAGCCTTAGTAGAAGTCTTTATGCAATCTTGTTTCCATTTTTCATATTCCTTTATAGACAAAAACCTATCTGTTAATGTTACGTTATAATTCATACTATTCTCATATGAAGGGTAAGCTATAGCAAATTTTAGCTTAGAACAAGTTAACTCAACGTTCCTTTTGAAAGTCTGACTAATCGCTGACATAGCATCACATCGCAGCATTCAGGGTTCATGGTACACTTATCTTTGTCGTCCCCTTTTACTTCCTTCCTTATTCTTTCCCTCTTTACCTTGTTCACCTCGCTTACCTCGCACCACCCGCTCTTTTATCAGAATCTCTGCTGCCTCCCCCGCACTCCCTGTCCCACATTCTTCATATCGGAACACAACTGCCATCACTGATTCCCTTTCCCGGCGTTGTGTCGAGATAATTTGTTTGTTCCTCGATATTATTAGCCCAGTTGGCCCATGCCCTCACCCGCGCTGCATGCCTGGTCGATCCACCCACTTCTCGTTCGACCTCTTTATGTCTCTCGGCTTCTTCTTCATCCTTTCGCTCATGGTGACATTTGGTTTCCTTCTCTTGGTTTGTGCCTGCACCTCTGCGACGTTTTACGTCTTTGAATACATTCGTCTCTTTTCATCGGATTAATTAATGACTTTGATTTGGTGAACTGGACTGCGCATTCTACATTATCCTTCTCGTTCATTTAAGGGGGTTCAGTTCTGATTCTTGAAACGCTTCGTTTCGTATCCACCCTAACAACAAAAATGATGTGATAGGCTATAACTCATTTTGGAAAAACCGGGGAGGAATTTGCTGAACGCGGCGATACCTGGGGTTGCCGAATGGGAAATCTTCCCGTTCGCCGGTGCCACTGCCGTAGAGCATCAGCCAGCATTCCTGCCTGTTCTTTTCCCGGCCCCACCGGAGGCACCTTGTTTACGTTAGTACGTTATGTGAGTCATCTGTTGGTCGGCCGCAGCCAGCGGAGAGAGTTCAACTTTTCGTACTGTTTGTTGGGATTTCTATGTTTGGCAGTTCTTCTGACGGCGTCTTCTCTGCCGTTCAGAGGTCGTTTGAAGCATATCTGCTAAGGCCATTGGAAGGGCTTCCGTGTCAGGGACCTCTGCCAACATTCGTTTCGTAGCTTCTTTTCCAACACAACTCGGCTGCAATCTTTATTTGACACAGTGCAGAGAGCCAGCATGTGCGCTTGGGAATTTGATTCAGTAATATCGTTTAAGTTGAAAATTTGGGTTGTTGCGTTTTCTCTAATTTACTCGTGTTAGGTTTTAGGCTGCAACAAATTATTTTTTTTTTAGTCAGGCTTTAATTTGTTTTAAAAGCCTTCAGATTCAGGGATCCCAATTAGATTCGTGCTATCTTACCTTTAGACGTTTGCTGAACACCTTTACATCCACGTCTTTAATGTCTAGAGGTTCAATATATGTTATCAGTTATCCGCCTAGTTACATTTTCTTATCAAACTCCTGTCTGCTATGTAAGGAAAAAATTCCTCATGATCTTTTGATAGAAAAATCTGTCAATTCTTGTCGGATAAGTTCATGTTTTTGTATGCATGTAATTATGATGCTTAATTAATCATTCTTATTTCTCTTTTTTGATATATAACTCTTGATCCTTATGTCCTTGTCTGAGGTTGAATCTTTCGCGAAACAGTTATAGGAAATTCTGAGCGACTGAATTTCAAAGATTATTATTATTATTATTATTATTATTATTATTATTATTATTATTATTATTATTATTATTATTATTATTATTATTATTATTATAGAGGAGGTAAAGGGAAATACATAAAGAAGAGACCCCACTTATTAAAAAAGAAAAAAATAAATTAATGAATTAATACATAGATAAAAATGTATTAAGTGCAAGGTGAATAGTATTAGGGTAGTAATGCACTGCATCTTCGCTTGAACATCTGAAGTCCCAATTGCACGACATTCTTTGGGAGGCTGTTCCACAGACCAACGGTGTGAGGAATAAAGGACCTCTGAAACTGAGAAGTTCTACAGCGAGGCACATTTACTGCATATTGATGCTGCTGTTCAGGGAATCTGGTTGCTGTCGGCAGGTAAAGGGGATCAGGGATCAACTGTGAATGTGAGAGATCTCTGTTAAAATACAACTTATTAAAAATTGACAAACAAGAGACCATCCGTCGATGGTCCAAGGCATAACTGCTAATATTAAGAAACAGAAATCTACCACCACGAACACTCTGTCTAAAAGAGATAAATTTCTGGCAGAAGCCGACAGCCACACCGGAGAACAGTATCCCAGTAAAGGAAGCACAAACGACCTAAAACTGGTTGCGTTGCCTTAAGTACAATACCTAACTTTCGTGCGGCATTTGCTGAAACTTTCATTAGATGTTTCTCAAAAGTTACACCTAGAATAGTTAAAGCTTCAGACTCATTCAGCAAAGTTCCATCCACCTGAAGGGAAGGATGGGGTGGGAAATCTGTACGAGATCTGCTAATCAATAGTGTTTCTGTTTTACTGGAGTTCAGCCTCATTACCGCACCGACTACACCATTTACTGATCCGGTCCATGTCCCGATTGAGGAGGCTGAGGGTAGCTTCATATCTCATAAGTGGAGACTTTACTACAATCACAAGTGTTGCGTCATCGGCATAGTGAAAAACCATGTCACTTGTATACAAACTCTAAAAATAATAGTGGACCAAGATAACTACCCTGTGGAACTCCAGACAAAATAGGTCTTGGTTCACCAAAGAGCCCATCCACAGCAACTCGCTGCTGCTTACCTGTAAGGAAATCTTGAAGTAATCCTAAAACATATCCACCCACTCCAAGATTCTGAAGTTTATAAATAAGTGCCTTGTGATTTACTAAAGTGCAAGCAGCATAAAAATCTGTTTGAAATGCCAAATCCGTGATACGCTCACCATACAGCAGAAAGTATCAAAGTATGTAACTGTTGTAAATGCCATTTCAAGATAAAATATTTTATTTTTTGAGTATTCGTTTCGAAATGTATTTCAGCATAATGGGAAAAAAACAACGTTAACGGAATCTTTGCTTGGTAAACTTAGGATATCGCCCGCAAAATAATTAGAGAATTAAAATGAATAAAACATTACTATTTGCGCATGTTTAATTAGCATTTTGATGTATTTGTAAAATATCAAAATCATCTTTTAGTCCGTAACACAAAAACTATGTAAAGAAGTTACCTCTTCGTATAGGCCATTTAGTTCAGGATCCAAAGGGTTTGGGTTTTACAATTATTGTGTGGTCCGAAAATATACATCAGCGCTCGAAGTTCTCGTTGTACTCAACGTTCCACGATTTCTTAGAAAGTCTATTCTTGGGAATATTGACATGTGGTCGCCTCGCCATTTTATTTTCTTTTTACGAGTCAGTGATTACCTAAAGCTTATTCATATTCTGTCTCCTGGCCGTTATTCTTTGAAAAGATGATGTGCTATTATAGTTTAGCGTTCTATTTCCCGCTCTTTTCTTTTCATGATTGAGCTTGATGATGTCCGTAGCTTTCCATCTTTAATATACCATCTATTCTATTTCGTCTCTTCCGTTTCTCTTTCCAACTAATTTAGCTTGGCCTTGCTCCAGTTTTCATTCATCATTTATGAGCAAATCCTGCTGGATAGCCCTGTGAGAATCCATAACTAACCGATTCGTTCGATATAGTATTTTGTTCGGTGGAACTTTCCTACAAGAGAATTAAAGAGTAATAGGAAACGAAAGTGTTTGTTGTTTCTATGGAGTTTGATGCCAATGTATAGACTCAAGATATTTTAGAAGTTGGCTCCGTTTTTTTATATTTGAAAAGGGTCTAGGCTGCCTTCCAAGTGATGTTGTAATTCTAGTTACTATTGCCACTTCTTTCTAATGAACCTCATGTTCTTTGGAAGCTTGAATTTCAAATTAATGGCCGCTGTGGTCTTGTTTCATATGTATAGGGCTCATCTTCTGAATATATAATAATAATGATAATAATAATAATAATTTCTGTAATATCTATATTAATCGTAGATGGGGCCATAAAGTTCTAGAAAGTAGCAAACACACTGACAGAAGAGCGCCAGAACTCATTTTCGTAACATCCTTAGCAACTGCTCAGTCATTAGTTCATTAGTCTTCCATTGCCCACTTTGGCTACTCCCCAAGGGAAAAGAAAAAAAAATCACATGGTGGTATGATAAAGAAATGTGCTTAAGAAATTCGGTAGATTTCTTCAGAGAAAAATGAAGAGTGGTTTTTGTGCTCTTGTTAGTGAAGGTTCAAAATCTAATGCTTGCTATGGACTCACTGCAGTGTATTCTGACTGCAGTCTTATTTTCACATTTATGATTGTTTTTAAATGGGTTTTGTGGGGTACGGTATTTTTTGTGATTAAAGCTTTAAATTTAATTTTTAGGGAACATCATTTTGTAAAGAAATTTACTTCTACTGAAAGATTATCTGTGACAGACGACGTTCGTTAGTGTTGAAGTACGCAATAGTAGAAGGAAATAACTTTATAATCACTTGTCTGGAGTTGTGGAGAGAGAGAGAGAGAGAGAGAGTATCCATTTTCAAGGCCTTCGTAGATGGTTACGGTTAAGAAAATCATGTCGCGAACTCTTCCGATTTTGGTCAACTGAAAGATTTGTTGCTGGGGTTGGTTGCTCATCAACCCCAAACAATGGACAAAATACCTTGTGATTTTGGTGGAAATATTTTTATCAAGCCCCTCTACAAAGCTTAATTAAATTCTTTATCAAGCCCCTCTACAAAGCTTAATTAAATTCTTTAAGTACGTTTTGAGATATCTTGTGAACTGACAAGCAAACACAGGTTACTACATAACTTCAGTCCAGCTGCGTTGTCCCAATGCCCTCCCCCACCTCCTTCCGCTTAAAAAGACCTTCCTCGTGGCCTACTTTTTCTGTGAATATATCTCGGTTCGCTTTTTACTTATTTAGCAGTCTAGAGCCAAGCCCTTTTGGGAGTCGAGATGAAAGACAGATGTATTCCCGATTGAGATCAGTTTTGGTAGTAATTAGCTAAATTAGACTTATTTAACAGAGTTATATGATGGAGAAGGGTAATGCATGTGCCGATTGTTTTTCTGTAAATATGACAAACAATTTTCTGTCGTTAAAATCGCGTGAAAAAATTGCTGGCTATTACGGAATTCCTTGTTATTTATGCACTTAAATAATGCCTTCTCTGTTTACTACTCATCCAGCTTCATCGTGTGTTAATAAGCCTCAGTATTCTCGTTTTATCACCAAGTTTTATTCTCTGATTCGGTCAAGTTGTATAGTCCTTTGAAATTAACTAGATATTAAACACAAGCAAAGCATGTCGGCTCCATAAGCTGCGGCAAAATTGCCCAATGCTTGGACTTGCACAATTTCTCCCCATAATCCGGCTCATATTACAACCACTAGTCTCCGTAGATTTTGCATAGGCGTGCTTGCCAAAGGCCTGAGTGGGATGGTTGTTGGTTTGGAAGAGGGACAGTAACAACAATTCGTTCCGGCTTTGCTGTCCTGGTCTGTTATTGTGACAGTTTGAATAATGACAGGAGCCCTCATACCCCGTTTTTTCAGCCACGAGAAAACATGTCATGTTAAATGGCTTCTTTAATGGGTACATAGAACAGGTATGATCTGAATTTTGGTTTTATTTCATGCAACTGAAAAAGAAGCTTCGTAATGTCATTACAGTGTATTCCATATTTCCAACTTATGCTCACAGACTCTTCTTCCTGCCCTTCAGTGGATGAAGAATTAGTTTAGTTGGGGAGTCATGGGTTAGATAGGTAGAGGGGCCACTGTTATTGTATTTTATTAAGAAGCAAACTCTCTCTCTCTCTCTCTCTCTCTCTCTCTCTCTCTCTCTCTCTCTCTCTCTCTCTCTCTCTCTCTCTTAAGTCGTCAAGAACTATTTCAGCATATTTTCCCTGTAATTCCTTTCTGCTCTGTCTGCATGTCATACCATACCAACCGTCGACTTGGTGGTGTTGCTAAATGTCAGTGGGAGAGGTTATTTTTGGCAAGAGGTCTGGAGAACCCGCAAGTTATTGTCCTTCTCCGAAGACCTCAGCCGAGTAGTAGCCTTGTACTTACACACACACACACACACACACACACACACACACACACACACACACAGAGAGAGAGAGAGAGAGAGAATATTACCTGAGGACCGGCTGTACTCGCTTCGGATGAGGATTGCTTCATGAAGGTTCTCCCCTTTTTTAATTATATGAGGGTATAAATTTTGATGGAGCAGTTAAATCTCATGTCTGTTATAATATTTCTCTCTCTCTCTCTCTCTCTCTCTCTCTCTCTCTCTCTCTCTCTCTCTCCTGCAACCTGCAATAGTCGACTAACTGAGAAAGACAAGGATACTTGACGGAGTCCTAATTTCTTGTAGTTAGTTTCATGAAACCTTTCTTCCCTGCACTGTGCATTATTATGTTGTTTATCAGTGCATATTTATTATCGTATAAGAAGTTTTTTTTCTAGTGCATCAGCAGACGCACTTGTTACTCCATCTGCAAAACTAGGGAATTTCAGCGCCATGCCTCAAAAAAGAACCTTCCGTCGTAATAGAACAAGAGTTGATACACTGTTGTTTATCAGGATTGCAAGCTGAATTGATAAAGAAGACGATTTTCGTCTTCAAGACTAATTTTTCACGTTTTGAAGTGTGTGTGTGTGTGTGTGTGTGTGAGACAGACAGACAGACAGACAGGCAGAGGGAGAGAGAGAGAGTGAAGGGTATATGTGATTCATTAATATAAGCTTTGTTAACTCGGTCTTATTTTTCCCTCCAGTATAATTCAAAATGGCCCAGACGTTTGAAAGTCAGTACAGTATTCAGTTGCGCTCCAGTGTGCCCATTATCTTACATAGCCTACAAGAGAGCTACTGCGTAATTCAATCATATACTCTGATTTGAATGTCCTTCATGACCTCTTCTACTCTATGACTTCTTAAACTTTTCTTAGACTGACACGCACGCTCGTTTGAAACGTCTTGCAAAATAGTCTCCAGTTCTCTCTCTCTCTCTCTCTCTCTCTTTTACTTTGTTGGGGGAAACGAAGTATAAGTAACTCTTACTCTTATTTGGCTTTAGTTGCTTAAACGGCCTTTTACTTCTTCGGTGTTCTGTTTCGACAACAGCGTTGGCATTCATGAACTTCCATACTACGACCCAGCGATTAACAGCGTCAGAGGAGACACGGTTTATTGAAGAAGAAAACGTCAATACATGGCTAGTTTATTGTTTGAATCTCTGTAACCTGACGTCATGACGGCTGTATGTGAACGTGATTATAGAGATAAAAGAGGATCACGGTAAAATACAGTGTTGGTCAAATATTCACTCATGCATTCAGGTATCAGCATAAGGAAAGGATACAGAATAAAAGATAACTAGCTTCAATAGTAATGACTGTAATATAAACAAAGGACTAAGTCAAAGAACGCTACCTTGAGACTCGCCAAACTCTTTTAAGATAGGTCTAGGCTCGCTGAAAGCCATCAGCAACGACTGATGCCATAGTAAATGGGATCAAGAACATAATATTCTCCGACATCAAAGTTACGACGTTTATGTTAATAGCCTTACGATTATTCAAGACAAAAGAAGCGCTAAAAGCCATTTGAACAATCTGCTCTCATATTTGTTATCAAAGTGACCTTAGATGCTACGTTGCGTATCTAAAAGAGCATTTGAGGTACGGAATTGTCTCTTGTAAATACAGTGGCTGTCAGGAAGCAAGTATATAGATTCAAGATACTGAGATAAGGACTTATTGATCAACTTCTCATCAGTAACAAGGGCGAAGGTTGGCATGTCACTGCTGCAGTCAGCACTTGGATAAGCTTTGGGACCATCACAACACTGAATCATTTACACTCATCTGGAAATTTTATTTATAAAAGAAAATCGATCATATGTACCGGGTTCAGTGAAAGAATTCCAGACATCGTTGGACTTAAGGAAAGATAATATCTGACCGGGCCTATTTCGCACGTGTTACAGAGGTGCATCCAAGATCTAAAATATCTCAACTTCGAGCGATAAAAATTGCCATGTTGACATAATTACCCGGCGCACGCTCTTGCCATCGCGATATCCTAGATAGCCTGAAAGCTTATCAAAACAGGGTAAATTATCAAAATATTTTTCCCTGTTCTGAAATTGCTCCATTGCTCTTAGTGGAACACTGTAAATCACATGTCTTCGCAGAGCACAGTAACGTTCATCAAAATGTACCTGTAATAAAAATATGGTCAGAAAAACTTGGAGAAAATAAAAACGGTAGTTATGTTCACACACAACATTTTAGGAAAGGATTTTATAGCACAGATATCATCAAAAAATAAAACAAAGTAATTAAAAGCAGCACATCTGCATAAAGTTAACCCAAAATGAGAGATGATAATTTGCACGGTCCTCAATCAGTGACAATTCCCTTCGCATACCATTAATTGAGATGTTAATTTCCAGAGTGATCAGTCTAAGATTAGTAAAATGAACGCACAAAATTGAAGGCGTAAACATTTTTGTTTGTTAACTATGAAATACAACGATCCCAGTAATGTTCCTGGCAAGAGCCTACTGCACATCTTAAATATCACTTCATATTCAATATATGTTGGAAACGTGCTCCAAGTCCCAAGTCTAACCACTTTCAAGTTTGTTTGCACTCGATATAAATACACAAGCCAGTGGGACGATCTGCCAAGAGACATGCCTCATAAGCATCGCTGAGTTGTCATACATACCGACGTGATGAAGGTGCCTGCGAAAAGAAGAAGGAGAAGAAGAAGAAATAATGAGCTGAGTCAGAAGGGAACAGTGTCCCTTTCTAGAACCTTTCCTTACCTATTCTGAATAGAACCTTTCCTTACTTATTCTGAATGCTATGTATATAAGATTAATGTCTGCGGGGAAGAACAAATGATTTCAGCGTGGTGCTAATGACAGAGAGCTATAATTAGTGATTTTTTCTTGATTAATTCAAGCCATGTGTTGCAAGTGCCAGCTTCTAGAAGTCATCAAAATTTCTTGTGGTCTTACTTTGATGCATAGTCTCCGTCAGGTCTCGTGATGTATATGGTAATTATTTAGTCACAATTTTCGGAAGGAGAAACAACAAACTGCTGATCTGAGAAGGTTCAGGAAAATATAATAAATTCTGAAAATTTAAGGGGCAGTCGTCCAGATAATAGTCCAGTTAACAGCAAGCTGCTTACTACCAAGCGATGTCTGGGAATGGTTAAACGTGAGAGTAAGTGGCAATATTAAACGTAGGCATGGTGGTGAAGCTAATATTAAGAAACAGATTTCATCATTCAGTCCTTATTAACGCCGTTCACCCGATGATAATTTAGGAATCTTCTGCCATGATGAACTCCGGCAGATTCGTTCAATAAAAATTGCAAAGCAAATTAAGTCACCAATATCATATAAGTATTTAGACCATTGATATTTTCCCAATAAAGAGAATCCCAGGAGAGATAAAAACACTATAAGCCTGATATTTTGTTCGACGTTGAGGTCGTTTTCATTCTGATTTTCACTTTCAGGTGATGTTGGGATATGCTGTTTTGTTATTGAATTTGCTCCCATTTTTTTTCTTTCATCGCATCGTAAATTGTTTATGTAGAAAATATCATGGACGTAGTATATGGCTACATATACTTTTGATATAACTCATTATGATTATGGTAATTATTATTCAGTGTGCATACATTCATATGAAGAAAATGGAAAAGCCTTTTCGCGTGGTAAACTAGCTTTCACAGAAAAGAGTTCCCATTTGTAACCTTCGAGATTTAAACAAATTCATTCAGCTCAAGTTAAAAGCGCAGTAGTACAGTAAATGATAAGTGATATTCCACAGATCAAGACTCCCCATATGTGGAACGAGAGAATGATGGCCAAATGCAGATGAAAATAACAAATAACAATTAATTATGACAGATGAGAAGTAAATAGGTCCAGAAAATGAGTTCTCAAAGGGTGCTCCACAGTCCACGAGCTAAGGGAAAGATGCATGTGTTAAAGGACTTAGTGACATCTGAGCAGCTCAACAGAATATGGATTCTGGTCTTTGCGGAACAGATGCTGGGTGCATGGGTTTTATGAAAAGTAATATTGAAGTTCGCCTTTGAAGTTAATTAGGGAAAAGGGTATTATTATTATTATTATTATTATTATTATTATTATTATTATTATTATTATTATTATTATTCAGAAGATAACCTACAGGGGTCATTGTCAATTTCCAAAGCATATGGTGTTCTTTTAAAAGAAATTACAGAAAATAATAGGAAACATAGAAAGAAGAGATGAATCAATAAATAAGTGGGTAAAAACATAAATAAATGATTAAAGTACAAGGTTAACTGTTTTTGGGTAGTAATGTATTGCATCATCGCTTGAACTTTTGAGGATTCTAATTGCACAACATCACTAGGGAGACTGGTCATGAGTAAAGCAAATCTTACATAAACGACTGGGCCACACGTTAAGTCAGGCTGCTCTGTTCACCAAAGGTGTTTTGGTTCGATGGAATACAGCCATCCGTCTTCCATAAGATGATATTCAAATAAAAACTTTCGCGATCTTCTCTAGTGCCTGCACCTGACACTGGTGCATGCTGATCGCTTTACAGAGCTTTGGTGTCACACTGCTCAAAACCAAAGGTCTTCCGTTTCCCCGCCTGTGGAACCATAGAGCAATCACCCTAGCAGAGTTACAGACGCTGGTGCTCTCTCAATCAATGCTGTTTACTATTTTAAAGTGCCTGTACCTGCTTTAGTTCTCTTGACTTATGTTGTTGTTCATGCTTGCATATATTCACGTTCGTTGATTTTCACTCTGTAAAAGTGCTCTCTCTCTCTCTCTCTCTCTCTCTCTCTCTCTCTCTCTCTCTCTCTCTCTCTCTCTCTCTCTCTCTCCATAAATAGTGAAGGCCAGTACTATACACTGTTATAAAATTTAATTACAGTGATTAATAAAGACATGAGACCTCCATCATTTTCACGGTAATGTAGAGAAAAATATTGTAAACAATCATTTCTAAGAGACTGGAAATATTTATTGCGAAGGGTCTGCAGAAGTCTTAATTCCTTGGGGACGGAAGTAACCAGATGACCTCGCTACGTTGTTTTACTGCCTCATTGGCTCGCCCCTTGTATTTCTAATTGCCAAGAGGCAACACCTCTCTGATTCCTGTAACTATTTCTGTTGGAATGGGTGGTACCACGTTCACTTAAATACACGATTACATCCAAATTTTGCAGGATGCTGTATGCTTCTCCTAGTATAATTAATATCTTCCTACTGATAAAGTAAATATTAAAGGGTAATTGAAAAGAAGCACACTGCGGGAAATAACTATGAAACAATCTTTGACATATGATAGTTCATGTATTACAGTTAGTAAGGCATGAAAATTTTGAAAGTTAACAAAAAATATCACTTGGATACATCACGTTAAATAAGATTTCAATTTACCAAGCTCTGCCAGGCAAAGAAGGCTGGAAGGACCAGTTCCATTTTTCCATTATTAATAGTTTTTTTAAACATGATTTATGCTTATTCCTTGGCTTTCAAGTCACTTTTTACTCACATTAACGTTGTCCCCTTGTCCTGCCCCAAGACATATAAAAAACAATCACTTTGATTTTGTGTGGGACTCATGCACTCGAGATGTCCCAAAGTTCATGACTGGTTTATTTACATGATAATCAGTGATTTTTGCCTACTTGATAGTGCAGATTTTCTTACACATTTTTGTCAGGCAGACTGAAATCCGACCAGGCAATTGCAAGATACTCGTACTTTCCGTCTTTCCTCGTGTTTTTGTTGTCACAGCCTTGTTCACCTTGTCTCAGATTGTGGAACCTTCTCATGCCATAATTATTTTGGGTTTGTTACGAAACTTAACTACCTTTCTGGCGCCACTGCCTACGCTTTGGCCTTAAATAAATGCATCCATACACATCACTCCAAAGTGAGGTGCAAAATATAAACATTAACTTCATTAGACATAAAATCCTCTTCCTCTGGTATCCAAAATCTCGAATGCCTTATGGCTTCCATGTCAAGAATAGTCCCTCTTATTTCGATTGGTAAGTCTAGACTAGCCTACTATACTTGTCACCTACTGGTCTGCGTCAACAGTCCTGTAATTGAGACACTAGGAGATATGTCAAACAATAAAGTAAATAATAAATTAACCGCTACTTGTTGCGGAACCAGTCATGTCAGATGTTCCACAGACAAACTAGGTGTCTTCGTATTCGTGGCATCTGGCGAGAGGAATATCATTGTTGCTATGAAAAACTGTCATTTTTTTTCTTTACATGCATAGTTTATGTTGCGATCTCCGGAATGCATGAACTGTAGAGCAGTTTTGTTGAAAGAGAGGGAGAGAGAAGAGATTCTCTTTTCCCTTTCGATATTTGGCATTGAAAGTACATTGAACAAAATCCTGTGATGATTGAGATTTTAAGAGATTCCAATGTTCTGGGACCAAGCGTATTTTAAAATACTGTCGCCTCAGCTCTTTATTTGACACCGTCCCTCCAAAAATATACCAGAACACGAAACTGTTGGATTAAATTCCACGGACAAGAAAAACCGCCTTCTCCTTCCCATTCAGAAACGAACGTGACCTTGCCAGGAGCACGTGGGCCTACTCGGTACACCTGACACCAGCATAAAAACAATAAACAACAATGATACACATGTTTTCCAAGAGATGCGAGCCAAGTACCCACAGATTTACAACGTTTACTTTTCTATTCGCTTGTCGCATGGGTACTCGGCAAGAAAGTGGGCGTAAGAAAAGCTGTCACAGTATGCCAACATTTTATCCAGCAATCGGACCCTTTTGTACCTTGTTGCCAAGTTCACAGTGAACGCAGATACCTGTTGATTCCATATCGTTGTTGTTCTTCGCCGGATCTTGTGGCAGTCTCGTTTTAACATATGGCTTTTGTTACTCAGTAGCGACTCTTGACGTTTATAAGATATGAGTAGGTCGCTCGCTGACTTCATAGTACATATATATAAGACTCACGTGTACGAAATGTGTTCTGTCGTGAATGACGGCGCGGCTAAGAAATTTATGAGCTCTAGTTGACATTTATCTCCGGACCGTTTTGCGTAGACTATAAATTTAGGCTTAATGACGCTACGCAAATGAAAAGATGTGCGTTTTTATTGTCATTATTATTTATTGCAACATTAATAACGCTGTCCGAGTCTTGTCATTCGAGCTAGCAGTTTCTTCTTTCAGTGAGAGGATAGACCAATACGAACGGCTGTTGTATTGTTAGCTAGTGACTTCCAGTACCTAAGGTACAGCACCTTCTGTAAGGTTGAGTTTTATTTCTCGGTTTTCATTACTTTGGCAAAGTACATATGTGTCAGGTTGTTTGATTTTTAATGAGAAACAGAATGGTCATTATGTTCGTTCATTGGCCTGAAATAACACCTATCCATCCTTCCAAAAAAGAGCATATAAGCATCATTAACTAAGCGCCCAATAAAGCAGACAAATAACGAAGCAAAAAAGTACATGTTAAATGGAATGCATTGTCGTTTAGGAAGAGAAAAATTGCTCACATTTTATTTTTTGAAAGTGGAGTCGGATTGTGAAAGGAAGGACGAACGATTTTTGATACTGTGTAGAGTGCCAGGCATTTTTGTATTCAGTTTGATGATTATTTTGTTATGCTGGTGTTGCAGTGACTGTTGTCTTTAACGCCGGAAATCGTTATTTTTATATGACCAATCATTTGCTTTTAAATATAAGATTAAAACAGTATAATGGTAAATTTTAAAGACCCAAAATTCATAAGATAGTTTTTCAGTAGAAAAATAAAAAATGGCAATTGATTGTATCTCTTGGAGAAAACTAGTAGCTTCATAACAATCTTAGATGTGCCATGAGAAAACTGCTACCTCGTGTACATGAATTAGAATGTTAGGGACAACCTATTTTGGAAAAGAAGAATGACTGGAACCATTTTAATGGATTTTGTTATGGAGTACTGTTGGTCACGTTGTGATATTTAGGTGATTTGTGAACTGCTTCCTCAAAGAACTGTATTGTCATTCCTTACAGAAAATTTAATGAATTTGTACAAGTTTGTTGCCTTCCATATATAGAATTGACTCATTCCACTGGTTTTATTACAAATTTTGATAAAGACCACACTTCATTTCCTCGCCTTTTGCGGGCATTCCCACTTTACAGAATGGTTGTTATCCTAATATTAGAAACTTGAGGTTGGCATTTAAGAAAACCAACTCAAGCTTTTCGTTTCAGCAGTCCTAATTTCCCAGCTGATGTCTCAACTTTCGAAATCCATTTGCGCTATTTTACCAAGTGATTTTCATGTCTCTCTCTCACATCTGGGATTTTTCACTAAGACGCTGCAGCTACCTTCTTTTCCATATAAGACTCTCAACACTGAGTTATTGTCGAACTTCGGGTGGTCCTACAACTGTGAATCCATTCAGGGCATCTGTCTTTATCGCTTATTCTCTGCATGTCCTTATTTGTTTATTAGACTCGGTTTATAACTCCATTATACATATATATTTACATGCGCATAAAGTTAAGAACTTATGTAGATAAATACAAGTAGACATATACTGTACACATACATACCTCATTCGAACACAGGAACTGAAGGCAGGTGAGGCATTCAGAATATTATTTGAGAATTATTATCCTTATCTATAAAGATTTTGAGTACTGCTCTATTAATTTGATTATATATACACAGACATATACACACAAACACATATATATGTGTGTGTATAATCAGAGTATTAGAACAATACACAAAATACGCGTAGTTACAGATAATGTAAAGGACAACGTTCATATACATATACAAATGTTTGTATGTGTACGTATAATCAAAATATTAGAGTAATATATAATCAAAATACGTATGGGTATGGATAATGTAAAGCACAAATAATACAGTACTTGAAATGCTACTGCAACCTGCCTTCAGTTCCTCGGATCGCCTCTTCTTGACGCTGGGAGCTGACTCTTCTAATGTTTCTCCATTCAGGCGGCTTTGTGGTACCCTTCGAGTCACAGTTTTTCACTTTTGATTTTCGGGATCACAGCAATAGTTGATCTTCCTTTATTTATCTAGGCCACATCAGCATAATGGCAATAAATTCCCAGATCAACCGACCTTCACATAAAAACTATGTATTTTTTTTATACGAAACAGCTTGTGGATATATGCAGCAAATTCATGGAGTTGGAGTAGCGGTTTTTTTCTGAGAATGTTGTCCTAGTGTCTATCTAAACCCTTAAATCTTCGAGTGAGTGGCATGAATAATGATAATAATGATATGCTTTTATTAGTACTACGCTATACCGCTACAAAAGAACATTACTGATTGCATATAATACGGATACTTAACTTTTCGACTATCTCAGTTTCCACGGTAGTTGACGCCAGATAATTTACAATCAATCACTTATCCTCCATTTCCTCATTCAGCTTGCCTCCAAGATATGGGTTGAAGATCTATAACGTTATAGCTGCAAGAAGAATAAAAATAAGTGGCTTCTTTTCTCAGTCTCCACCATTGCTTAAGTAGTTCAGAGTTAAAGGAAATTTTAGCAATCAAGATTGAATGTGTATCCATATTTATAAATGTATTCACACATATACACATGTATTTATATAAATGTATTATATTATATATATATATATATATATATATATATATATATATATATATATATATATATATACTATATATAATGATTACATTTATATATGTGCGTGTGTGTGTGAATACACTCCATATGGATACACATTCACCCTTGATTGCTAAAATTTTCTATAACTCTGAGCTACTTAAGCAATGGTGGAGACTGAGAAAAGAAGCCACTTATTTTTTATTCTTCTTGCAGCTATATCGTTACTAGATCTTCAACTCATATCTTGGAGGCAAGCTGAATGAGGAAATAGAGGATGAGTGATTGATTGTAAATTATCTGGCGTCAAACTACCGTGGAAACTGAGGTAGTCGAGAACTACTATTAAAGCCTGCGGCATTGTTGTTAAACAGTTTAGTATAATTATCTTGTAATGATATGGTCATAGTATGTTCTTCGTATGTTGATCCAGCATCGTAACAGCGTAGACGTAACATTTTTCCATACATTGATCCAATGTAGTAATGCTGTTGTAAAATGTTTTTTTATGTATAGATCTGTGCTGTAATGATGAGGACACTATAATCGTCCATATATTCATCCATCATAGCAATGATATGGAAGCAGGTTGATCTACAGTAGTGCAGAAATGACGTAGCCACAGTAATATGCTCTTCATATGTAGATCCAACATTGTAATTATGTGAACACGATATGTTCTACATGTGTTATACGGGTCGTTGGACACAAAACGCTCTATAGGTTGATCCCATATTTAAATGATAAGGCATGATATACGTTCCATATTTCGATTCAGCATTGTGATGGCCTAGGCAAAATAGTAAAATGTCAAGTAAGCCACTGATATGATTTGAGTTAAACGATATCATTATTTTAAGAAAGCTTTTAGAGTAAAATTTATGTAGTGAAACGTCGGGATCTGGAGGCTGTTGAATAAAACGAGAACCCACGCAACAGGAACAGCGGTTACTAACTTATACCGAGGACATAATGATGTTAGATGAATTTGATCGTGGGAATAGCGAGAGTAGGTTTTCACACACTCGTTTTAGTTATATGGAGCTGTTATGATATTAATAGATATAATTGGTAATGTTTGGCTGATAACTTTTTTGTAATGGGATGTAACTAAATGGCTGAATTAGGAGTAAAAATAAAGGTTAATGTCTTTGAACGAGAAGCTTCCTCTCTGTATCTCCTACTCGGGATGGTTGCATTTGGTACCTTCATGTCCTCCGGTACCATTTCTTCCGTCTGTCTAAGATAAACCTTCTCATGGAGAGAACAATAATGACTTAGAAAGAAAAGCATCTAAAAATAAAAGAAAGATCGAGTGCATGGCCTCTTAGGAACTAGAAAGAAAACGGGAGATCTTGAAGCTCTGCTGTTTAATTTCAGCGGGAACTCCTCACACTCCTGTTTTGATGTTAATGTTGGAAATAAAAATTATTTTATAAGAGGGTATGAGCAGTTTTGTAGAATGGCAGAGGCTGTTTTATATGAGGAGAAAGCTTTTGTTTTAATGTTAGATGTTTATAGAAGAAATTCGGTTTACAGAAAACGAAACACGTCAATTCAATGACAAAATAGCTTTGATCTTTTCATCTTCACTGAAAGTGGGTGCTTGTTATTGTTCAAAGGCTCTTCCATTTTGGAAGAAATCGTGAGGTCAACACAACTGAATTAATCTGACCAATATCAGTGGAAGTGTTACTCAACACACAGCTGCAAAGAAAATGATCCGGCAAAAGACGTTTGCCTTACCACACTAGGAAACATTGTTTGGAAACAAAGTTTGCGAACAGTCTGCAAACAGTTTGGAAACAGTTTGCAAACAGTTTGGAAATTGTTTGGAAACAAAGTTTGCAAGCAGTTTGGAAACAGTTTAGAAACACTTTTTACCGTATATTTGTTTCCCATCCAGAATGGAAAACATTTAGTGTTTCTGTGTGTATATGTATATATACACATGTATAATGTACGTATATATGTATGTATGTATGTATACGTGTATATATGTATGTGTATATATAATTACATATATACACTAAACATTCATACTTATAAATGTGTGTGTGTATGTATATATATATATATATATATATATATATATATATATATATATATATATATATGTATGTATATATATATATATATATATATATATATATATATATATATATATATATATATACATATACATACACATAAAAGCAAGTCAGCATGACACGCTCCTTTTCCTAAAAACTTCCTCACCCATCTCTTTTTCTTTCTCTTTCTCTTATCCCTCCTTGAGTGCATTAAAACTGCCAAGTAAAATACAGAGGCTACTGCACCAGCAGGCATCCTGACGACAACTGAGGTCTGGACAGGAAACATTGTTTGCAAACAGTTTCCAAGCTGTTTGGAAACGGTTTCCAAACTGTTTACAAACAGTTTCCAAGAAACTGTTTTCAACCAGTTTGCAAACTTTGTTTCCAAACAATGTTTCCTAGTGTGGACAGTTAGACAGGTCAGGCTACGTTTTCCCAAAACAAAGTTCTCTCTCTCTCTCTCTCTCTCTCTCTCTCTCTCTCTCTCTCTCTCTCTCTCTCTCTCTCTCTCCATTGGATGTAAAAGGACTTAATAATATGTATAACGGAGTGGAGAATCTGTCCGAATGATAAATTTATGACGGTCTAACACTGAAAATAGGGATTAAGAAAGAGAAAAGACTAATTGTTTTGATAGTGCCGTTTACCCCTCATGCTGTATCGATGGAACTTTATAAGATCATTAGTTGTGCCATTCTTGTTTAATAATAATAATAATAATAATTGATGCGTTGGTATTTATAACACATACTACAATTCTTCGTTCTTACCTGCAAGGTAAATATGATGTATTTAGTATTTGAGGTTTGATCCCATCCTCGTCGCCACTGATGCGTTGATATTTATAACACATACTACAATTCTTCGTTCTTACCTGCAAGGTAAATATGATGTATTTAGTATTTGAGGTTTGGTCCCATTCTCGTCGCAGATGTCCGAGGATGAAGGGCGATAATAAAGCTATATCTTTCAGCTCGTGTTTATTCTCTGCTACATTTGAGAAGAAGGCGGTAACAGATGTATATACAATACAAAAAGCATATACAATGGAATCATAACAGACATATGAGCATCGGAGCTCGATACACAACAAGGAATTACATTCTACATACATGAGGTAGAACTCATAGGATCGAAGCCTGTGTGTCGGATTCGATACTAACACAATAATAACTGATTACACTTACACTCTACAGCATTACACAACATCTAGCTGCAGCTTTGAACTGAACGCGTCTACGGACGGCGTTATATAACATGTCTTGCACTTACGTTAAGACATACATGACAATAATATATTTAAAACAGCTTATGTTCATATGCAAATACTGACCTCAAAATAACGAACTCTGATAAACATAAATGCATTGGCAAGATGAAAAAGATTATTTTGTGAGTAATAATGGCATTAAACATGATACCAGGAAAAAAGGAAGAGAAAACGCTGCTATTCGCAGTTAACAGCTTGTGTTTGTAAAACAGAACACGTTAAAAACATCTGTCGAAGGCATACATCAACATACATAGACCATTCAAAAAGTTAATTTTACGAGATGTGTCATTGGCAAGATATATCTGCTGTGGCGGATGAATTATTGAATGAATCTGTTTACTAACTGTATTTCTGGTTTGAAAGTGGATGTATCCCACGTTTCACTCAAAGAATGAACCTATTCTTTCGTTGGCTGAGTTGAACTGACGTACGAACACTATGTCTAGACCTCTCTCATTTACGAAGACGTCGACAGTCAGTGACTCATAGACCCCACCTCGTGATCTCAGGAATTTACGCTTTTATCTTTACGGTGATATTTTATATAAATGAGGACCTGTGACCTGGTAAAAAATATATATATATATATATATATATATATATATATATATATATATATATATATATATATATATATAATCTGTGTATATTATATATATATATATATATATATATATATATATATATATATATATATATATATATCTGTATATATATATGTATATATATGTGTGTAATTCTGTTGTGACGGCAGTATCACATGGCCCATCTGGTACTCATTTTCGGGATGCAGAGCTTCATTTTGCATGACTCACGTGAATTTCATTCTGACAGATCGGCAAACATTAGTCATACTAAAAATTATTGCTATCAAAAGACGCTTTCTAGTTATTATTAGACTGGAGAGAGAAGAGGGTAAATTAAAGAACTAACACAAGGTTTTGTTCAGGTAAAATCAGTGAGAATGAAAGAGGAAATAGAATTTATCAGTAATTTTTGTTTTAAAAAATGAGAAATGACAATAACACAGACTTTTTATATAAAGATGTCGGTCATAGGTTAAAAAAAAAAAAGCCTGGGAGATGTTCCTGAGTTGCTTGTTGCACGAATGATTTGGAAAGAATGGCGATTGCATTCAGATCATGAGAGACCCTTTGCCAGCCTGTCTAGAAGTCTCGCTTTGACGGGATGCCCTAGTGACATTTATAGTAATTTTTTTTAGATATATAGTATTATTAACCAATATGATTGGCCTCCGGATAGTCATCCGGTTATTGGTTAACCCAGAGAAGCTCTCTAATTGAGTGCCAAATGGTGTTGCAGACGATGAGTCCCACAAACTCAGAGGCCTTACGTAAATTTTGATAGTGAAGTCTGAAGCCAGATGGCTTTGTTATACTGCATTATTAATCTTGAATATCCCCTTCCCCTCGGCCCTTGCCTTTCCCATCGTCTGACCACTTTATCAAGTAAGAGTTGCCTGTCTTTGAGGCAGTCTATGAATTATCAGTTCAAAATAAAAAGGAAGTCAAGGCAAAAAGAATTAGCTGAAGAAGAAAGTTAAAAAATTTGCTTCAAACAACAGCAATAGCGTAGTAGTTTCGAAAAATCAGTCAGTTAACTGGAAATTGATTGGCATACAAACAGTTAATCAGATCATGGCACGTATCTACAAGAGGGGGATTCAAGAGCTGTCATGACAACATTATGTAGATGTCAAGATGTGATCGCTCGTATTTAATTCATGTTAACGAGTAACCCGCAATTGTTTTTGTCCTGTGGTATGTGATTGTCATCTGGGAAAATAACTTCAGGATGAGACAACCTTTTCTTTGGTAGTCATCATATCATCCTGTTCTCGTAGATATACTGACTGTTCACATTCCTGTTCTTTCATTCCCTTTTTATACTTGTGGACCGATTTGACACCCCCTACCCATTAGTCTTCTCTTGAGTGGAAACTATCTCGACCCCTTTTAAAGGGCATCAGGCATCATCTAGGCTTCACTGTCGAGATAAAGTTAAGCCAGCCGTGAGGTAAATCACACTCATAATACTATAAAGTATGGGCGATAATAACTGTAATAGCTGATGAGGCATGAAAATGAATGCTTTACTTTGACGCGCCGCTACGAGAGGTCAAATAACTCTGAATATGGTATTTCCTTTTGCCGTAATGCTCGCATGCGCGCAAGCCGTTGGCACTTCCTGGTGTCTGGTTGGTTTATTTAGGTAATAGTCAGCGCTCAGCGGTTATATATATGCTGGCCATACTATCAGCTCTCTCTCTCTCTCTCTCTCTCTCTCTCTCTCTCTCTCTCTCTCTCTCTCTCTCTCTCTCTTCAGTAGTTTAATCTTTAACCGGCAATCTTACGTGTGCGGGCACAGGTATCTCACCTTAATATTATTAATTTAATTTGTTCGTAACTTCTTGTCGGTAAAAAGTGATCTCTGTTTTTCACTTCAATTTTCCATGACATTTTATCTATGCACTCTTGTTTTTTACGTGAAAAAGAATAAATAGGCTACAATTATTTGCTAATATGTGTCACCTGGGCATGAAAAATCGTATACAACTTGGAGAATTTCAAACAAAGTCTCTCAGGAAAAAAAGAAAGAAAGAAAAAAAAAGAAATCGCCTCATTTCCCCGTTGATGAAAATGGCTTATGTCATTCTTCCTCCTGTCTTCAAATTTCCCTTCAAATTTATTATATTATAAAAGAAAATAACTACTTTAATCCATCCAGTGATTTTACATCTTTTTTAAACATGTCTTTTTGATTGAAATACCCCCGTTAAAAAAACTGACCCCTTTCTTTTAATCATCTTATTTAAAACCTTTCCTTAAATCATATTGTTGAAATTGACTATTTTCATTCATTTCCCGGATTTTAAATCTCCGTTCAAATGTTATTCATAGACTTTACCGCTTTCGATCATCTCCCAATTTTAAAGCTTGCTTCAAATGTCCCTTTTTTGATAGAATTGTCTCTCGTTCAGCCCCAGATTTTAAATCTCTCTTTAAATGAGTCATTGATGAAAATGGCCTCTTTCATTTGCACTCTGCCTACAAAAAATTAAATAGCCCTTCAAATGGGTCTCTTTAATACTCTTTCGTGACAAGTGATATACGATGTTTTTCACATAGAATTTGAAGTGGTTTACGCAAGGTGGTGCCAGAGAGGGCTTGAGAATCTTAGGAGCCAATGCACTCATTTCTCTCAGCGACCTGTATTCTGATGTAGAGAGAAGCTCCATATTGTCAGTAAAAGAACCGTCTTATGTGAAAGGAAAAGGACTTTTTTTTCTCACTTCATGGAAGTTATTGTTTCTTTCATGCTATGTGTCATTTAGTCATTATGATTTTTGTCTCCTCGTTGTAGAAATTTCAAGGGACTCGTACAGGCTATTCTAAGTGAATAAGTTTTATTTGATGCTGAATTTCCATTTTTAGTTGTTTGTAAAAGAAAACTATTGAGATGGCGATTTGTCTGTCCGTCCGCACTTCTGCCCTCAGATCTTAAAATCTACTGAGGCTTGAGGGCTGCAAATTGATATATTAATCATCCACCCTCCAATCACCAAACCACACAAATTGCAGCCTTCTAGCCTCAATATTTTTTATTTTATTTAAGGTTAAAGTTAGCGTTGATCGTGCGTCTGGCACCGGTATAGGACACGTCACCACCGTGCACCGGGCCGCGGCTGAAAGTTTCATGGGCCGCGACTCATATAGGATTATACGCTGTACAGAAAACTTGATTGCGCCGAAGACACTTTGGCGCATTTTTTACCTCTTTTATCTAAAGCGCGATTTAAAACGTCTAAGGAAAACTTTATCCACTTTCCTTCTCCTCCTCCTCATTATTATTATTATTATTATTATTATTATTATTATTATTATTATTATTATTATTATCCTGCGACGTATAAAGGTCAAGAGCAGTTTAAGCGTTAAAAACAGTTCTAAGCATTAAGTAAAAGGAGTTAATAATTGGCTGGATGTATTAAGCTTTGAATATTCCACGACAGTTGGCTAGTTCTTTTTTTATTATATCGCCTGAAATTCTGCTGAAATGCAAAACCGTATTATATTTACTTGACAGTAGATGGGTTTTATCCTGTATCAACAGAATACTGCATTTACTTTCGTCGTGCTGATTAGGTAGCCACACCAAGCAACCATAGAATTAAAAATTGAACTCATTCACAGGAGAAACAAGAGCCTTTCCTGGAACAATACTAGGCAACATCACAACCATTGCAACAAATAAGTACGGTAAAGTTTAAATATGTTTCCGTAGTGTAGTGGTTATCACGTGCGCTTCACACGCGCAAGGTCCCCGGTTCGATCCCGGGCGGAAACATCTGCGTATCATTCGTGTTTCAGCAGGCTTTTTCCCCCATAGCTTAAATACGAAACTTTGAAGTGTGCTGGTTGGTATGATGCTGTCGCTTAATAGCACATGTTATTTAATAATATTATGAAAAGCATCTGTAATCATTAGGTCATTTATGATGGGTGTATTTGCTTCTACTTGGTTAACCTGCCTGTGCTTACTAATTGAGAAACAGTATTCTCACAATCTTGTTCATTCAGTTATCATCCATATAAACACCTGTTTCCGTTGGGACACGAACCGTGGAAACACAAACACCACACAATGAAAACCTACCTTACCAAGTGAGGAGAGTTTGTTTGCATACATATTAAATGGCCTTATTTTCTCATCTAGGCTTGATTATATGTGTATAAAATTTTATAAATGATACCTTAGCACACTTACTCTGTACCTTTGATGTCCGATGGCCTATAATTGAACATTTCTTGGAAGCTGACTGTATTTACACACACACACACACACACACACACACACATATATATATATATATATATATATATATATATATATATATATATATATATATATATATATATATATATATATATAAGTGCCTTTTGACAACTGCATGTACTGTGTATAGCAAGGAGTCTTTATCATTTTATGTATATGGTTCCATGTGTGTAGTCACTGGGCAGAAAAGAAATGTCATGATTAAAAGCACGAAAGGCAATGGTATACAAAGCGACACCTGTGCATAACCTGTCATAACTTAACCTAAGGAGTGATAATCATAATCTAAACTTTCATCAACATCTCCGTAGCATTTATGGATCAATGGGAATTATAATACACAAACATACCTGTCAAAACTGAAGTGTATCCTAATAATGATGATAATTATATTCATATTTCTTGCTCTGATCCTTTGCAGGAAATTATATTTATATTCCTTGTATTGACCCTTGGCTGGAAATTATATTTATATTCCTTGCATTGACCCTTTGCAGGTAATTATATTAATAATGCTTGCTGTGGCCCCGTGCTAGAAATATTTATATTGCTTTGACCCTTCCTGGGAATTATACTGCTTGCTTTGGTCCGTGCTGGAAATTACATTCAAATTGCTTGCTTAGGGTACTTCGCTGTTAATTGCAGTAATATTACTTTGCTCCGATAATTTCCTAAAAATTATATTTTTGTCGCATTCTTTTCAAAGCCCATGGCGTTTCCAGCCTCATCCTCCAAACAGTAAATCTGCCTTTTTATTTTATACTTTCTGATATTTATATTATTTCCCGGTATTATGCTCTGTCCATAGCTTTCATTTCTCAGTTGGGTTAAGAGCTGACTGTAGAATCATGCAACTAGATATTCTTTGTATGTATTAGGTACCTGGATAAGTATTTAGACTTTACAATCTCCTAATATTATATCTGTGTTTTTATGATGATGGGAATGGTTTACCGAAACGTTGGTTTAAATGAACAAGAGAAATGATTGCAATTCTTCTTGCTGTCCTGTGCAATTCATTAAGTAAATAAAAAATATTTTAAGTAAGCAAGAATAAACAAAGTTTAGTATTTTACTGTGCAAAAGATACAACTGAATGTTTTTTGAAGTGGCCACAAAAGGATTTTTCCTATATAGCTGAACAAAGCTTACGATGTAGTTAACGTATCATATCGATAGGAATAAGTTAAATGAAATGACAATACAGAAAAATAGGAAGCTAGGTTTTGTAGTAAAATAAATAAATCAGTAAATAAAACGAGGAAAAAACAGTGGCAGATGAATTTTTAATGTTCCACGACACAAGGCTAGTTCTTTTTTTATTAATTCTTATCGCTCCTTTTCTTGTGTATATAATTACATTTCCCCTTTTCGTCTTGTTTTATCTCTTCAGATATTCAGTAATGGTTACTGATATTTATTATTATTATTATTACTATTATTATTATTATTATTATTATTATTATTATTATTATTATTATCGTGGTGTGCATACACTCTAATGGAACGAGCCAAAATCCCTTGTCCATTATCATTAGTTTATTATGTTACTTTTATTTTAATTCCATTAAATCTGCAAACAAACTGAAGTTCTGCTGATATTTATTGACAGTGAATGGGTTTTATCCTGAGTCAACGGAATACTACAGTTACTTTAGTCATACTGATTAGGTAGAAACACCAAGGAGCTATAGAATTAAAAATTGGACTCATTCAGAGGAGAAACCAGAGCCCTCTCCTGGAGCAAAACTAGCTAATATTACAAGCAGCCCAAGAAAAAATTGCAGTCATGTCGAAACATGTTTCCGTAGTGTAATGGTTATCACGTGCGCTTCACACGCGCAAGGTCCCCGGTTCGATCCCGGGCGGAAACATCTGCATTACCCTTGTGTTTCAGCAGGCTTTTTCGTCCATAGCTTACACACGTTCCTTTGAAGTGTGCTGGCTGGAATGGTGCTGTCGCTCAATAGGACATCTTATTTCATGACATTATGAAAAGCATCTGTAATCATTAGGTCACTATGATGGATGTATTTATATCTGCCTGGTTAATCTGACTGCTTAGTAATTGAGAGACAGTAGTCTCACAATCTAGTTTATTTAGTTATCATCCATGTAAACACCTGTTACCTTTGGTAATCGAAATGTGGAAGCACATAAACACCACGCAGTGAAAACCCTCCTTACCAAGTGAGGAGAGTTTGTTTGAATACATATTTATAGACCTTATTTGCTTATCACGCCTAATTATATGTGTATAAAATTTTTAATGATGCCTTATAACACTTGCATTGTACCTTTGGTGTTCAATTAGACATTTCATAGAAAGTGCATATATTATACATGCATCTATCTATAAGTGCCTTTTGGCAAATGCATGTTCTGTATATAGCAAGAAGTCTTTATCCATATATGTATATGATTCCATGTAAGTAGTCACAGAACAGAAATGAAATTACGTGATTAAAAGCATGAAAAAAGCCAATGATATATACAGAGACATCTCAGCCTAACCTTTCCTAACCTAGCCTAAAGAGTGATAATTATAATTTTAAGTTTCATCAGCGTCTATATATCATCAGTTATCGGCATCTTGGCCATTTTCATAAGTAAGACTTTTTCCAGTGCACTTAAATCTCAAGCTCACTATAAAATGAAAAGTGAGAGCTGGACAGTCTCTGGAAATAATATACTGCAGATATTAAAAAGTGTACAATGCAAAGAGGTATAGGCAGAGTTACTGTTGAGATGTGTGGCTGAAAAGTGTAGAAGCTTTGAAAAGAATACTGAATTTGATGTAAGCCCAATATTCGGTATAATCATTTCAAAATACTTTCTCAAACCCCTGATTGTGTTCCGCTTGTTCTTTTAGAATCTCTGCAAATCAAGAAGTTGTGGCCTTCTTTGGATAATCAAATTACTATCAGATTGCTGCTAATTACTCGCTTACTCACCTCTCTCTCTCTCTCTCTCTCTCTCTCTCTCTCTCTCTCTCTCTCTCTCTCTCTCTCTCTCTCTCTCTCCTTTTTTCGCCTTTCATCCTCTATTCTTTTCAAAGCTCATGGAGTTTTCAGCCACACCTCTAAACAATAAGTCTGTATTGTATACTTTCTGATATATATATAATTTCCCGACATTATGTTCTGTTTATAGTTTTTATTTTTCAGCTGGGTTGAGTGCTGACTGCAGAATCATGTAACTAGATATTTTATTTATGTATTAGGTACTTTGGCAAGTCTTTAGTCTGTACAATTCCATTACATGATATCAGTGTTTTTATGTAGTCCTGATGATGGGAATAGATCCCAGAAACGCTGGTTTAAATGAACAAGAGAAATCATTGCTATTCTTTTTTCTCTTGTGTTTATGATTAATTAAGAACATCGATAAAAACGCAGTTTAGTACTGTACTGCGCAAAATGTGCAACTGAGTCTTTTCGAAGTGCCAGAGAAGGAGTTTTCCTGTGTAGATGAATCAGTATCACCAAGAAAGCAGTTGGACACAGCTCAGAAATATTTACAGATAAAGGTAATATATAAAAAAAAAAGCCGCAGTGTACAATATATATCTAATAATCGTTATACAAGCAGCGCCCCACGAAGCTTACGAAATAGATAAGTATCCTGTCAAAAGGAAAACTCTTAAACGGAATCAGTGACGATACAGATAGATAGGAAGCCAAGTTTTTGTAGCTAATAAATGAGAACGAGAAAGAGAAAAATCACAGGCAGACGACATTTAAACATTGCATGACCGTTGGCTAGTTCTTTTTTATTATTTCTAATTATTGGTTCTTGTCTCGCATATATTTGTTCTTTTTTTCTTTTTGTCTTGCTTTATCTCTTCAGATAATCGGTCTCAAGTTTCAGTAATGGTCACTGGTATTTATTATTATTATTATTATTATTATTATTATTATTATTATTATTATTATTAGTAGTGTGTGCACATCATAGTGGTACAAGCCAAAAAGCCATGTCCACTATTATTAGTTTATTGTTATGTTACTTTTTTTTTAATTCCTTTAAATCTGCAGACAACCTGAAGTTCTGCAGGAATGCAAAATCTTTCCATAGTATTTATATGTCAACGGAATACTGTATTTACTTTAGTCATACTGATTAGGTAGCAACACTAAGCAGCTACAGAATTAAAAATTGAACTCATTCAAAGTAGAAACAAGAGCCCTTAATGGAACAAGGCTACCTAATGTTACAAGCAAGCCCAACAAAATATGATGTGCATGTTTAAACATGTTTCCGTAGTGTAGTGGTTATCACGTGCGCTTCACACGCGCAAGGCCCACGGTTCGATCCCGGGCGGAAACATCTGCATTACACTCGTGTTTCCGCAGGCTTTTTCGTCCATACCTTACATGTACCTTTGGAGTGTGCTGGTTGGTATGGTGCTGTCGCTTAATAGGACATATTATTTCATAACATTCTGAAAAACATATGTAGTTATTAGGTCACTATGATGGTTGTATATTCTACATCTTTTTTCCCTCATCATCCTCTTTGAGCATTCTTTTCAAAGCTCATGGCGTTTCCAGCCTCACCTCCAAACAGTAAGTCTGCCTTTTTATTGTAAACTTTCTGATATTTATATTATTTCCCGGCATATGTTCTGTCCATAGTTTTCATTTATCACTTGGGTTAAAAGCTGGCTGTAGAATCGTGTAACTAGGTATTCTGTGTATGTATTAGGCACCTGGATAAGTATTTAGACTTTACAATCTCCTGATTTTGTATCCGTGTTTTTATGATGATGGGAATGTTTACCGAAACGTTGGTTTAATTGAACAAAAGAAATGATTGTTATTCTTCTTGCTGTCCTGTGCATTTCATTAAGTAAATCGAAAAATATTTTAAGTAAGCAAGAAAAAACAAAGTTTAGTATTTTACTGTGCAAAAGATGCAGCAGAATGTTTTTTGAAGTGGCCATAAAAGGATTTTTCCTGTATAGCTGAACAAAGCTTACTATGTAGTTACGTAACATATCGATGAGAATAGTTAAATGAAATGACAATACAGAAACATAGGAATCCAAGTTTTGTAGTAAAATAAATAAATCAGTAAATAAAACGAGGGGAAAACAACGGCAGATGATGTTTTAATATTCCACGACACAAGGCTAGTTCTTTTTTATTAATTCTAATCGCTCCTTTTCTTGTGTATATAATTACATTTCCCCTTTTCATCTTGTTTTATCTCTTTAGATATTCAGTAGTATGTTTCAGTAATGGTCACTGATATTTATTATTATTATTATTATTATTATTATTATTATTATTATTATTATTATTATTATTGTGGTGTGCATGCATTCTAAAGGAACGAGCCAAAAACCCATGTCCATTATTATTAGTTTATTGTCATGTTACTTTTTTTTAATTCCATTAAATCTGCAAACAACCTGAAGTTCTGCTGAATGCAAAATCTTTTCATAGTATTTACTGACAGTAAATGGATTTTATCCTGAATCAACGAAATACTGCAGTTACTTTAGTCATATTGATCAGGTAGCAACACCAGTGAGCTATAAAATTAGAGATTGAACTCATTCAAAGAAGAAACAAGAGCCTTTCCTGGAAAAAGACTACCTAGTGTTACCAGCAAGGCCAACAAAAAATGACAAGTACGTTTAAACATGTTTCCGTAGTGTAGTGGTTATCACGTGCGCTTCACACGCGCAAGGTCCCCGGTTCGATCCCGGGCGGAAACATCTGCATTACACTCATGTTTCAGCAGGTTTTTTCGTCCATAGCTTACACACGTACCTTTGAAGTGTGCTGGATGGAATGGTGCTGTCGTTCGATAGGACATCTTATTTCATAATATTACGAAAAGCATCGGTAGTCATTAGGTCACTAAGATGGATGTATTTACATGTACCTGGTTAATCTGACACTGCTTACTAATTGAGAAAAGTTAGTCTCACAGTGTGGTTTATTCAGTTATCATCCATGTAAGTATCTGTTGCCCTTGGGAATCGAAATGTGGAAGCACATAAATACCACACTATGAAAACTTTCCTTGCTAAGTGAGGAGAGTTTGTATGTATACTTATTAAAGGACCTTGTTTTCTTATCTAGGCCTAATTATATGCGTGTAAAATTTTGAAATGATACCTTAGCACACTTGCACTGTGCCTTTGGTATCCAATTAGACATTTTGTAGAAACTGCTGTTATTTGCATATACCGTACACGTATCCATGTGCCTTTTGGCAAATGCATGTTCTGTATATAGCAAGAAGTCTTTATTCGTATATGTATATGATTCCATGTGTGTGGTCGCAGGACAGAAATTAAATGACATAATTAAAGACATGAAAAAAGGCAATGTTATATACAGAGACATCTCAGCCTAATCATTCCTAACGTAACCTAAAGAGTGATAATTATAATCTTAACTTTCATCAACGTCTCCATGTCTTCAGTTATTGGCATCTTGACTCTAAAAAACATTTCTGGAAAAAGAAAAGTTTTAAGAAGAAAGAAGGAGTGATTAAGCCTGTCTTAAATTAGACTTTTTCCAATGCATTTAAATCTCAAACTAACTGTAAAATGAAAAGTGAGAACAGTACATAGCCTTGGAAATAATATACTGTAGATATAAAAAAGTGTACAATACAAAGAGGTATAGGCAGGCTTACTGTCGAGAGGTGTGGCTGAAAAGAGCATAGGCTTTGAAAAGAATACTGAATTTGATGTAAGCCCAAATTAATAATTTCAAAATACTTTTTTTTCAAACCACCGAATGTCTTCCGCATGTTCTTTTAGAATCTTTGCAAATCAAGAGGTTGTCACCTTCTTTGGACAGTCAAATTACTACCACATTGCTGCTGATTACTCAACTCTCTCTCTCTCTCTCTCTCTCTCTCTCTCTCTCTCTCTCTCTCTCTCTCTCTCTCTCTCCTTCTTCTTCTTCTTCTTCTTCTTCTTCTTCTTCTTTTCTTCTTCTTTCACCCTCCTTGAGTATTCTTTTCAAACCCCATGGAGTTTTCAGCCACACCTCTAAATAATATATCTGTATTGTATACTTCCTGATATTTATATAATTTCCCGACATTATGTTCCGTTCAGTTTTCATTTTTCTGTTGGATTAAGTGCTGACTGCAGAATCATGCAGCTAGATATTTTATTTGTGTATTTGGTACTTTGGCAAATCTTTAGAATCAATTTCCTGACTTGATATCAGCGTTTTTATGTAGCCGTGATGATGGGAGTGGACTACCGAAACGCTGGTTTAAATGAACAAGAGAAACGATTGCTATTCTTGTTTCTGTTGTGTTTATGATTAATTAAATACATCGATAAAAATGCAATTTATTAGTTTACTGCGCAAAATAAGCCTCAGAATCTTTTTGAGTGGCCAAAGAAGGAGTTTTCCTGTGTAGATGAATCAGTATCACCTAGAAAGCGGTTGGACACAGCCCACGAATATATACAGATGAAAGCAATATAAAAAAAGCCACAGTGTACAATATCTATTTAATAATCGTTATATAAGTAACGCCCCACGAAGCTTACGAAACAGATACGTATCCTATTAAAAAAAATGTCTAAAACGGAATCGGTGACGATAGAGAAAGATAGGAAGCCTGGTTTTTATAGCTAAAACATAAAAACATGAAAACTTAAACGAGAAAGAGAAAAATAACGGCAGGCATTTACACATTCCACGACCATCGGTTAGTTCTTTTTTGTTATTTCTTATTGTCTTGTTTATATTTGTTGTTTTTTCCTTTTTGTCTTGTTTTATCTCTTCAGAGACTCGGTCTCAACTTTCAGTAATGTTCAGTGGTATTTATTGTTATTATTATTATTATTATTATTATTATTATTATTATTATTATGCACACATTTTAATGAAACAAGCCAAAAGGCCATGTCCATTATTATTAGTTTATTGGTATGTTACTTTTTTTTAATTCCATCAAATCTATAAACTACCTGAAGTTCTCCTGAAATGCAAAATCTTATCGTCGTTTTTATCTGGCAGTAAATAAGTTTTATCCTTAGTTACCAGAATATTGCAAATAATTAAGTAATACTAATTTAGCAACACTAACGAGCTATAGAATTCGAAATTTGAACTCATTCAAAGGAGAAACAAGAGCCCTTTCGTGGAGCAAAACTAGTTAATATTACAAGTAGTGCAACAAAAAATTATGATCGTGTTTAAACATGTTTCCGTAGTGTAGTGGTTATCACGTGCGCTTCACACGCGCAAGGTCCCCGGTTCGATCCCGGGCGGAAACATCTGCATTACACTCGTGTTTCAGCAGGCTTTTTCGTCCATTCCTTACACACATACCTTTAAAGAGTGCTGGTTGGTATGGTGCTGTCTCAATAGGACAAATTGTTTCATAACATTATGAAACGCATCTGTAGTCATTAGGTCACTCTGTTGGCAGTATATTCTGCATCTACATGGTTAACCTGCTTGTGCTTACTAATTGAGAACCAGAAGTCTCACAGTCTAGTTTATTCATTTATCATCCATTAAACACCTGTTACCTTTGGTAATCGAAATGATGACTTATCACACTTGCATTGTACCTTTGGTGTTCAATTAGACATTTTATAGAAACTGCTATTTACATATATTGTACATGCATCTACTGTATAAGTGCCTTTGGCAAATGCATGTTCTGTATATAGCAAGAAGTCTTTATCTGTATATGTATATGATTCCATGTGTGTAGTCACAGGACAGAAATGAAATTACATGATTAAAAGCATGAATAAAGGCAGTGATATATACAGAGACATCTCAGCCTAACGTTTCCTAACCTAACCTAAAGAGTGATAATTATAATTTTGAAGTTCATCAGCGTCTATATATCATCAGTTATTGGCATCTTGACCATAAAAAAAAATCTGGAAAAAAAGCTTAAGGCGAGAGAAAGAGAGATTAAACCTTTCTTAAGACTTTTTCCAGTGCATTTCAATCTCAAGCTAACTATAAAATGAAAAGTGAGAACAGGACAGTCTCTGGAAATAATATACTGTAGATAATAAAAAGTGTACAGTGCAAAGAGGTATAGGCAGACTTACTGTTGAGAGGTGTGGCTGAAAAGTGCATAGGCTTTGAAAAGGATACTGAATTTGATGTAAGCCCAATATTCGGTATAATCATTTCAAAATACTTTCTCAAACCACCGATTGTGTTCCGCTTGTTCTTTTAGAATCTCTGCAAATCAAGAAGTTGTTGCCTTCTTTGGGCAGTCAAATTACTACCAGATTGCTGCCAATTACCCACCTCTCTCTCTCTCTCTCTCTCTCTCTCTCTCTCTCTCTCTCTCTCTCTCTCTCTCTCTCTCTCTCTCTCTCTCTCCTATTTTCCCCTTTCATCCTCTTTGAGTATTCTTTTCGAAGCTCATGGAGTTTTCAGCCACACCTCTAAACAATAAGTCTGTATTGTACACTTTCTGATATTTATATAATTTCCCGACATTATGTTCTGTTTATAGTTTTTATTTTCAGCTGGGTTGAGTGCTGACTGCAGAATCATGTAACTTGATATTTTATTTATATATTAGGTACTTTGGCAAGTCTTTAGTCTGTAAAATTCCTTGACATGATATCAGTGTTTTTATGTAGTCCTGATGATGGGAATAGATCCCAGAAACGCTGGTTTCAATGAACAAGAGAAACCATTGCTATTCTTTTTTCTCTTGTGTTTATGATTAATTAAGAACGTCGATAAAAACGCAATTAAGTAGTTTACTGCGCAAAATATGCAACAGAATCTTTTTGAGTTTTCCGGTGTAGATGAATCAGTATCACCAGGAAAGCAGTTGGACACAGCGCAGAAACATTTACAGATAAAGGCGGTATAAAAAAAAAAAGCCGCAGTGTACAATATCTAACTTATAATCATCATACAAGTAACACCCAACGAAGCTTACGAAATAGATAAACATCCTATCAAAAAGAAAACTCTAATACGGAATCAGTGACGATTTGCTCCTTGTCTTCCTTATATTTTTCTCTTTTTTCCCTTTTGTCTTGTTTTATCTCTTCAGATAATCGGTCTCAAGTTTCAGTAATGGTCACTGGTATTTATTATTATTATTGTTATTATTATTATTATTATTATTATTATTATTATTATTATTATTATTATTAGTGTGCACACATCCTAGTGGAACAAGCCAAAAGTCCATGTCCTCTATTATTAGTTTATTATGTTACTTTTTTTTAATTCCTTTAAATCTGCAAACAATCTGAAGTTCTGCAGAAATGCAAAATCTTTCCATAGTATTTGTGTCAACGGAATACTGTATTGCATTTAACCCTTTGATTTCGGTTGTAACATATACGACGCATTTAATAAACTGGCCCGGAACACTGTTGTGTCGTATACGAGCACCGGTAATTTCCTTTTATGTGAAGGACTGATGATTGAAATACTGGCCTCTTTTTTCTTGATATGGTAACAGTCTGTCAGTTGCCATACAGTGAATTCATATAAATTCACGTGTTTCCTAAAATTCATTAGTCTTCATCAAGATGTCACAGGGGAGGTCAAGGGCACACATCCTCGAGTTGACCGCCGGCAGAACGAGAGAAGAGCTCTCGACGAGGATAATAACTATTTTATAGACCTTCTCGACTCATTTCGATGAAAATGAATCAGTTTAGAAATGAAATGGATAATTATGGTCCCAGTACAAGAGACAGTGATGAAATATCAACCGAAGTGAAAATGACGAAAATCTGCCACCTACAAATGAAAGCCAAGGTGTCAAAAGAAGGCGGAGACAGCGAAAGTGACCCAGGTGATGAGTGGGAGTGGGCTGCCAGCAATTTCAGCCCAGAGATTTCATATTTGACAGCAGTGGCAGTGGCATTACGTCGAAATGTAATGTGAATGAAAATTCAAAGGAAGTAGACTATTTTTTTGAATTTTTCGACAACGAATTTATGGGGCTGATTGCTGAAGAGACAACCCGTTATCAGAGATTCCTTGTTGATACGCTGGAGATGCAGTGCAAAGTATTTGCGAAAATTTTGCTCAGGTTACTGTGGAGGAAATGATACGGTTCCTTTGTGTGATTATGATCATGTCGCATATAAGTAAACATCGCATCGTAGATTACTGGACTACGCTTGAGACATTCGAGACAAAAGGGAGTGAGGGAAGGCTGATGGCAAGGGACAGATTTCTTCAAATTTACGGGTTCTACATTTCGTTGATAATTCACAGGAAACAAGCCCAGATAATAAACTAAAAAAAAATTAAACCCGTGCTCGATAGTGTAGAAAATTCCGGGAAAATTTCAACCTTTCCAGGATTTATGCATAGATGAAAGTTTAATGTTATGGAAGGAGGCTAAGTTTCAAGCAGTACATTCCAGATAAAAGAAGTCGATTTGGGTGAAAATATTTGAACTTTGTGATGCCAAAACGGATTATATTGTCGATTTTATAATCTATACTGGAAAAGATACAGAGATATTGGTAGATGAGGATCTAGTATCTGGTTCTGTGGTAAAACATTTATGGCCTCGCATCTCCAGGAAACATCACATCCTGTATTTCCGATAATTGAGTATTGCAGCCCAAAACTGCTCAAGTATTTGGGCGACAACGAAACAGGAGCATGTGGAATTGTCCGGAAAAATAGGAAATTTATGCCTAAATTTCCTGATGTGAACAAAATCTGAGATTTCGTCTCAAAACTGCAATGGAATATTAGGTTTTAAAATGGCAGGATAACAGGACAGTGTATATATTTATCTTCAGTACATGAAAATATAATGGTAGACTGTGAAAAAGGTGTCGACCAGGAATTTGTAAAAACCTGCATGCGTTGTTGGCTATAATAAGAAAATGCGGATTGTGGACAAGAAACGACATGCTTATTAGTTCTGTAAAGTGTATCCGTAAAACCACGATGGTACATAAACTATTTTCCGTCTGCTTGATATGATACTAGTAAACTGTCATCACTTGCATGGATTTGTTACTGGCAAGAAAGGTCCATATTTACAGTTTTCTAAGTCAGTCGTTCTGCAGTTGATTGAAAGGTACCCTCCAGCACCCTAACAA
>NC_089795.1:36475267-36560267 GCF_040412425.1 Macrobrachium rosenbergii
CCTGGAGCAGCCTCTTCTTCTTCAGCGCGGACTACCAGGTCTTAGCCGGCTTTTCTGAAGGACTTGTTTGGCGACAAGTTTCAAACCCTCTGCTCCTCTCTCTCTCCCTAGTTTGCTTCGTCCTAGACAAAAGAGCTTCTGGGTTTGTGGAGATGACTTCGTCTCTGGTGACGAAGAAGGCCTTTAAGAAAGTTAACACCTGGATGGAGGAAAGGAAGACCCAAGGCAAGACTTCTTTTACCTTGCCTCCATCCAAGCTTTTAGCGGCAAGGCAGGAATGTGGTACTAGACCGGGAGGACGCCGGTTGGAGAAGTTCCTTCGTCTTCCCAGGGGACTTTGCCACCTTGGTCGACGCTCCCAGAAGGTCCTTCCTCATCTTCAACCAAAGTGTCCTGGTCTTTGTCGGAGACGGATCACCATTTGAAAGGGGCCTTTTCAACCTTGGAAGTTTTTATTTCCTGGACTGGTGTTTGGGGACTTAGACATTGGGATTAGGGAAGTCCCTTCTATCAGCCTGGAGGAGCTGTCCAGTGCCTTGATCTGCTTGGACAAGGCAGTTAGGGATGACTCCGAGGAACTGGCTTACCCATTTCTGTACGGCCGCTTTTAAGAAGCAACGTTGTACTGGTAACTTGGATACACTAAATCAGTTTCTCCGTCATACTCAGAGGGCAGAATTGCTGTTCGCCCCGCTGTCGAGCCATCTTTTTCCCCAGTCCTTGAGTCAAGATCTTGCCTCCAGCTTGAAGGAGAAGGCCACTCAAGACCTCTTGGCCCACTCTTCTAAACGCCTGCAGTCCCTTTTGTCGCCGCTTGGGTCAGACTTCCAGGAAACAGAAGCCCTTTCATAGAGGAGCTTCTTCCCCAGATCCTCTCCCTCAGGAAGAGGTTCCTTCAAGAGGCGGAGCCCCTTCAAAACCAGGGGCAAGAAGTGACCTGCAGTGCCTCCAGATGCCTGTAGGAGCCAGGCTGGGCTTTCTTTTGCTTATGGAGCCTGAGAGCAAGAGGGACAGCTGGTCCCCTCCTAATTATCGAAAGGATGCAAGATCCCCTTCCTCGACACGCCACATCTGTGCACGCCGCCCAGGGATTTGTCGCCTTCTACCATCAAGAGAAGCAGCAAGTCTTCGAGCTTGGTCAGCAAATGCTCGAGAAAAAGCTGTGGAGCAAGTCCTGGAGCTGGACAATCCCAGGATTCTTTCTGCCGATGTTCTGGTTCCGAAACAGCCCAGGAAGGATGGAGATCAGTCCTGATGTCAGCTGACTGAACCATTTCGTTCTGAAGGAAGTTCACGATGGAGACGCCCAGTCTGTTCTAGGAGCATTTAGACCAGGAGATTGGTTTCTCTCGATCTCCAGGGCTTTTTTTCACGTCCCTATACATCCCCAGTCGAGGAAGTTCCTGAGGTTTGTCCCGGGGACGTGGTTTCCAATTCAGAGCTCTTGCTTCGGGCTCAGCACAGCTCCCATGATCTTCACGATCTTGATGAGAGAATGTTGCGAGATGGCTTCACTTAGGGGAATAAAGGATCTCGCTTATTTGGAATGATTGGCTCATTCGAGCCTCTTCACAGTCAAAATGTCTGGAGGGACCTGAAATGCGACTTTAGAGTTGACAAAGTCCCATCAGGACTTCTAGTGAACTGGGAAAAGTCCCATCTGATCCCGACGCAGTCCATCGTGAGGAATATCTGGGGATTCAGATGGATTCAATGGCTTTTCCATCCGTCTCAGAAACGGCAGCCTTCAGTGTTTCCCTGCCTACACATGAAAAGTTTCATCCTTCTGAGAAGGAAATATGCTGGTACAGTGGCGACAGAGTTCGAGACGTGAGATGTGAGGGAATGGATGAGTTTTGCTGGGACCATTTCCTCACTGGATTACAGTTGGTTTCCCTGGGAAGACTGCTTATCTCAGACCTTCCAGTTTTTCCTGACCGCAGAAAACTCCAGATAAACTAGGAGGATCTAAAGGAGTCCCTGAGGATCTCTCCTGTAGTCAAGATCACCTTGAGGTGGTGGCTCGATCCATCAAAGTTGGCAGAAGAGGCCTTTCTCTTCACCTTCAGAGCTCCCGATCTAGTGTTGTTTTCCGACCACCCAGGAGGGGATGAGGAGCAACACTGGGGGAGGAAGTGCTCAGGGCACCTGGAGGGAACAGGTGTCCTGGGCACATCAATCTCAGCAAAGATTCCTGGCGATTCTGCTGGCCCTGCTTTTTCTTTGAGAGCCGAGTCTCAGGGGCCGAGTTGTACAGGTAAACTAGGACAAATGCCACAGCCCTGGCATACTCAAGAAACAGGAGGAACCTCCCGGTCCCTGTTCGAGTTAGCAAGAGACATTTCTTCTGTGGGCTCATGCCCGAGAAATATTACGATCCTCACGAGGGTTTGTTGCAGGCGGGAGAACGTCCACTGCGGATCTTCTAGTCGACAACGACAACTGCTCCCCGACCGAATGGATCCCTACAGGAGGTGTGTCAGGAGTTGTGAGATTTGAGGACGTCCCTTGGTAGATCTCTTCACAACCTCCAAGACAAGAGACTTCCTCTTACTGCTCCCCTGTTCTCGATCCAGGAGCTCTCTCAGTGCCTCTTCTTTGGGATTGAAGGGATGGACGTTATGCCTTTCCTCCGGTACAAAATTCTCAGGTCATCAGAAAATTGCGTCGTCGGAAGGGACGACTATGACGTTGATCACCCTTGGCCTTCAGGGAATGGTTCTGGAGGTCATGACCTTCCTAGTAGATTTCGAGATCTCTGCCCAGAACCCATCTGCTCAGACAACCCCACCGAGAGGTACACAAAACCTCCGCTCTGTGTCTGACTGCATTCAGGCAGCACTAAATTGGCGAGACGCAGGGCTTTTCATGAGCTCTCTTCAGGAATTTGTCCAATCGAAGTGGACCGTCTTTAGGAAATTGTGCAGAAAGAAGGGCATTTCACCCTACGACCTCTGTGTCAAAGAGATAGCAGACTTCCTCTTATTTCTGGGGTGATGTGAAACTGCAGTCTCTCGACTACCAAAGGGTATGAAATATGCTATCATCTGTTTTTAGACATAGAGTTTTAGATCTGTCTAACAACAGGGAACCTTCACGACCTCTTGAGATCCTTCAGAGACCTCTAAGGTGCCTCGACTAAGGACTCCTTCTTGGAACCTGGATGTTGTGCCGGTTCCTTGTCCAGTTCGTTTGAGCCTCTTCGTTCGTCTTGGGAACATTACTATGAAGGCTTTTTTCTAACTGCTCTAAGGGACAACGAAAGGGTTAGTGAACTGCAAGCCATTAGTAGGCATATAGAGCTTTAAGGGCATAGGGTTTGTTCTTTAAGCCCCCTTCCTTTGCCAAGAACGAGAACCCGTCTAACCCTTGGCCCAGGCTTATTTAGGATCCAAGGGTATGGCTGAAATCATATTCAGAGCCAGAGAGAGTCCTTTGCCCTGTTAGGGCTCTCAAAGTCTACTTAGACAAGACGAAGGAAGTGCAGGCCCTCAGATAGTTTATGGTGTTCCGTAAAAAGAGACCAGACTTTTACCTATGTCAAAGAATGCTCTGACTTTCTTTTTTTTTTTTTTTTTTTGAAGTTAAGAAGTATCGATTAGGAGGCCATTCATGTTGTCAAGACACTGATTGAGACCTGGAGTCCAATGCTCACGAGGTGAGGGCAGTTTGCGACTTCAGTGGCTTTCAGAAAACATGTCACTCAGTAATCTGATCTGGGTGCACATTTTGGCGGAGCAACTTTCTGTGTTCGCTTCACATTTTTTACAGGAGATGTGAAGACGACATACTTAAAAACTGTTACTCGCTAGGACCATAATGTTCATAGATACTTTCCTGGGGGCAGGGATGACTTCTTCTATCCCCTATTGAAATTTTTTGGATTTTGTGTTTTTATCGTTGTTGGGTCGAACTGCCGGTGGACGACTTTAGTCTTTTAGCTTTTAGTTCTTTTTATTAACTTAGTTAGGCTTGGTCAGGTGGTTGGTTTTTACTTCGTTTGCCCTCATCAATGTATGGTCTTATGATTCTTGTCACATTGTGGTCACGCCCCGTTGACAGATCATCTAGAACTCTCCAGCTATACAGGTCCACACCCTGCTGAGACTCTAGTTGCAGCAGAAGCAGGACTTGGGTGACAGTAATCACAAGTTTGTTATGTAACAGTATAGAACAAGTATCTTTCACCTACTTGTAGTGTGTTTCTAAAATCCTATTCTGTCTCTTTCCACCTCCAATGGTGGTATTCAGCTATATATATATCTGACAGGTAAGTTTCATGAACAAAATGATATTTTAATGATAAAATAAAGTTTGTTTCATACTACCTGGCAGGATACTCTGATAATCATGGTGCCCGCCCACCTCCCTCAGGAGACAGTGGCACTAGAAAATCTGAATAGAAACGGATACCCGCCCCAGCAGCGGAATGGGCATTAACCACCTGATCTCCCTGCATGTGCCGCCGTGGAGTTTTTGAAATTCTGTCGGACTAACAGAGAATACAGGGGGTATATATTACTGCCGGGTTCCGTATGAACAAACGCTTAACCGGGATCATTAAAATCACATAAACCGGAAAATCGTCGAAAATCGTCAAAAATCATAAGAAAACCCACTTTTAATGTCTTGGATTGAAACGACGTAAACTGCATTATTATTGAGTTTTACATAAAAAACCTTCAAATTATGATTATTCTGCCGTTTTAAAAATTTCTCCCATCATCGAGACGACGTTCTGTGGATTAACATGCTCAAGTGTGGGAAATAATTTCTGATGAATATATTTGAAAACCTTTAGAATTTGCGAACGTGCTGTGACGGAACCGCTAAACCGGGGACTGCTCAATGTCTTCTTTGCCTGCATGTAAGTATGAACAAACTTTATTTTTATTATTAACACCTCGTTTCTCTACCCTAAATCATAACTAACAGTTGGGAAGTGTTGGGAGACGATGGTCAAGAACTGCATTTAAAAACCTGGCTCTCAAGAAAATGAGATAAAATCTTTCAGAGCCACCAATGACCACTTCTAGTCTGTTTTTTTTTTTTTTTATCTTAACTTTCCTGATTCTTATTAATTATGCCAGACCAAGTGTATAGTGATATGCAGTACATATTTTTACATGACCGTGTTTTTAAAGACTCTTGGTATAGGATTGTTGCATTCAGTTTGGAGTACAACAGGGACTCCTAAATACCTTCTTTTGGTCAGCTAGTTCCCAAGAAGATGTTGCCAACAACAGGAAGATGACAGGCCCCTGGCACAAGATGTCCCACACTATTGATCTTCCTTTCATGCTTGGCCATCAACTTTGTGAACAAGTCACTGATTGTTCATGAATGCATTCGAAGCAATTCATTGGCAGAAGGTTGTCATAAATGTCTGGCGCATTACTGTTTAGCAAATATAATTCACATTTGGATGATCCCAAAGCCCTAGATTTTGAGAGCTGAGCTTTTTCTTAGATGAATCTGAGACCCTCTCACCTTAGGATCCTCTCAGATGGTTGCTGCAGGTTTTGAAACAGAGGCAAGAGTTGCTGCAACTTGTTCAGTCTTTTTTGAACCTCTTAAGGCTACTGTTGGCTGTACAATTCTGCCATTATTGTTCAGGTAATGGATGTCAAAGAAAAACTTCTAGTTTCAGTTGTGTTGAAACATGCATATACCATTGATTCTTTGTTTGTCCAAATAGCAGGGTTTCAACTTTTTGCTCTGGTTTGTGTCAAACCATTGTAGTATCTGCCAACTCTCCTGTTTACAACTTTACAGAAAATGGATACTGGCTCATTTTAAGGCTGTTTGTGACAGTAAAACTTGATTATCTGGATCATCATTATTAGCAATTAACATGATCTGTTGTACAAGGATAGGGAAGATTGCAAAATATTTTTTGTTCAAGAAATTAGAAAAACACTTCCCAATAGTTTGGCAGTGTTGTTAAGCCAACATCAATTTAGGAGTCACTGACTGCTTTTATAAAAGATAATGTAGAAGGGTTTTGGGTGTGTGATAATATCCTGATAAATTTCCCAGTGTGGGACACCAGATTTTGATACCTTGGAAGAGGAGTAAGAGGATCTTGTTTTTTCACGAGATACTCACCCAGAAAAATGGTTTTGGAAGGTGTGTGTGATTTAAAGGTTTTCCTCATCTGAGACAGTTTCTTATTGATCAGTTATGGGTGGGTGGAATAGGGAAAGTCCATTGAGTTTGACTTTGATTTTTTGTATTTTGTGTTTTAAGTTTGTTTTCCCCAGTTTTATTAAGGAATGCACCGTTACAGTAAAAAACCATTCTTATTCATGGGGATTTGAATCTTCCCACTCCCCCCTGAAATACTTAAAATCCATGAGTTCTGGAACCACCATCTACAAATTATATGACTGCCTACCTTGAAAACAGATAGTATACATTGTATGGAACATCAAATATACATTAAATTATTATCCCATTACTGTCGAAAATCTTTGAAATTATGTGCCATTTACAAAGCCTCATCTTAATAATGAGATACCCTTTGCAAAGGTAACATGATTTATGTAAGTTTGCCCTTCCAGCCGTCAGAAAGAGAAGTTTTAGTTAAACTATGACAGATTCTGCCAACCTTGTATTTAAAAAGAGCTATTTGAAATGAATAAAGAGTTTATCTTTTTCATCTTTTGAGAATGTAATCCATTTCTCTTTACAAACCATTTGTTATCTTTTTCTGAGGAAAGAGAAGGGCTGAACTAACTTGTCAAGTGTGACATCTATCTATCTAAGTAATTTATCCACAATCTGTCCTTTGGTGAAAAGAGAGAAAGGAAGGATTCTAAAGAGAAATGAGAGTTCATCACATTGTGGCAACACGGTTGACATATTTGAAACATGTTCACCTGGGAAGAGCTGGAAAACTTGGGAAGAATGTCGTGTTTAAAATGGAAAGTTTGATTTAGGTTCTTCTTACCAGAACCCATAAAAATGCATAAATGTAGTAATTATTATTGTGTATTATTATTATTATTATTATTATTATTATTATTATTATTATTATTATTATTAAGATTAACAAGATTAAATTATTTGAAAAAATCGGTACTTAATCCAGAGGAAATTATTTTAAATCCTACAAAACAATTACACATACCATAAAATTCTATCTTTCAATGATTAATCATATTGACAAGTACTAGGAGAAATTGACTTCTGACAGGCAGTTAATAATTGATTTGGAAAGAAAAAATTATCCAACCACATTACAACATTAGTCTGAATTATACCGTATATATTTTGAATGAATTGATATCCTAAGTATGCCTGGATGCCTACATATACCTTTATATTGATCCCAAAAATGTGATGTATAGTACCCTAGTTACGTTTAGAGCAGTCATTAATTATACAAGAAAGAAACCATTGATTAATACTTACTTTTATTAGCTATCCCCTCTCCTCATTTTAAATAGTACCATTCAAACCATCACATTTGGTCTGTTTACACATTTTTTCTTATCTGCCATTTGCATTGCCAATTGGTTGTAGACACTGTCTGTTATGTAGCTTTAATAGTGATATTGTGTTTGAATTAAATACACCATATTTTTTTTTATAAGATGTTCTACTTTTTGATTGTTGTCATTGTTCCTAAAATACCTGGCGACTGAATCCTATGTGTACATAATTTTTCAGATTATCCTAGAAAACTATGCCTTCCCAGGTCTTCTGATGATTGGTACTGATTTGTCCCAATTCGGGGAGAAATTGTTATCTAACCATTGGTATTAAAAAACAAAGCCGTTATAATTATGGCATCATCCCACAGCTTAATCACCACAATTACTACTGCTAGTATTATAATCAATATTTACGTTGTTATTATCGATAATTTTCATTAAAATCTTTAATAGGCTTATCAGCAATCGTCTGGATGCGGGATCGCCACATTCTTATACAGTTTACATACTTACAGTACGTGTGCTGCCACCTATGATAATGATTATCTTGAGAGCTTTATGGATAAGCTAAGGCTTCGTTCAGTTGGTATTGGCAATTGAAGCTAACTTCATGAACTACAGGAACAAGAACATTTGCCGATCAATTGGTGGTTGACAATTCCTTACTTGCCATTCTCTTTAGGCATAATAACAAATTTTCGTTATTTTGATGCAAGTAACTCGTGCTAGGCATTCTCTTTTAAAAATAATAACATGGCTTTGTTCAGTTGCTCAAAGTGACTCGGGCCGTTACATAGGGAAACATTTTATCTGCATATTGGATTTTACCCGGTTAATACTTAGTTATAATAATAATGATTGCTATATAACATTTTGATTACCGTGTGTAACATCTTTATTAATGTTTTGTTGATTCTGCGAGTAGAAACAATGTTTACAAATGAATGTGTTGCAATCTATTGGTAATCCAGGATGAGGTAGATTTTTGCACCAAGTCTTTGCACTATTCTTATTTTTATGTTCCATTGTATAATACATATTTTGATAAATATAAATATTAGATAACTTCTTTTTAATGTTTTTGTTGATTCTGTTGGTAGTCTACAATATGCATATGATAACCCAAATACATCATTTTAAGGTGGCAAAATCATATGAGCAGGGAGGGGTAGGAAACCTATTTTTTTTTCCTCAATGTCCTGCTACAGACTTGGGGTGCGTCTATCTGAATATGGCGTCTTATAAGCCAGCAGAAATTGGTAATTGATTTTTAAACAGTTGGTTATTTGCAAAAGAAATAAAAATACATTATAAAAAAAATCTTTTACCATTTTTAGGCACAAACACACTAGACGAGTGCGATTAGATGCTGAGCATCTTATTATTGTGGCGTGCTGCCGAATTCCCAGCCTTGAAAAAGTATCATTATCTTCGGCGTATTTAGCATATAAAATTAAATATTATCAAATTATATTGTCTGTGTTCGTAAGAGACAAAAGTCGCATTGGAATTTGAAACGATGACTTCCTGTATATCCTTCATATTCATATGACCAGTAAGTTTATTTGCAAACTAACCACCCAACCCTTGCTGTCAGGTTGCCAGCATCTGTTAGTTCAACGCCTCCTCCCTCTCTCCAAAAATGTCTTGTATGCAAAAGATTAGGGAGTTAGCTGTATTCAAAAAAAGATTTTTATAAACTAAAATCACATCACGCTTCACTATAGTTTTTCTTTAAGAGTCTGATTTGGTTTATTTTTTGATATTTGAAAAATTAGTAAAACATTTCAAATCATACAAAACAAACAAATATAGTTCTCAGTAAGAGATGAAAGTGAAAAAAATTATTTTTATATATTATTTAATCTTACAAATCAATATTAATATTTGAAAAATTAGTATTGTAAATCATTATTTTTCAGTTGTATTGTAGATACAGTTCAGTATTTAGTCGCAATAAAAATTTGAAAATACCAATAGCTCATGAGAAAAATATTAGTTTCCTCTCAAATGATTTATGAATTTCAACAGGATGACGTAAAAATGTTTTTTCTGCAATTGTGAGCATGAATATCGGGAGTTTATTGTACTGTACATGTATCTTGTGGTGAAATCATCAAGCACAAAGAAAATAAGAGAGAGAGAGAGAGAGAGAGAGAGAGAGAGAGAGAGAATAACAACTAAGGTATCACATATGTTAAAATATAGATACTCACTCATAACTTTTTCATTTTACAGCTCTCATTTTATATTCTGTATAAAAGATGAAAAACAATCAAATTTACTACCCAAAGAGATAAATGCATTCATTGTATCTGCCAGGGTGTGTGTATACAGTACATAGCTTACACACTCCTTTGCTTTGGTTGATGGCATCAAGACAAGTTATAAATAACAGAATATGTTGCCAACATCTACAATTTACATTAAAATGTTTTTAAAAATTCACCATAAATCGAAATATTGTGCTAGAGACTTCCAATTTATTGCAAAATTAAGTTAAATGACTGAATATTACTAGAATGTAAGAGTTTTAGCTTACAATTGCGTTTTTTACCATTTCGTCGAGTTAAAGTTGACCGAAGGTTGAAATTTTGGCAGTTATCGTGATTTATGTGAAAATATTTCAAAACTGATAAAAGCTACAACCATGAGCTATTTTCTGTTGTATTCTACATGAAATTGCGCACATTTTCATATATAAAAGTTTATGTAACGACTAATGTAAAACGATGCAAACATTAAGACAACATGACGAAAGAATTTCTGAGATGTTCGACCGATTTACCACGCCGAGCGTAAGGAAAAATTTTTTTTTCAGAAATTCACCATAAATCGAAATATTGTGCTAGAGACTTCCAGTTTGTTGCAAAATGAAGGTACATGGTTGAATATTACTAGAATGTAAGAGTTTTAGCTTATAATTGCGTTTTTTACCACTTCGTCGAAGTTAAAGTTGACCAAAGGTTGAAATTTTGGCAGTTATCGTGATTTATATGAAAATATTTCAAAACTGATAAAAGCTACAACCATGAGTTATTCTCTGTTGTATTCTACATGAAATTGCACACATTTCCATATATAAAACTTTATGTAACGACTAATATAAAACAGTGCAAACTTTACGACAAACGTGATGAAAGAAAAGAATTTCTGGCGCGTCGTAAGGAAAAAGTTTTTACAAAAATTCACCATAAATCGAAATATTGTGCTAGAGATTTCCAATTGGTTGCAAAATGAAGGTAAATGATTGAATATTACTAGATCGTAAGAGTTTTAGCTTAAAATTGCGTTTTTTACCATTTCTGTCGAAATCAAAGTTGACCAAGGTTGAAATTTTGGCAGTTATCGTGGTTTATATGAAAATATTTCCAAACTGATAAAAGCTACAACAATGGGTTGTATTTTGCTGTATTGTACATGAAATTGCGCACATTTTCATATATAAAACTATGTAGCTGCTAATATAGAACAGTGCAAAAATGACGACAAAATGACGAAAGAATTTATGAAAATTTCGGCTGAGTTACCGCCGTGTAAGAAAAAGTTTTCAAAAATTCACCATAAATCGAAATATTGTGCTAGAGACTTCCAATTTGTTGCAAAATGAAGGTACATGATTGAATATTACTAGAATGTAAGAGTTTTAGCTTACAATTGCATTTTTTGACCATTTCGGTCGAGTCAAAGTTGACCGAAGGTTGAAATATTTTGTAGTCGATGTACGGTACGTCCACTCGGCACCCAACAGACAATTTTAGTCGACGTATGATACGTCCAATAGGCGTTTAAGGGTTAATATTGATAGTTATATTTTGTGAATGGTGTTACTAGTTGTGTAGTGTAAATGGTATGTTGTCAGACATGGGGTGCCAGTTAAAAAACTATTAGATTTTACAAGATTAGAGGTATCTGTAGGAATATCAGAGAAAATTACTGTTAGGTTATAAAGACCACTAAGTCATGTATCTAGAATCTCATAGATCTCGCCCAAAGGATTTGTTCCTAGTGAGAGGTGAAAATGGAGCTTGGAAAGCGGGGTAAGAAAAGACTGAGTAGAATGGATGCAAGGTAAAAGTCAAAGTATTGCAGCTGAAATCCAAGAACTTTGCAGAAAACCTTTATTACCTTTAGTCTGCCATTTAAGGTGCACTGATGTGGTACCCAATTTATACACTAAGCATGTCATATTTGGTACTTTTGAAGTCTTTTTATATTTCACATTATTGAATGTGTAAGTCTTTCATGTTTGGATTACTATAAATACAGTAAAGGGTAATTGTTGATGTCAAGATGGATTTTGAAGTACTGTATTTAGATTAATTCTGTGTTATTTATTCAGCATGTATGTATTGGATTAGTATTAAAGGACTTCTGATAATCAGACAAAAAATCATGTTCAAACAGAAATTTCGTAAATTAATTTTTTCCCCAACAGGTGCTACAACATCTGTATTCCCTTATAATAACCGCATGAGGGATTATTTGATTGCTACAAACCGTGCAGATATTGCAGCATTAGCAGATGCAAATGCAGACATGCTCACCCCAGATGAAGGGGCACCGTATGACCAGTTGATTGAATTGAATCTCTCTGAATTGGAACCTCATATTAATGGCCCATTTACACCAGATTTAGCCCATCCTGTTGATAAGGTACGTCATATTTTGTTTTTGTTCCAGGGATATACTGCATTTTAGTAGATTGAATAGACTGTGAATAAATTTCTTTCCTAATTGCATTGTATATGAAAGAAATCCAACACTTTTAATTCATGATGGTGAGAAATGTCTCAAAATAGGATGCATGACCACTTTTCATCTTCGTTTATTCATTTCTGTGTATTCATTATCTCTCTGTTGCTTTTTATAATTTTCATTAATATTTTTTCTTGATGGGATTTTTTTTAACTGCTTTACATTTTACCATCCATTACCCTAACATTCAGGCATCAAGCTTGTAAGTTGAGTTGTCACTTGAATGTTGCAGAGATTAGGGCCACCAGCTCCCCAGGAAAACTGAAAATCTGCAATTAACTAGAGAAAGAGAGAGAATTCATGTACTGTACTTGTACTATGATGCTACAGTATATCTGTGGCACTGTAGATTTTTTTTTCATTTATATGATTAATTTAAAAAACTCAAAAACAATCTAAAAAAAACATTACTTTATAGAAATTTGAATGTATGATATTTGGTAAAGTCAGTAAATAGAAATTTTCCAAGGCATTGTATAATTGGGTATACAGTATATTATTATTATTATTATTATTATTATTATTATTATTATTATTATTATTATTATTATTATTATTTTTATTATGATGATGATACATTAGTTTTTAGAGGCTGCTTAGTCATTTGCAGACCTTCAGAGGGCTTGTCTGAAGGATATGTACTGAAACAGTAGTTCGGTGTTGAGTAAAAGGAAAGGACAGCCAATTGGGAAGAAATCCAAGGGAATGGATGGAAAGTAAAAGAGAAAGAATTGCAACTGGGGCTGAATGGACCCTGCAAAGAATCTTTAGTATTGTTTAGCTTGCCATCCAAGGCACACTATTATTATCATCAAGTAGTTTAATCAGACCATTGAGTTAATTGATTTAGCTTTCACAGGGCTGGCCAAGGTAACTTGGAAGAAAAATAATTTTCAATGACCCGTTATGAACATTGAGCAGATTTTCACACATTGTGGAAACCTATGGTCATGCCTAACTATCCATCGATTGAAGTTAATCTAAGGTGAAAAATAAACCAAGAATACATAACTTTTAGATTTGAAAGCTTATATTGACACATTCTTTCATTATTTATGCCTGCATTTTTGACCTGTTGGTAAATTCAATGATAAGAATATTTTTACATAATTTTTATCTTTATATTTTTGTCAGCAGTGTTTTAGCTGAAGAGAACTACTGTATATTTTATCTTATACCCAAGCAAAAACCAAACAAAGGAAGCATAAGACATAAAACTCACTGCATTACAGATCGAGATCGCAGACATAAACTCTTCATTTTGAACCGAGATCACTTTATAACGTTTTTCCCGAAGAAAAAAGAGCCCATATTCCTAGGCTAACCTAACTGTGGCAGTACAAAGGAAGGAAGCCTAGGAGAGGGATGAAGGCTAACTAACCAACCCAAAATAAATGTATAATATAACGAAAATTACTAAAAAATTTACCATGTGGGAGGATAGGCAGGCCCAACACGACATGAACGTGAAGGAAGAGCCGACCTCCAGTATCCACCTCCACCATCTCCATCCATCCGATAGCACAAGGTCAAATGAAAGACTAATCTTAAATGATCCAATGAAATCATGTTCCCATAACACCAGAGAAGTGAGGTCTAGGTTCACTAAAAACCCTATCAACTACTACCTTGTTTCTGTGTATATGAAAAAGTATGAGAGGTAAATGTGTAGCCTGTAACACTGAATTCTTTATAAGGCAAGTAAACACAAGAGCCTAAGATCAGAAGTTCATGGCAGGACTCTGATGAATTTAAATAAATCCGACTCCTATACATTTTCTAGGGTGTCTTGGAAAACTACGTATAATAAATTTATAATGAAACTACACCTACCTAATTGTTTCCTGTAATCATACTAACTGTCATGAAGCTGTAATCGTACTAACTGTCATGAAGCAACTTTAAGAGAACACTTGGAAGACAGACATTGGCCAGTAGTAGTTGCTGTCATTATTAGCACTTTATTTGGGTTCTCAGCAACTGTAGTTAGATAATTGGTTTAAGTAAAGTCCTGGGTTTGCAATTTTGTAGTCAAAGTAAGAAAATAATTTACAGACAGTTGTCTCTCTTCTACTTTTTTGTAATTGGATTGTGGTTTATATCCAACTGAAAGTGAAGCATACTTGATGATTATCATAAAGTGTATATACCCCCCCTTCTTGTTTGGAAACTTGAAGAACTTTATTTAAAAGTAAATCTTGGATGGATTTGCTCTTGGGTATGTAGAATTTTAAGTTTCTAGTAAGGCAGACCTTTGTATTCCATGAAAAAATTTTTGTGAAGAGCTTTGTTTTCTGTGGAATTAATGAAATTATGAATATAGCTTTAATGATAATTGATGGTCTTATCACTGAAATTACAGATTGGTGACACAGCTCGAGAGAAAGGATGGCCATTGGAAGTGAAGGCTGGTCTAATTGGTTCTTGCACCAATTCATCCTATGAGGATATGGGCCGTTGTGCCTCCATTGTGAAGCAAGCTATGGAGCATGGTCTCAAGGCCAAGTCTCTTTTCCATATTACCCCAGGCTCTGAACAGATTCGAGCTACAATTGAGCGAGATGGAATTGTAAGTGCTGGCTATTTATTTATTGTATTTTCATATACATTTGCTTTATAATTCAAATTGTTAACTTTTTGAGGCCTGCTGTGACTATTTATATAATAAAACAAGATGTGAAGACCCCAGAATTGTGAATAAATATTGGATGTCTTTTAACATGTCTTTACAGATGTGGCTCTACTTTTGCTACACATTAAACTTGATATCAGGTCTTGGGCAGGTTATGTAGTGTTTTACATCTGAGACAGCCTATGGAGCTGACCGCTTAAGTCTTTATCTTAAACACCTGCTTGGAAATATTATTCTACTTTGATACTGGGTACCTTGGCTTTTAGTCAAGTCTGTTTATAAAAGTTTTGCTGTGGAAATGCTTATAAAAACAAGGATGATTGCCTAAGGTATATTATAATATTTTGCTATTAGAGTTTGTTCTTGGTGCACCAGTATTTTACAGCATCTTAAAAGAGAAGGCAAGGGGCTTGTTTTAAATGCTAGGCTTTTCTGTTTTTCCATTTTAGGTAAGAGAATTGCGATCTCTCTGTGAACCTAAGTCTTTAGGCTTGATCTATAGCTACTGTAGTTTTTAAAAGATTCCTTTTCCTTTTAGGCAGAAACTTTAAGGACTTTTGGTGGTACAGTTCTTGCCAATGCTTGTGGACCTTGCATTGGTCAGTGGGATCGACAGGATATTAAAAAGGGTGACAAAAACACCATTGTCACCTCCTACAATCGTAATTTCATTGGTAGAAATGATGCAAACCCAGCGACTCATGCCTTTGTGACTTCTCCAGAGCTTGTCACAGCCATGTCATTAGCTGGAACACTAGATTTTGACCCAAGAAAGGATACTTTGGTAAGTAGTTTCAAGATTACGGTGGTAGAAATTGCACATAATTTGATTACAAGGAGAGTATCAGTTTTCGTATAAGTTTCACATAACTATATTTTCTCCGCTGCACTGGAGTTAGCTTTTATACTGTACATTATTAGATGTCACATACTGGATTTGTAAAGTGATAGCTTGTGAAATTTTTGTTTACTGTTTTGAAAAAATAAGATGTTTATTTCTTGATGATCACTGGTTTTCACAGGTTACACTTTCAGTTTGGTAATTATTATACAGTATGGTACTTTCATTACCTTTCCAGGTTGGAGCTGATGGAAAGGAATTCAAACTGAAGGATCCATTTGCTGATGAGCTTCCAGCTCGTGGTTTTGATCCTGGGGAGGATACTTACCAAGTAATAAAATAAATATTTTTTCTTATCTTACATTTCCTATTTTTCGTTTAAAGAATTTTTTTATAATCATTTGAGAAAGTATTTACACTTTTTATTGCAGCAATTTATTTTGAGGAGACATTATTTAGAATCAAAGTGTTTCAAGATCAGATATTTTATAGTACGTAGTAGATACTGTTGAACAATAAATTTTGTGTATATTTCCCTTTTCCAACACCTATTATGCAGTTTATGTAGTGTTTTTGGGGGTTACAGTATAGTGATGTATAAAAACCTGTGAATGTTGTATTTTAGTTCTTGAGTTGTATAATTGCAGAAACTGCTGCTGTTGACAAATTTTCCTGAATACCTAATGTATTAAAGTACACTGTAATTGTATTTTTGTTGGGGTTGAGACTTTAACTTTCTTGTAGACAAATTACTGCGTAAGATATTGTAGGAAGTGAAAGGTCTTTGTATAAATAATGTAGAAAATGAAGGGTCTTTTTGTGAATAATGTAGAAAGTGAAGGATCTGCATGAATAATGACTCTAGTAGATATTTTCTTTCCTAGTAACAAGGTTAATCTCTTATGGTAAAATCAGATGTCAAATAACCAAGTTCCTCTCGGTAAAAAAATTTATCCATGAATTATTCATTTTTATATTAGTCACCTCCTCCTGATGGTTCTGGTGTGGTAGTGGATGTTAGTCCTGAATCTCAACGTTTACAGCTTCTGTCTCCATTTGATAAGTGGAATGGTAAAGATTTGGAGGAAATGACTATCTTGATTAAGGTGAGCATCTTGTCCTTTTGGATAATTAAAGGTAACTTGGTTCAATTTGAAAAATATAGTAATGTTTATAGACATTGGATTTTTCATGTATGTAAAATATATTTTATAAAGATATGACTGTTTAACAATATACAGGACAAGGAACCATGCAATGGGAATAGTAGTCTAAGCCTTAACATGTTTATCCTACTTGCAGGTAAAAGGTAAATGCACAACTGACCATATCTCTGCTGCTGGTCCATGGCTCAAATTCCGAGGTCACTTGGATAATATCTCTAACAATATGTTCCTGACAGCTGTAAATGCTGAAAATGATGAGATGAACCAGGTACAAAATAAATCGACTGGTGAATGGGGCCCTGTTCCAGCAACAGCACGAGCATACAAAGCAATTGGCGTTAAGTGGTGTGTAATTGGAGATGATAACTATGGTATGTATTCATTTGGTTGTAATTGCCAGTGCTTAACTATTACATGATTATTTAACATACTTTGTGTTTCTAGAGTACTGCAAATTGCCTTTTTATACTTAAAACTTGAGGACATGTTAGTAAGCAGAATAGTAAATTCCAAATTTAAATGTATAGTAGTGAATCTCCTTAACCCTAATCACAAGATGAGGTGATCCATTTGCAAGTCACCTCAGTAATGTGGATGTCTTCCCAAACTTTGAAGAAATAAGATTTTAAACAAGTTCCCTACCTCCACCCCCACCCACCTACCCATAACTTTTTAGAATTTAACTATACAAATGGTTTCAACATCACCTGCCTTATGCATTGCAGCATTGCTTCCACATTCTATGCACTTCTGTCAGTTCTGCTTTCAGCATTTTTTTTAGTTTGGAGAAGTTTTTTTTAAGCTTATCATGACTGGATGGATATACACTTGTCTCATGCGCCCTTGTTAACTGATTGACCTCTCCATATTTTTGACACGCTTTTATTTAACTTGACTTCTCTGTGCTTGTCTCTTTGGGTCAAAACTTGTAACTCAAATTTTGACCTGTTCCCTTCGTCCAATGGACTTAAAATTTTGCATGGTTACTCAATCACGGTAACAATGCAACCTTACATGATCAGTAGGTCAGCAGTGACCTCTAGTGACCCTATAGTGACCTCTCCCAGTATCTCAGGATTTGTATGACGTGAATAACTTCTCAGATTTTTCATACCTATTCTGAGTAATAACTCTACGGATTTTTCAAACCACCTTCGGCTCGACAGGATATCATGTTCAAATTCGTTATCTACGGTCATAAATCGGTTATAGTTTCTGTCAAAACTAAAAGTATAAAATAAAAAAAAAAAAATTTAAACCTGCTTTTATTAAAATGCACTAAAAGTAAAAAATAATTTTTTGAGACACCAGGATTTTCTTACAATTAATCATGTCTACAAATATAAAAGTGTGGGCGCCATAAACTTCTTTTCTTGTAGCATTTCTTTCCATGTTTGGTGACCATGCTTTTATTTGTGTAGACATGATTAATTGTAAGAAAATCCTGGTGTGTCTCAAAAAATTATTTTTTACTTTTTAGTGCATTGTGATAAAAGCGTGTTTAAAAAAATTGTTTTATATTTTTTTATACTGAACTGGAGACTGGTAAAGGCTTCATTCAATTATTTGAACTTATGACCCCGTATGGTTGCTTTACTTGATAACAAATATATTTTGTTAATTGCAGTATTTTTATTTTGTGACGTTCTGTAATTTTTTCTGTTGAATGCTGCACTGTGTTGTTTGTTTTCATAGTATATGCTCGAATGGCTTCTTTCAAAGACTTCTTGCCATCAGTACCAAGGATACCTATGGGGGCAATAAGCTGAGCATGTAAGATGTTTTTTATAGCATCACTGATTGAGTAGTACTTGCACTCATTTGGCTTGCTTCTTTCATCTGAATTTACTTTGATTGCAATGAAACTTTGGAAGACTTTTTAAGAATGGATAAATTTATTATTTTTTTTTTTTCCCAAATTTGGCAGTCCAAGTTCAAGTATGAATGGGGCGGTGACTGTTTGGTCTTTTCCTGTTAGTCACCTTATTAGGGAAGAGGGGTTAAATGTTGAAAAAAAGTGAACATTTTTCAAAATTTGAGAATCTTCTACATAGGTGATCGATTGTACAGTATTCATATTCAGCTTGAAAATATTTAAAATTATAAGCAGGAAAAATGCAGAAAACTTATTAAAGAAACTATGAAGAATATATTGCCTCAAATCAAATTTTTCCTTGTAAAAAAATTGACTTCTGGCTTTTTCTTTACTTTTTGTATGTTTGACTTACTGAAGCATGATTCATTGAAATAATGTCTTTAAACTTGCCTTGTGGAGGCCGAATGGCTTTAGTCAAAGGAGTGTCTTGTGCATCTTACTTAAAAGTGCAGAGTTTAATCAGTCTATACGTATTATTTGTATAGAATGCCAAAAGGAAGAGTGTATGAATCATTAATCAAATTTCATGTTTTCAGGTTTACTACTACAGAATCTTACACATCAAATTGTTCATGTTTGTAGTCACTGAATGAAAGTTTTTATAAGCCTGATATTGGCAACCAATTAAACTGAATAAGCCTGATTTTTTCATCCCAACTTTGTGCTGTGACATGAAAATTTACTCAATATCAGCTAGGCTTTTGCCATCAGATGCTTCATTAATATGATTGGGTATAGTATAGTTGGTAATAAGATGCTGAATCATACTGTCGCATCTGTATGTACTGTAGCTATTATATTACCAGTACACACACATACAGTACATATTTTTGTCATGTATATTTTTAATCAATGTTTTTTCTGTATTGTACTGTATATTTTTTAAGTGCTCACATTTTTCAGGTTATTTGAGTGGCAGTTACTAGTACTGTAGCTTTCCCACTACTACTTTGTCTTTTAGAATATTAAAAGCAGGCATTGTGATGGAGTAAGAAAGATTTGTATATAGTTAAATGCATATCTTTTGTTTTTATATATTGCCTGTCATTGTCCCACTTTTACTGTAAAAAAACTGATAAGCTATGCTAAATGCATGTGGCTGGAAAGGTCAAGGACTTGGAAAGCTTGACCTGTTACTTGTTCCAAAGTCCAGGTTTGCATGAATTTATTATTCCCTTGAATGTTTTCTATATTTATGTATAAGTGATGCTTGAAGTATATATTATATAAAAAGGGTGATAATTATACTTCCTCTTTTCCTGGTATTTCCTGTTACATTAGTTTTATAATCTTGTGTTCCTTTTTAGTTCTTCAGGAAAGGTTATGCCAGTCTCACCTGGATGGTAGAATACTCATTGTTCCAGTTTTAACTCATACCATTCTCTCTCTCTCTCTCTCTCTCTCTTCCCATGTGTGTTATGGAGTATTATACTGTAATTCTATTACTGCTGATGTAATGAACATTTTCCTTAATATTATCTCACAATTTGTAGGTGAGGGAAGTTCTCGAGAGCATGCTGCTTTGGAGCCACGCCATCTTGGTGGGCGAGCTATCATTGTCAAAAGTTTTGCTCGTATTCATGAGACCAACCTGAAGAAGCAGGGAATGTTGCCACTAACCTTTGCTGACCCAGCTGACTATGATAAGATTAGCGCAAATGACAAAATTTCTTTGATTGGATTGGCTGATTTTGCGCCAGGGAAGGTAGGTTGATGGCAAGTCTACTTGAATTAGGAAAACTTTTACATTTCATTTTCTTTTTAATGTACAGTTTGCTGATTTTTTAAAAAAGGGTTGAGTTTTTGATGATGCCTCAAGCAATATTGTGTTTTCCCAAGGAAAACTTTCCCAATAGGTAATTATGTATCATAGTACTGTATATAGTGTAATATTACCATAAAGTTCGTATTCAAAGGATTTTTTGAAGTATTTCATCAATGTTACAACATGGTTTTAATATTCTGATTTTTTATTTTTTGTAAGTTAATTACAGTTTTTAATTAATTGGAACATTCTTCAACTTGCCTTTGCAGCCTTTGAAGTGTGTCATTACGCATCCTGATGGCTCAAAAGAAACAATTAGTCTCAACCACAGTTTCAACGAGCAGCAAATCTCATGGTTCAAAGCAGGTTCAGCTTTGAACAGAATGAAAGAAGTTGCAGCAGGACTGTAAGGCAGTGACAGAATTGACACAAAATTTTGTATATATTTTTTCTTGAAACAAAGTTTTCATTACCATGAAAGCAGAGTTAGTAATTTGTGTAGCGTGTTAGATTTTGTTGTTATTACTTCTAATATTAATAAGTAAAATTTTTCATTGTAATTCCAACATAAATAAGGACATTAAGAAATAATGCAGTATAGATTTGAAAATTGTTTTAAGCAATTTGTTAGGATTTTAGTGTTACCGTAATTTAGTTAATTCCGGTGATTTGAGGTAAGACAAACCATATTTTTTTACGTAATTTATTTCTGAGCAATCGGAATTTTTGAGGAGGAGTAGTTGTTGTAAGATAATGTGGTTGGTTGTAATTTAAGCATTTTAGGATCGTTGTACAGCAGCTCATTTTTTCAGAAGTAGATAATAAAAATTTGGTGATGGCATTACCCTTTAAAGCCTCCGCCATTGGCCTTTCAGTAAGTAGTGATTGTCCTATTTGTGGTTGGTAATGCTTTTTGTGCCTGGATAGAAGTAAACATACATACCAAGAATGTGATTGTGATTGCCCCTGTAGGACTTTTTTAATGAAATGAAATTTGGAATACAAATGTTTTGAAACATATGGGAGCAATATTTCTTGTGACATTGTCTTTGATTCAGGTTTCATCCTAGTACTAAGGCATTTAAGAGACCAAGGTTTGTTATCTTTTCATTCAAAATTGTTGACCATTTTAGTGTCCAAGTCATATGTACATAGTATAGTAAAACTGTATTTAGTAGAAGTGTTTTCTTTTCCCACTGTGACACAAGTTGCTGTTGTCTGTGTTTTTTCAAAACTTTGAGGTGTTTATGTCCTTAGGAGTCTATTGGAATTGGAAAGGAATGAATACCCTGAAAAACTGCTGCTGTTTATTTTTTACCTCTTTCATTTCAGCTTGGTCATATACAGAGTAAGGAGTTAATGGAATGCTTCATTTTACCTATCCTTCCTGTATCCCATTTGGGCAATCAACTTTGCATGAATGTGCATAAACTGAATAAATATTGTGTCAAGTCTTGTTTACACAAAGCTGATAACTCTATGAAGAGATTTAATGTAAAAGAATATCAAAGAAACAAGTGAAAAGATAATAATATAGTGTAAAAAAGCTATATTATGATTAGATGAATATTATTAGTCACACAATGACCCAATGCATGGTGGGAAAAGGTAGAAATAAACCAAAAAACTAAATTAGACAACAGTAGAATGTTGTACAAACTAAAATGAAGTAAAAATTTTCAAAGTACCACAATATTAACATGATTGTAGTTTTAAGGCGAATGACCTGTGGTGTTGTGCTACTCCAAAGTGACAATTTTGAAAAATTTCTGTAATCACATTACTCAAGTTATTTTGCTTGCACAGTAAGCATGAAAATTCATGTCCAAAATGTCATAAATATAAGGGAAGTAGTTATGACCTAGCTCTTTAACCTCAGGCTTCTGTAAGGTTTTGAGATAATTTGAAAATGACATTTGACTATAAATTCCTGCCAATATCAGAAACCAACCGTAAGATACAGTTTTGGAGAAGATTTATGTTGTCAAGGTTACACCAGTTGACTTCATTTATTTTTCATAGCAAAGTCTGAATGATATTCAAACTGATCAGTCCTATTATCATTGTCTGAATTGAAAATTTTAGATGAGAAGTGCGCAATGACTTATTACTTTCGCACAACTTGAAAACTAGCATATTCCTTCCAAAATGCACCGCACTGACATGCATGCATACTGTTTAGGTATAAGGACTTGAGTAGAAGAGAGTATACAACAGACAGATGGAAACCAAATCAGTACAGAGACATTTACACAACAATTAGAAATTCTCTTTTGATTTACATACATCATATTAGGTTGCCTAAAAGAAGAATAAGGGGAAGGAAATGACACTTGCGACTCTCAATGGTATTGACTGGTAAACCTTTGTTGCAAATGTAATAAAAATCAAAGGAGGAGTACTTGGCTCATCATGAGAGGAGAAGGGATCCCCACTAGGTCTGACGGAATCTAATCCCCGATAAGCCGCCAAGTAAGTTCAGTTAGGTTAGGTTGGCTAGGGGCTTGGATGGATGCCACGGAATGTTTAATGCCATTCCATACATATCTTCATTATTTCTACTAACTGTCATTCAGATTTTGCATAAAATCACAGTAAAAGATGGAACAAATTACACTGCACATTCTAGACAATGCTTTGGGGACCCAATTGCCTTGACTCCCGCTCTTAACTTGCTCCCTTCTCTTCTATCTGCCTTATTTCTTACACACTACCTTTCTTAGCTTTTAACCTCAGGAACAATGATTTGGGTGATCCCTATGAGGCTAGAAATAGGTTTCAGAGGTCTTGCTAAACTAATACACGAAATAATAGAACAGTTAAAGTACTCATTAACGCTAAAATATGTATGGGTGATAAGACTAATTTTCCATACTACGTATGGGATGACCTTAACCTATTGAATGCCGAAATTATACGTACATGTTTTGATTAACGAAAGTCTAATGTCTAAGGGCGCTGCACTTTATAACAGTCCATAATTTGGTGTCATTTCTACAAGACCATTAAGCCCATAATAAAGGAAAACACGAGGGCCATAATCTTCAGATTTGCCACGAATGAAATTCTTAAATTTTTTATATAATTCACTTAAAAATTACAAACATTTTTCATAGCACAACCATGCTTTTAGAGCACCAACATGCTAAATAAAAAAGGGAAATGGGATCGTATTCTTCAGAATGACTAATAACGGTAAAGTTATGTCGCATTTTACAGGCTACTGAATTTATTCAAAGTTTGCTACCTGGTTAGCACCTTAGATTGTGGTAAAATTTCTTTCATAAAAAATATATCTATTCGAGTTTAAGCTATAATAATGGAGGCTATAGTGTACAAAACTAGAGCTATTTGGAGTTATTACTGTAGGCTACATTTTCGTCAAAAATCGTCTGAGATGAATTTATTTGCAGTCTTTTCAGTAAGAAAATGACGTACAAGTGAGCAAGCACTTACAGAGGTTGCTACATGCTACATAAACCCTGCATTGCCTATTGTTAAAATTACGGTAGTTTGTGATTTCTGTCACGCATATCCGATATTGGGAGGTGGTGATTGTTTGAATGATGTCAAATACAATTCTTTTGCGCATAAAATCCACTTCATTGAACGCTGCACTCTGGACGATACGTAACCCATAATGAGCATCATCAACTTACCTTTGAAATTTTCTCCCAATCCTTTAACTTTATTTATGCATTTATTATGGCATAAGGTGCCACTATAATTTACGGGTCAGTGATAATTATGTTGGTACAACTTTAAACAAAAAAATAAACTCATTATTTTGAGAGTGGTATGATGGTGAGACCACTGGCTCACTTCCTTCGACCACCAAACAGCCCACTCACATGTCGGTCACTCCCGCCTTCCCTAATCCTTATGGCCACAGCCTAGAAAGACGGCGCCTATGGCGTTTCAGGTGGCTGAACAGTCTGGAAGCCAACAACTGGATTGCTAATCCGTTTCATAACTGACTGTATATAAGTTCCGCCCTATGGCATTCGCCCTTGCTGGTATAAGACAGCTTAAACCAAGATAACCAGGTGGCCATTGATGGTTGATGTCGCTTGTTAGTTTGGCAACATTGTTGTAACTTGCTTAAGATTGTGGAAGTGATTTGTATTTGCATATGATTACTGCATGGGCCAAGGCTTGCGACTATCGAAAATTATCAAGTAATTGAGACAAAAAGCACCTTCCATCAAATGGGTAACTCATTCCGGTCAGTTTTTGACGAGCTGCAGTTAAGGTAAATATATTGTGGGGTACTCCCATTCATTGTTAAAGTAGGCCAAACTTTGGGAGCCTGTTCATAACTAAGAGGGTAGTTGTCAGTATTGTATCCTAGATATCGTTCAGTTTTAAAAGTTTTAGAACCTTTTCTCATTAGGTAGCCTTTTGTTCAGCGTGGTGGGCTAGGGCCTACTTGCATTTGCCCGGCATTTTATTGTGTAGGCTATTCATAACCAGTTATGGGGATAAAATGTTTTTGTTTGTCTCCCTAGGCCTAGAGGCTAGTTAGGAAAGAGGAGGCCACGTTGGATTTGTTCTTTGAAACGGGTGATTTGGGTGGAGAGCAACGGTGGAATAAAAGAGGATCAGATGAAAGAATTAAGGAAGGCCAGGACACGGGAAAGTGCCGAAAGAAGCCGTGTAACTTTTGCCTGCATGCTACGTGTGTGCAGCCATGAAAAATATGAGTTAAATTTTATGTAACAAGGACTTAGCATAACCAAATGTGAATAAATATAAGGCTTAATATTCAAGTTGACCATCCTGGACCCCAAAACCTTCCAAATTGAAAAGGGCCAAAATATCACCAACAATACATCCTAACCTTACTGTAGGTTGCAGTGTCATACCTGGACAGTATAACCACACCAAGGATGCGGTGTTTTACTAGGCTGCCTTGGATTTACAGTAAATGCTACGTTTAGTTTTCTGAAAAGAAAACTGTTGTGCCGGCTTTGTCTGTCCGTCCGCACTTTTTTTCTGTCCGCCATCATACCTTAAAAACTACTGAGGCTAGAGGGCTTTAAATTGGTATGTTGATCATCCACCCTCCAATCATCAAACATACGTAATTGCAGCCCTCTAGCCTCAGTAGTTTCTATTTTAAGGTTAAAGTTAGCCATAATCGTGCATCTGGCAACGATACAGGGCACGCCACCACCGGGCCATTGTTAAAGTTTCATGGGCCGCGGCTCATACAGCATTATACCGAGACCGCCGAAAGATAGATCTATTTTCGGTGGCCTTGATTATACGATGTTCAGAAATCTCGATTGCGCCGAAGAAACTTCGATGCATTTTTAACTTGTTTATTATTAGTGCAGTACGATTGTGAAATAAATTTCTGATAGTGTTGGATGTTTTTATAACAGGGAGAAGCTTTGCTCCCTGGACCCTCCAGCCGAACCTGACATGTGGTTAGTTGTTCGTCGTAGCTATACCCATGGAAAATGGGTGGTCGTTGGCCTTCCTGCTCCCCCCTCATAATTTTTCCCAACCTTGGAAGTATGGAGTCCCACCTTGATTCCCCGATTTGTTAGACGAAAGGGGTGTTGTAATGATTAATCAAAAATTTTCATCAAAATCACAAAAAATTGATCTTAAAAAACGTATTTTTTGTAATTGCCATTTTTAGAAACTTAAATACACAGGCTGTAGAGCATTCATTCCTAAATACAGTTTTTTTTTTGTACACTGACATTTCACAAAGTCCACAGTCTTCATATTTTAAAAGAATGCAACGAAGCAGTGTTATTCTTAAAATATTCTTGGAAAATTCATAAATCACCAAAAAATGCATAATAAAATCAGACATTGTTGAAACTTGTTTGGCCCATTATTAGATAAAGTTAAAATGTGACAAAGCTAACTACCACTTAGCTGGCAAATCATGGAAGGGTTTATACCAGAGGCTGATTCATAGAAAGGTTTTAGAAAGCATATGTCATTGGTTAATGGTAAATGCCATAAACGCAGAACATATAGAAGGAACCACATTAGACTGAGTATGACTTGAAGAGTTCCCCAGAATGAAGTGGCAACATCCATGAATAAGAAGTTTTAGTTTCTTCATCTCGTCAATATCACAATAAGATGCCTGATTATAGGTTTAAAAGTAAGATACACCAAATATACTCCCTATCTTACACTTTGTGAATACGCAGGTTAATTATTTGATGAGGACACAGGCACATTCACCCTGTAGAGGAATATTATTGCTGGTGCGCAGTGAAGTGCACAGTAGGCACATAAGATTCTCAAAGATATTCTAATGTTCCCACAGTTCATCTACCAGACGATCAGGTCAACAAATACTCCATTATATAAGTTAAAAAGTTGAATTGCTGTTTTGATATCAGTTACAGGATACGATATATGCAATATGGTTAAATTTATTATGCGCACGTGACGATTGCTGCCAATAAATGAAAATGTACGCAATACACACCAGTCGCAATTCTGTGTCGTGAAATTAATGCATAAGCAGTCTCGGCTGATTTAATGAAAAAGTTGTGCATAAAATGAAAATCAAATGAACTTGGTTGGCTACAGCATTTTTACGTAAATTCCATAATAGTTCATGTACGGTGATAATGAAAATGCAGTACGGGTATCCGTTACAGTTAATGTAACACCGCACATGTTTTTCAATTTAGAGAATAAATTGTTACAATGATCCTGCAGAACCAGCTTTTACCTACTTGGTTCCGTTATTGTGATTGTAGTAAGCTGTCTAACTGAACGGTGACTTTTGAAGAAATTCATAAAATCCTGATAGAAAATTAAATTAAACTTTGTAGTACAGTAGCCCAGCGTTCCGACCAAAATGACGAAGTTAATAGAAAACTATACGCTCCAAACATCGTAGAAAATGGAAATAAATTTAGTGGGAAACTAAATCTGTACGTACTATTTGACCTTGAGCTCAGCTAAATTTTCCCTCAAGCACTGTCAGTGCATAGTCATTTATGTTTTATTCCTTAATAATTTTGTTACTTATTTTGTTTACTGTGTTTTGTAGAAAGATCAGGTTATGACACAAGAAAACTTGCGCCACGAAACTTCATCAGTTGGACTTTTGGCATTGCATTTCCTCTTATAGCCAAGTTATTCAAATAGTTAGCCATGTTGTTCAGAAAATTATACTCCAGACATGATGCCCTTTTGGAAATAATTTCTCCCTAATAGACCGTATGGTTTTGTTAACTGAACAGTATTTTCCACCACTTGACCTTTAGACTTGTTTCTGGGTTTTTACCGGTTCATAACAGTAATAATGTGTAGTAAACAGTTTTCCTAACAGTTTTAAACTTGGTCTCGATTTTGACATTAGTACCTACATGTGCCTTACTTCCCGTAATGGTAAGGGTCAGTTAGGGTGATTTTTTAGTCACTGTGGCTTCTGCAGTGATGCTTTAAAATTACTAACACAAATGAAGCCGAAATAAAGCATGACGCATGGTGTGTCAGCAGCCAACTTTGTACAAGTGCGGATTGCAGATTCGTGAGTTCTTTCAATAATGACTGTTTTCTTATTGTCAGCCTGCCCGTAAGACGAAAGCAGTTACTTGGATCATCCTTTCAGATATGACTAAGCTACGCCTAAGTGTAAGTGAAGGAGGTTTGTCTTTATCTCCTGTTTCCAGGTGAGATTGCCTGCATATAATGTGCTACTTATAAAGTGAAAAAAATTCATATGATAGCAGTTTAATACGGAATGGAATAGCTATATAAAAAAGAGAAACAAATATAAAATGCCGATGAAACTGTGTGATAGGTAAATTTTTAGACCAGTAAACGGTGTTGAAATATTATTGTAAAAGAATAAGGAAAAGGTGCATGACGCCTTCAAGCTGATTTACAGCCTTTTTTAAATGTAACTAAAACGCTCAGTAGGGGTAGGGAAATCGAAGGCGCCCATATTCGTTGTGTTGCAGCCAAAGATCGACTCTCGTTTTGGGAGAGAAAAATTATCTGCCCAGTACGTTGACTACTGACGACGAACCTAAGGGCGTCCATACTGCAGTGAAAAATCATAAAAACACGTTGGTAACTTATTGAATGCATGTCACAAAAAGTTGGAAGCAAGAGAGTGACTGTAGGCTAACTGAATAATGACTCCTCTGCAAACGCTGGATAATCTTATGAAGCACTGGGAAAGACTGCCAGTCAGTTGTTGACTTGCATTCAGCCTGTATGTGGCGTGTGCGATAAGTTACCAGTGTGTGTTCATGATATATTTTACTGCAGTGTGGACATACCGTCAGAAGAGAAGCTTCGTCATCTGATGTTATTAGAGTTGAATGACATATTATAGGGACACAGTTCACATAATAATTATAATTATTTTTCACAATAGGCTTGGGATAGCCGTATAGCTTTTAGGCTTCAGTGCAATTTACTACCACCCACAAAATTCGGCAGTTGTCACATAGTGGTGAAATAATATAATCATGTATGGTTAGCCTAAATGTATATTGTTTGCCCCCTGAAGTTAGATGCACTTTGGGTGATCTTTTTGGTGATATGGATCTCAGTGTAAAAAAAAAAAATTCATCCAGTTGACATTGCCATTGCATGCATATGGAAGACTCTGTTCTAAGTATAAAGTAAAAGGAAAAAGAGCACTCAGTAGATGACGTACATCTGATAAGGACACTAAGACAGTGAGCGAGCGAAGTTACTGAAACACTGTCATCTACTTTTTCTTTGATGTTTAATAGAAAGTGACTAGCATAATCCCCAAATCTTTGCATAATTTTTTTATATACATCTAAATGTCAACAACAAATAACGTGATAGCAAGATGGTTTCGATGGGAACTAACCATTAAGTTCTTTTGTCGATACTCACCGAAAATTAATCATCAGAAGGCGGGGGGGAGGGGGCTCCTAAAGGATTCATTCGCTCTGATTCATTCACATCCGTTCATCCATTCTCAGAGAGGCAGGCGAAAGTGTTACCTGCTTCCTGCTTCACTAGGCATTGGTAATGAAGCACCTCTGGCGCTCGGCAATTTGGAGAGAATATGGATATGACGTTATGTTATAGAGAGTAGCACACACTAGCTAGATACATTGGCGCTAAAGGCTTCAAGCGCAAGTTTCCGATTGGAATAGTTTATGTAAATTTTTTTTTTATTGTTTCCCCAAGTGTTTCTTCTTATGTCCTTCATAGATTTGGAAACCTTACCCCATGGATATCGATTCTTCCTATGCCCATTCATGTCGTCACTAATAATTTTCCAAAGTTTTTTCTCGTCTCCATCAGGAGATTTGTGAAGGACATACAATGCACATTTTTCCTGTAAGAATCGAGGTTAACTTTATGATATTCCAGAAAATACAGTATTTCTAGACGCTTTATAGGGCCAGCATTTACTGATTCTAAATGAACGTCACTCACAAAAAGGGTCATTTTGAAATAAAATGGTAATAGTTCTTATAAAGTGTTAGTTTTTTGAAAGCGGAGTGTAAGAAAACTGAACATTATTATATTAAAAAAGGTTTATTTGGAAATGGAGTGTAAGAAAATTGAACATTTTAACGTAAAAACCGTGAGGATCAAAATGCATATATGTCTGATTGTTCTTACTGGTGGATGTGTGCATTTGCTGGGAAGCAGTGGCTGAGAATTTCTTTTCCCTTGTTGCGGTTGCAGAGGCAACTTGACGGCGTAGGTCGTCACAACTCTGGGGGAGATGGAATTTAATTACGGCGGCAGTAAAACCAACGGTGGGTCGTGTCATTTTTTCCCCCTTATTCTGGGCGTGCTTTATATCATTCATTACACAATGCCCACGCTCCTTGCCAGTCTTCCTCGGCAGTCTACTCATCCCTAGAGAGAGAGAGAGAAACCCCGTAGTGGGGGGTAGTGCCGTCAGTGCACCTCGTGTGGAACACTGTAGGCATTACTTTAGGGTCTTTGTAGCGTCCCTTCGCCCCCTGGCTGCAACCTCTGTCATTCATTTTACTGTACCTCCGTTCATATTCTCTCTTTCATCTGACTTTCCACCCTCTCCTAACAACTGTTTCATAGTGCAACTGCGAGGTTTTCCTCTTGTTACACCTTGCTAACTTTCTTGATGTCAATTTCCCTGTCAGGGCTGTATGACCTTATAGGTCCCAGCGCTTGGCCTTTGACCTAAATTCTGTATTCTGTTCTATTCTAGAGAGAGATAAAAAATTATGCAATTTTTAGAGAACAAAGGATATGGCAATGTCTTTCAGAATGCTAAAGGATATGGCAACGTATTTTGAAAGTCTGTAGAAACTTCTCATCGATCACCTGTGCGAGATTTTGGTCATTGTTATGTTGCAATGTTTGACCTGGGTAGTCCTCTGTGGAATGAAGAGTTTCATAGTTAAGAATGAATAAGACATGAGGATTGTGTGGGGGCTGGTGGCCTGTGTTTTTTTTTTTTTTTGTGATCAGTGGCAAAAGAAGCTGAATACTTGAGTTGTTTAAATGATACGGAATTGTCTGTGTTGATATGTATACATCTGACGGGTCTGCCATTAACTCGTCGTTTGTGTCTCAGCCTTCAGTGCACCTCGTGTGGTACACTGTAGGCATTACTTAAGGTTCTTTGCAGCGACCCTTCGGCCCTAGCTGCAACCTTTTTCATTCCTTTTACTGTACTTCCGTTCATATTCTCTTTCTTCCATCGTACTTTCCACCCTCTCCTGACAATTGACTCGCAGTGCAACTGCAAGGTTTTCCTCTTGTTACACCTTTCAAACCTTTTAACTGTCAGTTTCCGTTTCAGCCCTGAATGACCTCATAGGTCCCAGAGCTTGGCCTTTGGCCTAAATTCTGTATTCTATTTCATTATATATCTGCATTGGCTTATGTTGAGAATGACATCATAGTTTGTTTTTGTATTGGAGAAAAATTTATATTTATCCAGCCACTCTAAATTTTGCACGCGCTCTTGTTTCCCTGGCAGTATTCCAACTCATGCTTCACTGTCATCATTAATATTTATTCGCTTTCAACTTTTATCTTCTCTGCCATAAATCCCCAACAAGTCTCCACATTGCTGCTGCATCGATTCTGTCCTAAGGTTTTCTTAGGCGCAAAGACTTGATCGAAATTCAGATTCAAATCCTGCCGAAAACCTTCCCACGTAAACAAGGTTACGTTATCATATATATATATATATATATAAGAGAACGGTATTATATATATATATATATATATATATATATATATATATATATATATATATATATATATATATTATATACATGTGTGTACGTGTGTGCTTGTGTGTGTGTGTTTATGCATGTATGTATGTTTAAAGTTGCTACAGGTATCCTCGTTCAGTCACCATTAAATTGCAATACAAAAATGACAGTTACAATCTCATGGTTAATATTTTTACTATTTTGTAAATGTTTTATGTTCAAGAGTCAGTGTTTGTAACAGTATAATTAAATATAGCACTAAAGTATTTTCCCTTTAGTTTTGCGGACTACAGTTTCATTTATAAATAGTACTGTGTTTTGTTACATCGCCAGAGTGTACCGTACTGTATGAGTAAATATAGTTCCTTCATGCTTTTGTTATGGAATGTGGGTGGCAGTGTACTTTTAAGCCTTTTTAACAATAGGACTGAAAATTAACGCATTTTTGCATCTTGGGTACAAGGTATTTTTAAATTTTAGGTTAATGCCAACCGAAATATAAAGAGTAGCAGCAGAATTAATGATAATTATAGTAACAGTCAATGACAATTACAGTAACGATGTTGATGATAATGAATTTATAAGTACTTGCAGTAAAGGTCGCAACTCCTGAATAGCAATATTAGGATTTTAAGGGTAAACGGAAACTGGGAAGATAGAGCAATGAATATTAATATGGAGGTCGGAGACTGGAGACAGCTGATTTGCATTTCCTGTGTTCGGTGAGTAAATGTAAAGGATGAGGGTATGATGAGAGAACAGGTGAGTTAGAGATTAGAAGTAAGGGAAGGTAAAGGGTGTTAAAAGATTATTATTATTATTTATTATCAAAGATAGTAGAATATTTTCAAGAAACAATAATATATTAACTCATTGCAATTAACTGCCACTTTTGGCATTGCAAATTTGTAACTGCAACTGTACGAAAGATGTTATTATCCAGGGAAATTACGAAGGTGGAATGCATGAAACATTTGAGCTAACTCATGGAAACCGATGTCCGAAATGAAAAAAAGAAAGGTTGAATTCAGCATAGTATATATGGTGCAAGAAGTTCTGAGAAGAAAAATGCGAAACCCAGAAATATGGGATTAATAGTTCGTCATGAGGAAGGGAGAAGGGGAAAGCCTGAAAGGGCTGATTGATGGTTTCCCGAAAAATTGTGTTTATGAAGGGCAGGTTAGGAAGTTTTCTGCTGAGGGTTTATCGACAATCTTGGCAGTTGAAGTTTGAGTATGGCAGTAACTGTAGTCTTGGTGTTTTATTCGGAGTCACCCACTGTGAGAGATAACAGCTTCATGTTAAAAAAAGAAAGCAAATTTTATATAATCTATTTATATTATATATATATATATATATATATATATATATATATATATATATATATATATATATATATATATATATATATATATATATATATATATATATATATATATACAGGCAGTCCCTTGGTTTATGATGGGGGCTCTGTTCTTACACCATGTTGTAAGCTGAAAATCGTTGTAAACCGAAAAATGGTCGAAAATCATCAAAAATCATAAGAAAACCTTACTTTTAATGCTCTGGGTTTATTGAAAACGAAGTAAACTGCATTTTTATTGAGTTTTTCTTAAAATTAACCTCCAAATTTTTATTATTCTGCCGTTTTGGAGCCATATTTCTTCCGTCGGATAGGCGTACGACGCGTCGTAACCCTGGAACATGCATCGTAAACCGGGAAATAATTTCTGATGAATATATTTTAAAAGCGTTGTAACCTTGGAACGTTGTAACCCAGACCCGTCGTAACCTGGGAACTGTCTATATATATATATATATATATATATATATATATATATATATATATATATATATATATATATATATATATATATATATATATATATCACCAAGACTACAGTCACTGCCATACTCAAACTTCAACTGCAAGATCGTCGATAAACCCTCTGTACAAAAAACTTCCACAACATAGCCACTTCATAAACTTACAATGATTTTTCCAAACCATCAGTCTGGCCCTTTCCAGGTTTTCCCGTTCGCCTTCCTCATGACCAAACTATTAGTCCATATTTTCTGGGTTTTTCACATTTCTTAACTTCTCAAAACTTACATCATATGCGCTAAGCATACAATTCTTTTCTTTCATTCACATTCAACATCAACAAAATTTCCATAAAGGAGAGTTAGCTCAGCAGTCATTTCATACATTCCTACCTTAAATACTACACACACACACACACACACACACACACACACACACACACACACACACACACACACACATACACACACACACACACATATATATATATATATATATATATATATATATATATGTGTGTGTGTGTGTGTGTATTTATGCAGTATTTATTTAAGTATGCATGTATGTACAGTATAATTTTGAAGCAGTGATTATTTGGATTAGTTTAACGGCCATTATTATACAAAAGAGGTTTTCGAAATTATATTTTACTCTCTGGTCTTAAATTGTGTCTTTTGTGGATAAGATTATTGTTTCATTTACAACAGATTTCAGCACGTAGTTTTTAGTGGCTTAGGGCCGCAGGCAGCAGGTTTTTTTCGATGAGATAGAACATTTTATTTCTAAATGCACATCTGTCATAAGTCTTCCATCGATTAATGGAGATTGCTCTGCATATTAATTCGGCCTACACTTAGTTTGAGTATCTGTGGAAGTGTTGTGCAAATAGAGCCTCAAAAGTTCAAGCGAAGGTGCCGTGCATTCGTACCAAAAAACATTTCACCTAGTATTTTGATAATTAGTTTATATTTTTATCAGTTTACCAGTTATTTTATTAATTTATCTTTCTTTTCTAATAGCTGACCTCTTGCTGTAGTTTCTATCATCATCTGGAACTTCTTTCAAATGAATACCATACTCTATGGAGGATTGAATTTCAAGTCAGTGGCCCCTGTAAGCTTGTTCCATATTAATAAGGGTTTATCTTTTGAATAATAATAATAATAATGTCTATACCTCATCACTGCGTGCATAGGCTCAACAACTTGGAGGCGAAGTACAGTTATTTTGTGGAAATCCTCCACCAGTTTACGGTGTCGCTCATAGTGACAGAATGATGCAAGTTTAATCCGAAGTTCAATCTTGTTAATGCTTTATTTTTTTTGTATGTAGGGTAAAGTGATAGAGATATATGAGTTGCGAAAACATGTCCTTCTCTTTGAAGTGCTATCTGTGTCAGATGTTAATTGATCACTCTGCCAGAGGCTTTCGCGTTAATGGAGTGATTCGTCAATGTTATCCAAGAACGGTGCTCTGAATCCTTACGATCATGCATTCTGGTGTCTTTATGCATGTCTGTATTTACGCGTTCGTTTATGTATATCATCTATATTCTGTTATCAGGCGTGTCTTAGGGTACGTCAACATTGCAGTGAAACATGTCATAAAAACGCCGGCAACATATCGCATCCATATCACAAACAGGTTGAAAACAAGTCAGCGACAGTAAGTGGAGAAAGAATGTTTGGCAAATGCTGGATAATCATATGAAGCACTGGTTAAAACAACCAGTTACGTCGTTGATTTGTATTCAACCTGTTTGTGATTTGAGAGCGGTAAGTTGTCGACGCATGTTTCTGACAGGGTTTACTATAGTATGGGCGCACCTTTAGTCGTCCTTGACTGCTGTAACTATTTAGAGCTGTATTCTTAACGTTCTCTGGTGCTCAGTTTGTTACATAATTTATCATGTCTTGCACTCCACAGAGTATTGTTGTGCGACCTTTTGTAATTTAAGTCTTCACCAGTGGCACGATTCTTGCCCTTGGAAATGGGTAGTATAATATGCAAGGCTTCTCCTATCTATGATTTACCATTCATAGGTCACACCGTATTTAATGATTTTGAATATTTGGTTTTATCCTAGATACGAAGGTTTTTTTTCACCTTATGTTGTTTAAGATATACTTATGTTTCACCAATGCTAAAATGGTGTCCTTTTTAGATATATGTAGTTTCCCCTGGATCTATCTTATAGATAGGATTTGATGAAGTAATGGTATCCTTTTTTCCCCTAATGAAGTGGTTATTGTATAGGCCTACGCCGTAGGGTAATCCTTTGACCATCCTCCTCAGTCACTGCTTAAACAGGGAACTTCAGTTAGCGCACACAGTGCCTGCGCCCCAAAAGATGTTTGGTGCTTCTTGCTTGCAGGACATCGGCTTCCACATTGTACTGAGGTGTCACTTGTCCAGTGTCAGAAGTCCTTCACTCCTTCAGATGAAAACCATTGGGATGGTCGGTCGTCTTGGCTGAACTATAGACGGTTGTTTTAATAAGGTTTGAAAGGTGCTGTATGTAGAGCTACTCTGAAGTGCCGTGCACCAGCGCCTTCATTTTCTGATTGGTCAGCTGTTTTTTTATCTAAATATTTATTCGTCTGTTTTTTCTTTATTTTTTGAACTATATTGAGTTTGTCTGAGTTCCACTTGCTTTGTAAGTCATGTCCTTTTAAGCTGGATTATTAATATTAAAAAAATATGATTAATAAAGATAAAAAAGATAAATAGTTTGTTTTTAATATGGGTGTGCGCCACTTGTTTTGGTGACTTTAATTCCCTAATTGGCTAAGCTTTGGAACTCTTTCCCTGCTTCCCTTATTCCCTGTTCCTGCACTTTTCCATCACTTAGGACGTTCTCTTAATCGTTTCCTTCTTCTCTTGTTTCCGTCTGACGTTGGGTTGAGAAAGGAATGTGTTGCCCCCAGTTCCATCAGTGTTGGTAGTCAATAACTTTTAATATTAACCATAACCTCTGTGTTTTTCTTTTCATACCTTAATCACCTTGTTTCTTCGTATTATCTTTTCTGTGATTTTTATTTTCCCATTTTTTACTCGGCAGCATTGTGCCTTGTCATCTATATATTGTGCGTGCTTAGCCGCGCTGTCTCTTTCCAAAGATCTCTTTTTGCATCTTTGTCAACATATTTTAAAATACGTTGTAGGTAGAAAGTATCCGGGTTTTGCTCTTCTTCTTGCGTTAATCCCGACATGAAATTATTTTGGAGAACATGATCAGAAATGAGCTTGTTTAATTAAAGTACGTGACCACAGGTATATTTTTTATCATGCTCGACTATTGTCAGAATTTTCAGCCAAGGTGAGGTTTAATCAGTATTGCTCCTGTTATGATTATTATTATTATTAGATCATTTATCATCGTCCTCATCATCATAATCGTAATTATCAGTGTCATCATTGTTCTTTTTGTTATTAATGTCATTCGGAATTGTCGATGAAATTCACTTCCTATCTGACTATGCATGAGGCAAGCAGGAAGTTGCAATAAAGTTGATTCTTAACCGAAGGTGAATTAGGGAAACGCTCTTAAGGATCAGTGGGCATCGGCGAGAGCGAATCCAGAATGGGCTTCTCACTTAACGTTTTCTTCCCTCGGCAAAAGCAAAAAAGAGAACGAAAAAATTCTGAAGACTATTTCGTCATATCTATTCTCTAATGGCTGCCGTTTTTTCTTTCTTTTTACTCTTAACTGGACAGCGCCCAGTTGTCTTTTTCTCTCTCTCTCTCTCTCTCTCTCTCTCTCTCTCTCTCTCTCTCTCTCTCTCTCTCTCTCATTGTCTTTCCCACATTCACATGTGACCCCTATTCACGCTGCATTTCTATGTCTTTTTTACTCGCGTTTTTCGTTCTCCCGTTCATTTCATTCATTCGTTCTCCTTTCATTCTCGTTCTCGTTCTCTGCCTTTACCCTTCCGTATCTCATTTCCCCTACTACCTCTTATTCCTCTTTTTCATCCCCCAAACTTCCCCTCTCCTCCTCCCCTCCTCCTCCTCCTCCACTACAAGGACCACCACCGCCATGCCCGTCCCCACCCCCTTGCCTCCTACACAAAAGTCTTAGGATTTCTCTCTCCAGGTTTCAAAAGATGGCTATTATAGACACATTAGTGAATCTTAGCCAGTGGTCCATAAGGCCAAAATTCGACATTGGAACAGTGGCATAATGAGCCTTACTCGCGTGTCCGAAAGCACCGTCTTCTCCCGGAGCTTCCCATTACTCTAATTCTTACTTCCAACAATGATCTTGTCCAACAATGAACTGCCCCTCTTCTCTCAAATTGACATTCTGTAGGCTAAGATTTTGGGAAAGCCTTGATTGTAGAAATTCCTTATATATATGTGTATATATATACGAGTATATATATATATATATATATATATATATATATATATATATATATATATATTATATCTCTCGTTGTGGAAGTTATCTGTACATAGTATTCATCCACGATTCAGCAGCTTTAAGTGTCTATGTGGCAGTGATTGTTTTATTTTCTTGGGAATCATTCCTGGTAGAAAAAACAGTTTAACATTTATATATATACATTCATAAATTATATTTATGATTATATATACGATATATACATTTGTATGTATTTAGTTATATGTGTGTATATAAATATATATATATATATATATATATATATATATATATATATATATATATATATATATATATATATATATATATATATATATATAATATATATATATATATATATATATATATATATATATATATATATATATATATATATATATATATATATATATATATATATATATATATATATATATATATGTGTGTGTGTGTGTGTGTGTACACATACATAGATGCACTCATTATAATCACTAACACCATATCGCACGTTTTCTCTCTCTCTCTCTCTCTCTCTCTCTCTCTCTCTCTCTCTCTCTCTCTCACCTTTTCACATGAAGACAGGATTGAGTTCACGTGTTTTAGTTATACTTGTCATTGGCTGAACTGAGCTCACGTGTTCTTTGTGAAGGAAAGACCGAGCGTATCTTGGGTTTTGTTCCTGACTGGAATTACTCTGGTGGAAAGTAGCTGCTATGAAAGTAATAGTGTAAAACATCAGATTATTTAGTTCTTTTAGCCACTTCAGTTGAATTCGTCCCTTTAATAATCATATTATGTCTAGTATTGAAGTAGAATGGATTTGTTAGACAGTGATAGATTTATATAACATATGTATATGTATATATATATATTATGTATACATATATATTACATATATACCTATGTATATGTATATAATGTTGCCATTATGCGAAATGACTGAAACAGGGAAGATGTCCGGGTTATTATAATTACTTTCTTGTCGTCTTTTTTTCAATTTGTTTTATTTTTGTTTATAATATGTAAATATCCATTAGGGTAATTTAATTGTGAGTTGAAATACCCTGATTATTTTTTCTTTATTAATATTTTGGACTGTAAAAATCATCCAATTCCTCATGTCCTATGAAGGCTAGTGACGTTTATTAAATGTGTATCAAGTATGCCACAGTACTTTTAATTTTTTATATAGTTCTTAATTATATTCACGGACGTAAGTGGTATGTGATATATTAACTGTCAGCTTCCGAGGTAGAATGCATACTTGGTAAATTGTTGCAAAGACATCAAACATGCAAAAGGAGAAACGTTTGTGCAGTCTTCGGGTACCATTATTTTAGCACATAACACTACACGTTCCCAGCGAAACGCCTCATTACACTGAATGTTCCCTGGGTAACAGTGTTTTAAGTGTTTGTGACTCCTACCCCGTTTAACATTGTTGGAAGAAAACACATGCTGGTGTATATTTTGATTGATAAAATTTGATTTATAAATTCTAATTCTGTCGAGCACTTTGTTAACATAAACTCTGTATATATAAATCTCCCATTAGATATGTAAATAAGATGTCCTTTAATGATAACATGCTTAACTGAATATGTGGCATCTAAAAAAAAAAAATGAGTGCCACCTTCGTTAGCGACTCGAAGACTATGTTCAAACAGCTAAGTTCAAATGTTATTATGTGTTCTGGCACTGCTTTCTTGTTCGCTGCGTACTCACACTTTTTGAATTATGTAAGGACAGAAGAAGTCATCTACTTGACTCCATTTGGCTCTAGATTTGTATGATCCTTTCAGGAGGACATCTTCCCTGCCTTCTGCCGCATCATGTGTTGCCATCGCAGCCGTCCGCTCTCTGCCATGCAAATAGTTGTCCATCATAACCATCTCAGTGTCAAGTCCGCATAATATCGCTACATATTCACCATATTCTAGGTGTCAGTCATTACATTTTTTCTGTACTACCACGCATGGTAGGGCCGTAGTGATGACTTAATCACCGTGTCAGTCCTCTCCAGGACTGAGATGCTCTGTGGCTTGCTTAATCTCCTTGCTATCAGCGTTACCACGGCAAAATCTTCGATATGCTCATTTGTATATATATATATATATATATATATATATATATATATATATATATATATATATATATATATATATATATATATATATATATATATATATATATATATATATATATATATATATATATATATATATATAATGTATATATATATATATATGTGTGTGTGTGTGTGTGTGTGTGTGTGTGTATGTATATATATATATATACATACTGTACATATACATATATATATATATATATATATATATATATATATATATATATATATATATATATATATATATATATATATATATATATATATATATATATATATATATACTGTACATACACACACACACACACACACACACACACACATACACATACACACATATGTGTGTGTGTGTGCACGTGCGCGTGTGTGTCCTTTCTACTGATCTTGAAGCTCACCTCACTGATTCCGACTTCAGGGAGAAGAGCAAGATTTAGGAACGTTCTGTTAAATTCCATTGTGTATCTGTTGACCTAGTCAGTGAAACATGTACCTAGTATTTAACCAATTGTGGTGGGTCACGAATATGGAAAAGGGTATAGTACTATGGCCACCCATGTGGGAAAAGATGTGTAAGTGAAATTCTTACTCTTACCAGCTTACTACCTAGTCGGGGTCGCCGATTTAATGAGCATCTTTCAGCCTTTTCGGTCTTGAAGTGCTCAGTTCATAATTGGTTTTGGCAAATGTTTTATGCACGGACGCCCTTCCTGGCTCCAACCTTCCCAGTTCATCCGGGCTTGGGACCGGCGCTGAGTTAAGTTGTAAATGGAATTATATATATATATATATATATATATATATATATATATATATATATATATATATATATATATATATATATGTGTGTGTGTGTGTGTGTGTATAGATAGGTAGATATATATATATATACTTATAACTCTTCGACGTTCATATCAAAATTAGAGATGGATGTATGAATGCGCGCACAGAAAAACAAAAAAGCTATGCATATATATATATATATATATATATATATATATATATATATATATATATATATATATATATATATATATATATATATATTATATATATATATATAATATATATATATATATATATATATATATATATATATATATATATATATATATGTATATATATACATAATGTTTTATGTATACATAATGTTTTTGTGTTCGTGTGCTCTCATTCATACATCCCTTTATAGGTTTGATATGAACGTCGAGGTTGCCTTGGAAAATCTCCAACTTAGAATTTTGAGTAAATTTTGATGTCTTTGGTTTATAATTCATCACTTTCCATGATATTCTAAACGAAATTCGGAATGTAAAATAGAAATTCCGTTATGATGTGGAACACGGGAAAACAGACTGTTCGCCAAGCCGACCACAACGCAGGGCTACCAACCCCTCTTGAGGCAAGGACACTAAATTGAAGTTGCCCGTAAAATGCTGTTTCAGACAATTAATGTTCCTCTCTCACGTAGAGGGGAATGACAAAAGGGGGTCTCTTCCTTTCTCTAATCTTTGAAATCCAGATTCTTCTGAGAGCGAATTTTGTTCGTCAATTCTTTGAACGTGAAATCTCATTGTGACGCGAGGCTCTCTCTCTCTCTCTCTCTCTCTCTCTCTCTCTCTCTCTCTCTCTCTCTCTCTCTCTCTCTCTCTGCATTAATCTGGCGAAGATTTAAGCGAAAGAAAAGGAAATGATTGCTTCACTTTAAGTCCTTCATTTTGTATGAATGTTTCGGTTTGGTTGAGTTATGGATGAAAATAAATTCTTTATTGACAGATTAAAATTGTAAATTTCTTGGACATTTCTTTTTGTTCTACATGTTATAATAATAATAATAATAATAATAATAATAATAATAATAATAATAATAATAATAATGATAATAATAGTAATAGTAATAAATGTTCGAGACTCTATATCGAACTCTGCATTAAGATTAATACCTTTTAATCCTATTTGTTGTCGTTTGAATATGACCTATAGATTGTCATCAGGATCTTTTAACCTGTATTGCAGAATTTAAGACTCAACAGTTCAAATATGTCAACTATAGCAGAAGAATTAGTACAGGGTGCCTTTAGGAAACCTATAACCAAAATAGGAATGGTTCCACCATTCCTCGGAGTAATTCCGGGCACGTAGGAAAGTAATGTACAGACCTGTGAAGGAAAATTAATCCTGGTATTGAGATATTCACAGGACGCCAGTGCGCGCGTGTCTCAATATAGACTATCCGTAGGGGGTTAGTGCCGTCAGTGCACCTCACGTGGTGCACTGTAGGCATTACTTAAGGTTCGTTGCAGCGTCCCTTCGGCCCCTATCTGCAGCCCCTTTTGTTCCTTCCACTGCACCCGCGTTCATATTTTCTTTCTTCCATCATTTTCTATCTTCCATCAGACTTACCACCCTCCCTAGCAATTGTTTCATAGTGCAGCTTCGAGGTTTTATTCATGGTACACCTTTTAGACCTTCTTAATATCATCAATTTCCCTTCCAGGGCTGAATGACCTCATAGGTTCCAGCGCCTGGCCTTTGGCCTAAATTGTATATTCTATCTCTGTATCTATCTGTAGGATAAATTTCATGTCTGATATTCTTCAGACAAGACGATAATATTTTCAGGCAAAGAATTTCATCATGGCGTTCTGTGGTGAGCTCGTGGTACATTCGTCTGGGTTTGCTAACTGTCGCATTATAAAAAATGAAAGAAATCGAAGAAACGGGGAACGAATATTTATTTTACGATGTTCTGGATCATTTATAGGTTTCGTTATTCAGTTCACGAGGCTTCGTGTTTTTCTTCGCCGGTGAGGATACTGTACAGATGGAATAAGAGATATGATGGTTAGTGGGAGCTGTGCTTTTCCCTTGAGCTTTTTCTTACCGTTATGGAGATGGTTCTAATACAGTATCTGTAAATCCGATCTTTCATTGGAGTTCTTATTAATAGTTTTATTACCCTTAGGGAGATAGCATGCGAACATGAAAGGGTATGCTTTATGTGTTTCACCAAGTGTATTCAGAATAATATAAATTAAAGTAAATCAATTTAAATGTTTTATTACTACATAATTGGAGTGTATATACATACACACACACACACACACACACATTATATATATATATATATATATATATATATATATATATATATATATATATATATATATATATATATATATTTTACACACACAAATATATGTGTGTCAGTATGTTTGTTATGTATCAGTCTTATGTGTTCGTGTATTAATTAGCTAATGTTATGAGAGGTTTCTTACGAGGTGTTCATCCACAGTTCAGCAGTTAAAATAGGCTGTGAATGTGTTGTTGACTTATGCATTGCCTTTTCTCTGGAGCCACCCCTTGTTAGGATATATATATGTACACACACACACACACACACACACACACACACACACACACACACACACACACACACACACACACACACACACACACACACACACACACTTGAAAGTCCTCAAATTCTACGAAAAGGAAGCACACAAGAATAACCGTGGAGAGAGCATTTTTTGCTTTTTCATTTTACGGCTTGTGACGTCACGGATATGATTCATCAGCTTCCGATTGAAGGAAATCCGTTCGGGGAGTCTCAATGACACAAAAGTAGAGGTGTTATGTTGTCCGAATGCAAATTGTGCGACTCATGTCTTATGTCTGTTGCTGTGCCCCTCCGGCCACTTAATACAAAGTGGTGACCGTGTCACTTCCAGTACCATTCTCTTCAAATTGCCGGTGCCACAGTAACTACGGAGTCCAACTGATTAAGGCAGTTGGATCCAGTGCCCTTGAATTCTTTGTATTTAATATATTCAAGCCCAGTTTCCGGATGAAACAAATGCCTTAAAAGGGTAATTAAGTGGGGGAATTATCCTTTGTGACCTCTGTCATTGAGTGGCATATATTATGTCCATCCGGCCTTACCTGAGGTCATCCTTAAATATGAGAAACAGAAGTCAGGTGACCAGCGTGAACATTATGGTGCCTCTCGTGTTCAGTAAGGAAATCTGAATCTCTTAACGGTAAACATGTCCGTTATATATATATATATATATATATATATATATATATATATATATATATATATATATATATATATATATATATATATATATATATATATATATATATATATATATATATATATATATATATATATATATATATATATTCCAACAGTTTTATGAAGAATCACGCCTGGATACCGGACATTAAGTAGTTGGAACCGTCCAAATAAAAGCCTCTATTTCGCTCCCAATGGCAGAGGCCATCTCAGTCACTTAATATAAAATCCCAAGTTAGTGTACAGATTCAGACAGATTATTAATCTGCCGCGACACGGCGACATTCCAACGAGCAACGACGCAAAGAGAGAGAGAGAGAGAGAAAGAGAAGAGGAGTAATAAGAAAGAGTGTCGGCTAAGATGGAAAAGAAACGAAGTTAAGAGTTGACACAATAGCAATCTCTTCCGACCAAAGACGCAATAGATAAGAGAGCTGCAGAAGAGGATTAATAGTGCCATCAATAATGGAGATAGAATAAATAAAAATAGTTGACACAACAGCAATTCCCTTCGATCAAAGACGCAGTTAATTAGAGAGAGAGAGAGAGAGAGAGGGCAATAACAGAAGGCGTAATAAAGAAGACAGTATTAGCAATAATGAAGAAATGATAGATAAACGTAGTTGATACAACAGCAGTGCCCTCCGAGCAAAGACGCACTTGATGAGGGAAAGAGAGAGAGAGAGAGAGAGTGAGTGAGTGAGTGAGTGAGTGAGTGAGGGAGGCAGGGAGGGAAGGAGACCCATGCGCTTGACCTACGAAATACATGTGCATCAATAAACTGAAGCTTAGTTGCGTATTACTCGTGTGGCATCTACACTTGGGCAAACCAAAGTAGTACAAGGACAAGCGATCTTTATCCTCATAGGGATCAAATGAGCCGTATTATTCTGTGTATAATCCTACCTGTTACACATAAACTTGTTATTGTCTTGAACGTAATTTAGAAGTCTGCCAAGGGGAGAAAGAACGCTCATGAGTTCAGCGGTTCAAGTTGTAGGATTTTTTAGGATTGCAGTTACTCGCGGGTAATGTTGCATCTACACGTGGAGCTGTCACAATCAGCTGTTAGTCGAAATTATGATGTTTTCGTGATAAGTAATAGAGTATCGGTAATGTGATTTCATTTTGTGTTTGTTAGATCTTAATCCTTTGCTTAAGTCAACTGTATACAGTATGCAAAGGATCTTTGGATAAGGGTATTTTGAAAAAAACACTAATGCACGGCAGTAAGAGACCAGCAACTGACATATCAAGAAAGTTCATTAAAAAGTTAATCAAAACCTAATATGGTATTTATATATCATGTCTCTTAGAAAGAAAAAAACTAATCGTAGAACATTACAGTAATGGCTGTGATCGCCCATTGGGAACCCCCTCCCTCGGAAAAAAAATTAAATTAATAACTGCGTGGCACTTTGATAACGTATATTATTGCCCAAGTATCCGGCAAATTCGAAATGTAAACTTACAGTTTGTAAATGAGTTCTTGATTTATTTACGCGCTTTCTCTTCAGTGCCCTTGTGTAGGATGTGAGCGTTGGACTTATCGGTAAAGGATTTCCGCTAATGTAAAGGTAGTTTTGCAGACTAGAGTTTGCTGACCATTCGGAAAATAAGTCTTTATTTCGTATCAATATGCTTATCGATGTTTCACTAGTCTGAAACTCTCTCTCTCTCTCTCTCTCTCTCTCTCTCTCTCTCTCTCTCTCTCTCTCTCTCTCTGTATATATGCATATACACTCTATATATATATATATATATATATATATATATATATATATATATATATATAATGTATGTATGTATGTATACATACATACACACACACACACACACATATATATATATATATATATATATATATATATATATATATATATATATATATTATATATAGCACATTGCGTAATTTCTTGCTAGTGCAGCTGTAAATAAGGATCCTTCCATATGGAATTGGGTTAAAGGACAGCTATCCACAAATGCACACATATAAAGCACTTTTAAAACAATTGTTTTATGATGACCCCTTGGTCCATATATTATTATTTAGGTTACATATCCCAAAGCCACGCTTAACGTAAAGTCATCTTTCTCTTATCATTCAACCCACTTCCACTCACCATACTAGAAGTTATGCCCTTGAGCGTCTTGCCTGCGTATGTCACGTTTTTTTCTCTCTCATACAAGAGGTCTGTTTTTCTTCAGTGTGTTTTCTTTAGCTTTCCCCACAAGTAGAGAGATTTTTTTTGTTCTTAATCAAGGACTGGTTATACTTTCCTTGTGCCCGTAGGGGGCTGGCGCCGTTAGTGCATCTCATGCGGTGCAATGTAGGCATTACTGAAGGGTCTTTGCAGCGGCCATTCGGCGCCTAGCTGCAACCTCTTTCATTCCTTTTAGCTGTACGTCCGTTCGTATTCGCTTTCTTCCAACTGACTTTCCACCCTCTCTGACAATTGTTTTATAGTGCATCTGCGAGGTTTTCCTCCTGTTACACCTTTCAAACCTTTTTGCTGTCATTTTCCCTTTCAGCGCTGAATGACCTTATAGGTTCCAGCGCTTGGCCCTTGGCTTAAATTCTATATGCCATTCTGTTCTACTTTCCTTATCAGCTAATTCTGTTCTGGCCTGAGCTTTCAGTATTCCTTCAAAATGCTATATGAACTGGCATAGGGAAATTCTTTTTTGATAACATACATCCATTGCCATCAGTTAGGCTGAGATCGATGTTCTCAGTTGGCTCTTCTCTGCATATTCTTCGGTCTGGAGTAACCTGAAATTCTTGTTTAAATAAATTTTTTCTGTAAGATTACATAAACTCTCATGTTTTCCATCTGTGTTCTTCCTTTGCTTCCTTATTCTTTGTCCATTGTTCTTGCATTGCAGTCTGCCGCTTACCATCGATCTATTTCAGGATAATTGACTACCTACCACTATTCACCTGTATGAAGAGTTAGTCACTTAATCCAAAAGCATCCTTGAACCTATTCAATATCTATCTACTCCGATGGACTCAGTATCTTTTCTATACGTACATCCGTCGTTCATCATCTCATAGGCCGGTCCCCCTTTTTTTTCAACAATCATAAAGTTGTAACGTTCATATTTGTATCCGGAATTCATCCTTGATATTGAAGCCACTTTTACACTTTGTTAATTTACTTTCCCATGTGGTCTGCGTCTGCAATGTAATAAAATCTGTTCCTTACTGTTTCCTGTTTCCTAGCTGTAATTAGCATTTTTTTTTTGTGAAAATATATTTTTACTTCAAGCAAGTCCCTTCAGGATGACATGTGCAAAATGTTCTCCATTTTCATTGACTCCCATCCTTCTGAAACCCGCCAACTACTTCATCCCACCCGTACACCCAACAATCACCATCATTCTCTTTGTCCCCGTAGGGTGGCAGTGCCGTCAGTGCACCTCTTGCGGTGCACTCTAGGCATTACTTAAGCAGCGTCCGTTCGGCTCCTATCTGCAACCACTTTCATTCCTTATACCGTACCTCCATTGATGCTCTCTTTCTTCGACCTTAATTTCCACCCTCTCCTAACAACTGTTGCATAGTGCAACTGTGAGGTTTTCCTCCTGTTACACCTTTCAGACCTTTACTCTCACTTTCCCTTTCAGCGCTGACTGACCTCATAGGTTTTAGCGCGTTGCATTTGGCCTAAATTCTATAATCCTGTCATTCTCTTTGCCTGATCCCGATTGGTTAGAAGCCATAACTCCTAGAAATATAATTTTTCATTTTCGTTCTTCCCCGTGCTTGTGTGGCCCACAGAAAACACAGTCAGTGTATCATGCATTTCTTTTCATCCGTACCACTGCACACAGACAATTGGAATCTGCAAATATAAAATATCAGTATCTGGATGTATATATATATATATATATATATATATATATATATATATATATATATATATATATATATATATATATTATGTATCTATAATATTTATATATTATATAGTATATATACATATATAATATATTATATATATATATATATATATATATATATATATATATATATATATGTATCTATAATATTTATATATTATACAGTATATATACATATATAATATATATATATATATATATATATATATATATATATATATATATATATATATATATATATATAGTGTGTGTGTATATACAAAGTGTTCATTTCATTTTACACACTTTTTTTCAACATTACGCCGTTTTTCCTAACTAGGGGTGACAAAAAAACGAGAACAGTAACTGCCATATTTATACCTTTAACTGATAATTCGTGGATGAAAACGTTCCCAGCATTAGCCGTTTTATACATGTCCACAGAAGACTAACTGGCAGCTTGTGAGCTGCACAGTTCACCTGTCAGTTATGCACTCTTTCATTGAACTTTACCACCACTCTTTTCTGTCGTTCATATTCAGCAAATATTCAAAATAGTCTGTCAACCCAAAATCGTATTCACTTCAGATAGTATCTCAGTATTTGCATATTTCATCCTGAGATCCTGTTGCTCATTAACCTCCGCTTTCACTTCCTTGTAAAATAACTTATTTTTCTCCCTTTTAAGTTCTTTCTCACCGTCTTCCCTCTTTTGTTTATTACTTTCTTTTTTTCCCTTTTCTCTGTTTTTCATTCACTAAAATATTAATTTCATTCCACAACTTATTCCCTCTTCCTGTACTTGTATACCTACAGCATTTCTTGCTGTGCCTATGACCCCACCCTCGAAAATTTGAAATTAATCCGGTTATAAAGTTTTTGAAATATTGTAAAAGTTTTTGAAATATTGTAATTTATTTGACGAAATATATCCCCGTAGGGGTTAGTGCCGTCAGTTCACCTCATGGGGTGAACTGTAGGCATTATTAAAGGTTCTTTGCAGCATCCCTTCGGCCCTTAGCTGCAACCCCATTCATTCCTTTTACTGTACCTCCGTTCATATTATCTATCTTCCATCTTGCTATCCACCCTCTCCTAACAATTATTTCATAGTGCAACTGCGAGGTTCTCCTCCTGTTACATCTTTCAAACCTACCTATTCTCAATTTCCTTTCCAGCACTGAATGACCCCATAGGGCCCAGTTCTTGGCCTTTGGCCTAAACTCTGTATTCCTTTCCAATTGACAAAATATAAAAAATATATATATATAAATAAAAACAAATCCTTCGCGCCAGCCCTGTGGGAGCTGATAATCAGCTCAGTGGTCTGGTAAAACTATTGTAATGATAATACTCATTCCTCAGCTAGTTCTTCGGTGAATGTTTCATTAATCCTAGTCCACTGTTCGTCCATTTTATTATCACGAGGTTTCTTCACTTCTGTTTTATCAAATTCACTTGTCGCGATTACATTTACAACCATATTTTCTCCTTCTCTTCCAACTTATATTTATTTTCACCCTTGCTTCAGCCAAATGATAAGATATAACACCAGTTACTCTGTACTAATACATAATATACCAAACACTTCCTCGCTATTTTCTCTTTCTCAAGAGTATTTTCTTTTGAAAGCATGCACTTCCAACAATCCAGCCCTTTTCCAAACATATTTCCACAAGACACACTTCATTTTCATTTGCTCTGAGAGAGAGAGAGAGAGAGAGAGAGAGAGAGAGAGAGAGAGAGAGAGAGAGAGAGAGAGAGAGAATGAATCTGACGAATGGTTTCACCCTGGTGAGGGAGAATCTAACCCCGTAAGGCCTCTCCCGTTAACAATGGTTGCTTGCGTTTGTTATTTTTCCTCCCCCCTCCCCCCAAATTACAACTCACGTGAGCTGACTAAAAGCCAGGTACATAATTCACTGCTGAATGTACCATAAGGAACACTGTTTTAGAGAAATGCAGGTATACCGTTCCTTTCCCATCCCAAGACTCGATTCGGTTGTGGGCCGAATGCTCAATCACTTGCACAAAGCGAGAGAGAGAGAGAGAGAGAGAGAGAGAGAGAGAGAGAGAGAGAGAGAGAGAGAGAGAGAGCATGACTTTATATTAATAGCTCTTTGCATGTGAGTTCTCGACTTCAGCGGCTTATTTTGCATGACTTTATATCAAAGTTCTACGCTATTTAATATATATATATATATATATATATATATATATATATATATATATATATATATATATATGTGTGTGTGTGTGTGTGTGTGTGTGTGTGTGTGTGTAAAGATCTCAACTTAACGGAACTCACTTCAGCTACAAAATTCTGATTATTTCTTTCCTTTGCTACATTTGTAGTTGTAATATACTTTAAGATAAATCTCTTAAATTGAATGGTAAGTGTAAAGTACAGGTCAGTTTGAGTTAGGAACTATATGGAATTACTGTTAGCTGTAAGATATCTTTAGAATACTCAAGTGTAGGCTGTAACTTAAGGTTTTTGTTACTTAACGGACTTTGTTAATTATCAGAAAGGCCAGACCCCCAAAGTGTATGTTGAGGTGCTACCGTGTATATACAGTAGTTAAAGTCCTCCAGGGCCTCTGTAGGCTCATTGGGCAGGCTCTGATCTCCTGTTTCTTAGGCCGACAGCCAATGGGAGACAGGTCCCAATGCCTATGACACGTGGCCAGTGTGTCGCTAGGCCCACTGTTTAACTCCCCAGCCCCAGGGCTAGTACGGTACCTATTCTCCTACTGAGCCTGCCTCTCTCTCTCTCTCTCTCTCTCTCTCTCTCTCTCTCTCTCTCTCTCTCTCTCTCTATATATATATATATATATATATATATATATATATATATATATATTGTATGTATGTATATGTATAGAGCAGTTTCCACTAACATGGATGGAACACATGCATAGCATTGAGAAATTCGACTATGACCTCGCATCTGTTGGACGCAAAAATTTGAAGTGACAACTTTTTCCCTTCTGAAAGCTTGTATGGCTTGAAATAAATCTTTGCGGTATGTATTTTCTAAGATAGATAGGTATTCTTGTGACCATATTTCAGTTCATTCCGAAAATATGCAATGGCAGTTCAACTTCATGTAAAAAGGTCACGGGAGAGAAACATTTTACATAAAAATAGTAGAATGTTTAGATGCAAACTTTCGTGAAAGCTCTTGTATCCACCCGAGAAAGAATTATCTTCAGCCTAATTTTTTTTTCTTTTTTTTTCCTGTCGGGGAATCCCCAAGTGGCTCTTGACAGTACTAGTCATGGCTGGGTAATGATTTTTTATTTTATTTTTTTTTTTTTTACATTATTATTTTTGTAATGTCATAAGACTCTAAAAGAGACGTTGGGATCCCGATTTGTAGTAATTTAGTCTGTAAACTTGCATTCTCCAAAATCGTGTAATTTCATTTCATTAACTCTTAGATCATTCTTTTGATGCTTAAATTCCAAGCCCGCTCATTCTCCCTTACTCCTCTCCAATATTATTTTACTTATTATTTTCCCTTGACGTATCAAGTCTTCCTCATTTAGACTATCTCATAGCGTAAATGGATCGGCTAAATATATGAACATTTGCTCCCGTTCGTTGTTACAATTTCGTAAAAGCGAAATTAAAAGTTCCACGTTTCGATAGCTGTCCTCTTGTTAGAATGGCCAACTTGGCCGTCGTTGTACCCCGTCGTTATACGGCAGAGGTCTTGTGTATTTCATAAACTTATTTAACCTCATGCGATTCCACGTGTAACTTTTGGGGGTTAATGGACCTTAGCTCGAGGGCCCGTGATTTTTTGAGGCTCGTCCTGAAGTTTGTTTGTTGCGAGTCTTGAAAGATTGACGGTGAAGGGAAGAGGAAGAGGAGGTCGGGTTTGGTTGTTCCCTGTGGATGTTGTTGCCAGACTGTTATTGTATCAACTTTATATTCTCTCTCTCTCTCTCTCTCTCTCTCTCTCTCTCTCTCTCTCTCTCTCTCTCTCTCTCTCTCTCTCTCAAATCAAATATATATATACATACATACATACATACATACATACACACACACACACACACACACACACACACACACACACACACACACACATATATATATATATATATATATATATATATATATATATATATATATAATCTCACCATTATCATCACCATCAGTGAAATCTGAATTTCTGTTGCTCATGTTTTTTCTCTGCTTTCACTTATACAAATCTCCTGTCAGTTCTGGTCTTATAATTCTTATCCAGGTACATGTGAGTCTTCCAACTCTTCTAGTCCCACTAAAGCTCAGCGGACATTATCTCGTACTACTTTCCTAGGAATGGTTCTAAGGCCATGTCCAAACCATCTCTGTTTCATTTTCAGTATCTTGTCTTGACAGGGACCTTACATAATTTCTCTATTCGTATTCTTTCTCTATATATCCCTCTATCCGACTCCTAATAGTCTTCGCAAAGCTTATTTTCAAGTATACAAAATCCTTTAGATATTGTTTCATTATCATATCATGATTCATATCCGTAAAGTAATACAGAACTGACTAGAATATTGGATAATCTTATGCAATTTCAGCCTGTTTGTCCTCCAAATCTTACTCAGGATGTCCATTGGTTTGCTCTTTTTGGTCTTTCCTCTAAATTTGAACTCAGTACAATGTGTATTGGATATCATTGTTCCTAAATAGTTGAAAGACTCAACCCCATCAGTCCTTTCCCATCTAGTGTTATTTCATCCCTTTGTGAACGCTCTGTCCTCACTATTGCTGTGTGTGTAGGAGTTGTTGTCCACTTCGCTAGATATGTGATGCATATTTTAAAGGAGGCTTTGTAAATCTTATGGCGTTTGGTTGATAAAGCTGCATCTTCATAGTGTTCTAAGTCTTCCAACTTATCATTTCTTCAGTCTAAACTTCATCTCCAGCTATACTAATTTTTGTAAAATCCATGAGGTCAACATTGATGGTAAAATAAGATTCTCTTGTAGCGCCCAGCTATTTACTGGTAATACACTTAATACTGCATTAGCGTAGCCCTTGCATCAACTTCATTCATGGATAGTTTCAATTAGCATTATTTATTTAACAAAAGCCATCATGGGGGGATTTGTAGATTTCATGCACAACTGCACTTTGTATAATCACAACTATTTAGTATGTGCAGCTCCTGCCCTTTCTAAGTATTTGATCAGTTTCTTTCTCTATAGTTTTGAGAATTAACATGTCATATATTCATCGCAGGAGATGGCAGCACCATATCTCCATAGTATCACATTCAGTCAAGTCACCTTTCTTTGGTATCATATGTTTTTTAATGACTTCCAATTCCCAACCATCAGGTTTTGTTTCCTTAATCCGTGCTCTGCAAAACAGCCTAGCTAGTAAAACGAGGTGTCATTTCACATTCAACTGAAGTCACCTTCGCAGTGATTCCATCTCCTGTGTTTATCCCCCTTATATCTTAATTATTTCATTTCAGAACTGTTCCTCGCACCCCTTCCCTTGAGAAGTATTTTTCTCTTTATTTTCACCCATTAATAATTCTGTGGGGGTACCCTGTCACCAATGCCACTTCTTGGATTACGTTTGCTTTGTCGGCATCTTTTGCCTTTTTTCCATATTTTCTTTCATATCTTTTCTTGTGCTTCGTGTTATTTCACTATCTAAACTTGAGTTCTTTAATATGTTCTACTGTGTATTCTTTATCCCCATTTTGAATCTTCCAGCTTGTACCTTTTGCTTTTGTCCATTTTTTCTATCAGTTTTTGTTCGCCTGCAAGAAGCTTTGGGTGTTAAGATTACTGTTATGTCAAGCCTTTGTTTTGGGTTCTTTTAATTTTAGCTTTTTGTGTCAATGACAAGTTGGTGATCACTGCTGACATCTGCTCCTCTGTAGTCCATAAAATTCATCAGCAATCTTTTTCTCACTCGATTAATGGCTTTGTGATCTGTTTGGCTTCTCTAATTGCCACATGGAGATTCCCAATTATAATAATGGGTGACCCTATGATGGGAAAGAGTATCTCAAGTTATGAGATTATCTGTGGCACAGAACCTAATAAATTGCACTCCATTTTCGCTTCCAGTTTCTTCCAGGCCTTCTATGGCTTTGAGACTTAATACTTACGTTGTTCTTATTTCTTACCAGCTGTTGCAGTCATATAATGGGAAACAGTTCTCTTGTCTTTTTCTGATATTTTATTCCTAAACATTCTGCTGCTCAATATACAATTCATATTTTATATCTTTGGGGCGTTCATTCTTTGGAACAGATCACACTTTATTTCTCATATCGAAATGTTTTCATACATACATACATACATACATACATACATACATACATACATACATACATACATACATACATACAAGTGTGTTTGTGTGTATATAAATTTGGAAAATAAAATGATAACATGAGCTTAAAATTTATTCAAAGGGATAAAATTTTTGAAAATTTTATTCCTTTTGAAAGATTATGGACTCATGTGTTTGAAAATGGACTAAAGTATTTTGGGGAGGTCGAAATTGATAACTGTCGAGAATGAAGTATAAGCTGTTCAGTGAATGGATATTCAGAAACTCATTTTTAAGAGCTTTCGAAATGAATCTGTCATTTGTTCTTTCATTTCTGTATCCCCAGCGCGTACGACAACCTTCCAGAAAATAACTCTCTCATTGCAAGGGATACGTTACAATAGGAAAACCGTAAGATTTTCTGCCTTTTTCTCAATACCAAGCATACACAGCAAATGACTATTTCTCTCTCTTCTCTCTCTCTCTCTCTCATGTAATGGTACGCAATTAATGAACGATATAAGATTTTCATTTTCTCTATTGCAAAAGATACGTAAAATGATGACTCTCTCTCTCTCTCTCTCTCTCTCTCTCTCTCTCTCTCTGTCATATTTTCACTTTCAAAGCACCGTGTTTACAGTGGATAGGTCATAAACCCCAGTAGTTTTGCACATCCTAATTTTGGACGTGGATTACCGTTTTCAATGAAGGTAATTATCCTTTACGCCAGGAAGCACAATGACGGACAACCGCATTTGCTTGCTACTGACCCCATGCTTGCGAAAACCGCATTCGCTTGCTACTAACCTCGTGCTTGTGACTGCATTGAGCACCCACGGGAAAAAAATTTTGATTTGATGTATTTGGGTTCGGCTGGCATCATAACATCAATGGTTTGTAATGCCAGTATTGTAGCCTTGTTACTTAGTTCATATTTTAAACAATTCAGGACATCTCGCAGTTAAAATTATAAAAGACTGGGGACATCTTACAGTTAAAATGATAAAAGATTGGGGACATTTTACAGTTAAAATTGTAAAAGATTCAGGACATCTTACCTCTCAAGAAAGTGTAGACAAACATATGTACATTTGAATCTTTTACATAAAATCTGTTGATTGTAGCTTTAATGGGTCCATTTCCCTTCAGCTTTTGCTGTTGGAAAAATAATTGTGGAAATTAGGAAAAACACAACAGCTCGGTTGTTGTATGACAACTGAGTCCAGGGTAAAGAGAAAATTAAAATTGTTGCAGTTATTTTATAAAGGGTATAATTGTCATTAATGTGTATTATAGTTTAACGAGACACTGATTCATATTTCGTGACTGAGGCTTCGCCGTTGGGTTTTATTCTGTAGTGAGAACTGAACATTTTAAGCACTAATAAAGTTTCCGTAGGGGGGATAGTGCCGTTAGTGAACCTCTTGCGGTGCACTGTAGGTATTACTCGAGGTTCTTTGCAGCGTCCCTTCGGCCCCTAGCTGCAACCCCTTTTAGTCCTCCTACCGTACCCCCGTCCATATTACCTTTCTTCCATCTTACTTTCCACCCTCTCCTGAAAAATGATTCGTGGTGCAACTGTGAGGTTTTCCTCCTGTTACACCTATCGGGCCCTTTTATTGTCAATTTCCATTTCAGCGCTGAATGACCTCATAGGTCCCAGCGCTTGGCCGTTGGCCTAAATTCTATACACTGTTGTAAGCACTGTAAAGTTAAAGAAGTTTTATAGGTAGGTGTGAAGAGACCAAAGGAAATGTATGAGTAACAAAAGGCACAAGACGGTGCAACTCAGGACCGGGGGGACAATGCAAAGACTCTTTGATCAAAAGGCAGAACAACTGAGGGACGTCTTCGGAACACTTCGAAGAATCTTTGGTCCACCGTAAGCAGTAACTCCTTAAAGATCAAGATTTTGTCAGTGGAACCTTTCGGTCAGGCCTTGGGTTGTCTGTCTGTCTGTCTTTTGTTTAATTCAGATGATAAGATTTCTCACTGACGTCGTTAATATTAATACTTCCTTATGTCTATGTGCAAAGGAAAGTTTATTTGACCTTATATTGCTGTAAATGTGATGCAATACTTTTAGTAATGGATTGTTATACTGATGCAAAAGAAGATTAAAACAATTGTGTGAAGTGTTCTGTTCAGAATATATATATATATATATATATATATACATATACATATACATATACACACACACACACACACACACATATATATATATATATATATATATAATATATATATATATATATATATATATTCATTGCTAACAAGCTCAACCAATATATATAATGTGCCCAGTGTAAATCAATGATAATAGGCAATGTGTATCCAATTCACCTACATCCACGTGCATAGACACACACTGACGTACGAATGACCAGATTAAGGCTTCGATATAAACACTCTAAAGAGGAATCGTAAAATCCTCGCCGTCTTGATGAAGTTTGCCTTTTGTAAATGGTGTAAACTGCAGATAAGCAAGAATAGCCGATGACAACGCAGGTTTTCTGAACAATCACTCTATTATGCGTAATGGATTGAGGAGTGCCTTCATTTTCTTAGGAAGTCTGCATTCTGTATTATCATAGAGGGCCTAATTGACGGTCTTCCTAGTCATAAATCAAACGTTTATAAAGGCACTCCTCCTCCCCATTCCTCCCTTTCTCTCTCTCTCTCTCTCTCTCTCTCTCTCTCTCGTTGGAAATGAAGTTTAGAAAGGTTTTGGAAATTTAACAGTGTCATCAAACGCCACAATATTTTTTATATAATTGTAGATTCATTAAATACCACATTTTGTATAATTGTTGTAACATGTGAATAATGTTCATGTTGGGAATTGAAAATATGAGTATTTCCATTCGTAAGATGAACTAAAATGAAATTATCAAAAGTAATGGTGTTCAGGTAGTTCTTTTTACTTAAAAAAAATTCTAAGATAGTTTGAGTTTTAACTTTGCTCATTTGTTAATACTAATGTTAGTTAACGGGAGACTGTCACTGAGTATATATATATATATATATATATATATATATATTATATATATATATATATATATATTTTGTATAGGTAGATAGACAAACAAATTAATTTCAGGTTAATGAATTTAGTCTAATTGTTAGTTATGTCTGAGATGCATATGAACGCTACCTTTATTGAATTAGAAATGAAAAGTTTTAGTAGGAGGTAAATGGTTGAAATGGGGTTGTGAATTTACTGAAGACAAGTAAGTTTGATAAGAAAGAAGTGAGAATTGCATATAAGGAGAATGTTAACGCTACCGAAGTGCAAGGATTTTATGACTAGTACCGGTATGTAAGAGGCAAGCGTAGGGCCGTAGAGTCAGCAGGGAGAGTTTAAGGAGTGCAGGAGCAGTGAACTGAAACAGTAATCGGAGGCTTGACGAAATTAAAGGGTTGCGAAGGTAAGAAGCAGGTTGTCTGACACCAATTTGAAGACAAAAGAGATGGACATTTTGTGGTATAAAAGATGACGGGACAATTAAACTGGGATGACTGTAAATAATTTAGGGCTAAATTTGAGAAAATTCATTGGGGGGGAGGGGAAGTTGTTCTTTATAGAAGTAAACACAGAGAGGTAGGTGAATGAGCACAGGGATTATAGATTACAAAATGTTAGAGCTGAGATGCTGTCTACAAAGAACACACTACTGTGTCGATGGAATGAGTATTTTGAAAGAGTGCTTGAATTTGATGGGTAGGAGAGACCAGTAGGAATGACACGAAAATGTAATGTGTTCGTGCACACTTTACAATACTAGTCCAGTTTTCCTTGCATTGTTGCACCTTTTCACTTCTCACACTTTATAGTATGATAATCAACTTGACATACTCTTCACTTGGATTTAGACACATGAGGATTGTTTTTGTGCAGGATTATCCGAATTGTTTTTGTGCAGGATTATCCAATGGGAAAATATTTTGAATAGGAACCCTTCTCCAAGCGCTGCTGGTTTTAGAAGTATTGATGCCTCTTTTGTCATCTCATGGTTATATATACTGACTGAATGTCGTGGCGGAACATCTTAATTTTCAAGGACACTTTCTTGTGGTTTTAATGCCATATTCAAGTTTCAAATGATTCAGCCCTTTAGCTCTATCGATTTTTCTCCAGTTACATCCTGTACTTTTGTTTTTAGAGCTATTTTCTTTTCAGTGTTTTGTTGTACATGACTCATCCAATTTTGTATATTAAGGTCTCTTAGACGAAACCTGTTCAATTTTATGATGCGTAAAGTTTGGATCGGTTGTCCAGCCTTAATATGATGTTGCATAACTTCTCTGTTGGGTTTTGTTAAACTCATCCCTTGATAGGCTTTGATAGGTTCTTTTGGTTTTCCTTATCAGTGGAATGATTATTTCATCTTAGTTGAGATAAGATTTTGTGGCTGTACATCTCAGTAAATAATTTTTTTCAGAAATTTGCCATTTTAGTACCTCATAGTTAATTATTTTAATTTCACCCTTTTCAAAAGTATACATTTTGTATGAATGGCCAGATCTTTTGCCGTTTTGTTGTGAGAGAACATTGTGTTATTTCTAGATATGTAGAATTTTTTTTTATAACATTTTAGAATTGAAACAATATGCAGTGAGGATAAATTGACAGACCAGAATTCTATGGACATTGATTTATTAAATATACAAACCATAAATATGTATAAAAATCTACAACATAGGAGCTAAGCTGCTTTCTCGCAGGTCACTCACATGACTTAACCCAAGTTCTTTTCACATCATCATCATTATCATCATCATCACCATCATCACGAAGAAGAAAACACAAAACAGAAGTCAACGAAATAAATAATGAGATACACAAACGAAGAAGCCAGGGTCAGGGGTTGAACGCAACCGAGGTCACGCCACCCCCCCCTTGGACCAGTGTGACGTCATGACAACTACATTGTTTTAGCCACGCTGACGATAGGAAGCTATGGCTCATCAGCAACACACACATCATACAGTTAAAGCTCAGGCCTTAGTTAAGGTTAGGCCGACCTCCCAACGATAAGTAAGGCCGCAACACTTCGGTTCTCGGCTGGTTGACAACTATTATTGGATGATAACATAAATGAGAATTATTAGATGGTGACACCAAAACATTTATCGGAAACAATAAACACATCACTTTTGGATTATGGTGATTTAGGATTCTGTTGGATTCTGTTGTTTTTTTTTTCTACAAGTGTTCAGAATTGCTGCTTCTCAAATCTGTTCTTTTTCTTTTATAGGTCTTGAGATTTCCTAAACCGAATTTGGATTCTGCTCAAAATGCACATCATATGCTCTTAGGCACACACACACACACACAGCAATGTGGTATGTGCTCAGTACACTGTACATACGCAAATGTATTAACGCAGGTGCGTATGTCATCGCTCTCATGGTGTTTTAATATTGCCTTAGCTCATGCGATCCTCACCTATATTGTCCTCTACTAAAAATATGTTTGATAGAAATTTGAAATTTAACATCGGCACAAATTCGATACAAACAATTTCCTTTGAATAACTGTTAAATGTTCTAATTCTACAATTAAAGCACACAGACAGTGATCTTTCACTCACTTATGGGTTTGATTTGTTTATCATATACAAGCTATATAATATATATATATATATATATATATGTTTTTATTATATATATTTATATTTTTTTTAAACCTAAATTGTCAAGAGTCTGAAGGGCTTGGGATGGGAAACATCTAACGGATATATTTATCTGTTTGAAATGAGACAAACACCGAAGCCAAAAACGGGTGCCGTTTGCGCTCTCTATATTACACACACACACAAAAAGAGGTCTTCTTCGGGATTCGGGATTAGGGCCGCGGGCGAGGGCCGAGGGTGATTGGGTTCTGAGGAATAGGGGCAGATTGAACTGGACGTAACTAAGACAAACACTCATTAGAGCTTATCAAATATTTTTTTGCTTCAATAATCTCTTTTTATATATTCTGAGTAAAAAAATAGACAATACATTATATATTGTTATGTTATCAGAACAAACTCGTATTTTCCCTTTTTTTTTTGTTGTTGAGTATTGGATTCGGATTACAGCAAATCAACAAAACTTGAAAGAATAAATTAGAATTCTGTTTCTTCACGGTTTATTGGTTTGATCTCACAAATTGCGGTTCCCTAGATGGTCAATAATAATAATAATAATAATAATAATAATAATAATAATAATAATAATAACAATGATGATCAAAGACGATGCAACGGCAGAGCATACATCGTCTCATTCAAAGACTGGGCCTTTCAGATCCTGCCTCTTTGAGATTCTACTAAAATGAGAACAAATGAAGAGTTATGAAAACTTGGTGATGCCCAGCCGGTAAGAGATGTCCTTTTTAGAGAGGAATTTCGTCCGAAACTCTCCTCTAAAGAAAAAAAAAAAAAGCAGGCATCTGTCTTTACCTTTCGAGAAGCCAAAAAAAAAAAATCCTTAGTATGAAAGACAGTACCCCCTTACAAAAGGGGTCTGTCGGCCTTTTAACAGTTTTCCTCATGAGTACCAGACTCAAAAAACTATCATAAAATATAATGGCAAAAAACAAATAAGAAGAGCAATAACAAAATAGAGAATATATAGACAACTTAAAAGGACACAATTATCATAACTGACGACAAATGAGAAGTAATGGCGGTTGTTTGAGCAAGCATCTTAGGAACAAACTGCTCAAATACAAAACAATGATAAAATAAAGAATAAATACTATAAGTTACATAAATAAATTATATCACAGTTTATTCTAATTCACAGGTTCGTGTGATAGAAAACAAGCTAAGTACAAATGACTTTTTTCAGAAGTTATTTTTAAAGATTAATATCATCATCTATAGCACATAGGTCTAAATAACACTACCTAACGAACAAACGAACAAACGGGCTGTACCTCCTTCACTTGTCATGAATGAATTTGGCGGATTCTCTCATTCAAGATCTTTCCACAACGAAACAATACTGTCGGGACAGACTGCAGCCATCCCGCCGGGAGCGCCTTCCGTTGGCTAAGCGATGCCCTGTATCCTCTTAGTAAATAGCATTAACATTAAATGTTATTTCTAATGATTCTCCCATACTTCTCATCCATACGAATAATAGAAACAAGAACACTCTTGTTTTATGGTACGACAGGCGAAATCATCCATTAACTCTAGTAAGGGACAGTATTATTTGGTTTTGCTTGTTGGTGAGTTTTTCACGGTCATCTGATATTTTTTTATCACTGATCATAATCGCTTCTGAAGGGGCGAAACAGAGAATGATTATAATTTGAAGGACGAGTCTCTACATGGCCATTATCAGGAACACTGAAGATGGAGGAGGAGGAGGAGCGGGAGGATGTCTGGGGGGAGGAGGAGGAGGAGGAGGAGGTGGTCAAGTCTTCGTTACAGCAGCGGACGTCGAAGGACCAACGGCCATTGTATGGAATGATTGTATACCGTCAGAGTCGATGAGGCAAAAACGGGAAAGATCGAGACGGCGAAGAAAAGATGAGAAAAAAAGACATTTGAGAAAGACTGGGGAAGTCTATGGATGGGATGGAGAGTGAGCGAGGGAAGATGGCACTTCTCAAGCCACCTTCTCGAACTCCGTAAAAATGTTCTTCAGGTGTATGAGGGCGTTGTCGTACTCCCTCACGATGATGGTGTCCCGCATCTTGCGAGCGCTTTCGCTCTCCAGGTCGCGGTATGTCTCCGCCATGATTTCCTTCGTCACCACGACGCTCGGCGATAGCTGCTGGTGCACCATTGCGTAATGCAGCTGGCACAAGATGGCCACGATTTGGTTCTCTATCCGCCGGAACTCCTCCAGGAAAGTGCCCCGGTAGAGGGCCTGGTCGAGGGTCACCTGCTCGATGCCCACCGCCAGGCGCTGCATCATCTCGTATGCATCCTGCAGCTGGACGTCGAAGTCCAGGGTGGTTGGGATGGTGACTGGCTTCAGGAAGTCGATGTGCTGGTCTTTGGCGTAGGTGTCGATGGCTGATCGCCAGTCCATGTTCAGGGTTTCCTGGGCCTGCAAGAAAAAAACAAACACATGTTAGGAAACAGACACTAACCTCTTTCTTATTGATCTACGGTATAAGTTATGTAAAGGCTCAATAAAAAATTATCATTGTGAAATTCATTCTCGAGCACATTTGCAGGGTATCTGACAATGTCCTATTTTAGAGCGACCTACAAATCCTGGTAGGAAATTGAGATGGAAATACATGTTAATTGAACCAATAGCAGGCTTGCAAAAGAGCTGTAATTTAAAAAGGTCAGATCATTTTCTTCCTTTCGCGAAGTCTTAGTAGATTTTCCATTCCATTACTGGAAAATGAAATCCGATCGAAAGCGTCTGACGGAAAATGAAGTTTGAAACCAAACCGGGAAAGATGATATGTATGTGGGAGGATGGGTAATTTCTCTCTCTCTCTCTCTCTCTCTGGTTTTGCAGCTTTTAGTCTTATCCGCGCTTTCTTTCCATTTACCGGTATTTAAATGTTTTGAGATGAAAATGCCGGTAGGTTTTGCGAATAAATTCCCCTTTCTCATTTCAAAAAAGTGGTTTCGGGAATCTGGTTTCGTAAAGCGTGGGCTTTCTTTATGGCAATGGCATATGAATTCAATCGACGAGAAATTAGCCTAAGAAATTTGATCTTCAATCGAGTTTCCCCTTGTAAATTAAGCCTCGATCTGGAGTGAACATTTCTAGGCTAAATTATTTTTCAAAATTATTTTTAAAAATTTGAAAAGGTTCCCTTCAAGAAAACAAGTGGGTGTTGATCAAGAAAAATGTTCATAGAGTTAAAGGTTTTTTTTCGCCTTTTATTTAAATTGTATCCCTTGTGCAAATGAAGTCTCGATCTGTTTTAAAAGTCTTGGTCAGCAAAAAATGAGAAAACAACTAAAAATCGGGGCTGTTTTAGTGCTAGTTAACCAAGACGACCCGGGGGAAATAGGGTCATGGCGCCAGATGGGTGGTATGCCAGGCAGGGCAACGGCCTGATGCCCCAAGGGCTCTTCAAGAGGGGACAGAAGGTTACATTGCTCACGTGGCCCCAGAATAACGCTTTGGATGTTTTATGTGACGTAGAGTTTGCATATTGAGATTTCTTACTTCTGGACAAAGTAGGATTGAAATACCCGGTGGGATGTATTTTGTAAGTGCTTCTCTTTGGTTGAACTGTTCTTGCAGCTCTGTAGTTTGACTAACATGAATGCTACTTGACGAAAAATGAGGAAAAAATCGAAAAGTATCCGTACGTCGCCAGTCGCCATAATTGTGGTTTCATTAACATATCAGTTGTGACTAACTCCTTTCTTCTAGTGCTTACTTCAATCTCTACTTCCCCACCCCCTTCTCTGTAATCCCTCTCTTCTCTCTCTCTCTCTCTCTCTGGAAGGTCCGACTCCTTCATTCTCAGCTGCCGTGAAGTCCTGGGGCACACTTTTGCCATATGGCATCTTGTGCATCACGAACATCCATCGGGTATTTACTAACTACCTGCAGAACCCGGCAATGGAGGTCAAGACTGGGCACGTTAGCCATATTGCACCCAACATTTGAACTCGGGGTCAACAGTATTCCCAGTGGGTCATCTGCATTGCGTGCGCGCGCACACACACACACACACAAACACACATATATATATATATATAAATACATACATACACACATACACATGGATGCGTGAGGTTTAATATATAATTCCATGCTACTAAAATAATTAGAACCAGTGCAGTTTGCGGATTCTAAATTTATATTAAGTCCAGTTCGTTTTAGTGTGCAGTTTTTTTTATCTATTTTTTTGTCGTTTAACCTCTTTTATTACGAGTACGCATTTTAGCACCAATTATTGAAGGTTCATTTTGATAGTGTGAATTTCATCGACTTTTATTTATGCATCAAAGTTTCAAACGGTCGAAGGAAAAAAAAAAGATACCCTTAAACTAAACTGAACAGTTAACCCCAATAAATTTCCCATAATGACAGAAGCAATACACTGTGGCAACAACATTGTAGGAAGAGAACAAAATAGAGAGGAGAGAGACAAAGAGAGAGAGAGAGAGAGAGAGAGAGAGAGAGAGAGAGCGAGAGAGAGAGAGAATTTGATGGCGTATTTAAATGAATGATGGTGATACAAGTAATACGTGACTGGAAATACGTGCACTTATTCGAATGATGCATTGCGCTCGGCGGTGATGAGTACGTATGACGTGCTGATCATACACATCATATGCATGAGGGTAACAAAGAGATTGACGAGGGATCGTCATTTTTTTTAATGGCAGAGCGAAAGAATTTATTATCATCATGACACGTATGGGGAGAGAGAGAGAGAGAGAATGATTTATTTTAAAACATTCCTGTGAGGGTTTAAACATAAAATGTCTTTACATTTATAAAAAAAAGGTCTTTTTTGGATATGAATTAGAGAGAGAGAGAGAGAGAGAGAGTTGATATATTTGAAAACATTCTTAAGAATGTTTTAAAAGTTTTTCACAGTTATAAACAGGTATGTTTCTTGGATATGAATTGCAGTAAATGAAAATAACTTTTGAACTTAGAGAGAGAGAGAGAGAGAGAGAGAGAGAGAGAGAGAGAGAGAGAGAGAGAGAGAGCTGGTGATGCAATATCTGATTCGGAAATTCCCCGCCTCTGTCGTTAACTTCCGGTAGAGGGCGTCCATTTTCAATACGCCCCAAAAATGTTACTCGCAAGATTCATGACAAGTGCCAGGGCTAATTTTCAGGCCTTGGAGCTGTTCAGAGTCAGTGAAGTAAAACGTTACGCCGAAATTTACTTTCTTAATGGGCGTAAGTGTAGTGTTTTGAGGTGGTAAGCTCGAAATACAATACACTAGTTATAGTTACCTTTAGTTGTTTTTGTGCCTGGTTTTATAAATCAGGTATTTAACTTATTTGAACTACGGAGGATTTTACAGATATTAAATTCAAAGTTACTAAAGGCTTACAATGACCTGAATATATAGATATAGTATATATATATATATATATATATATGCACACGTACACATACATATACATATACATACTGGATATATATACTATATATATATTATAAAATGTAATAATGCGAATAACTTAATTTGTTTAGGGACGCAAATTAGTGTATCTTTGTTCGTACCGAGGTGGACCAGGGACCGAGTGTCCCGGACTGCCAGGTAGGCTATATGTAACCGCCACCCCCCACCCCATGGGAGGAGAGGCACTTTTGGGGAGCATCGTCACCGTGTGCATTACGGAGCATTGCCTGTTCCTGCTGGGTTTTCCCGAAGTGGGAGAGACAGCTGGTCCGTGGAAGGAATCAGCCGCAGCAAGTGACGATACGATTTGTGCAGAAGAACAAAAGGAATGTCAATCGGGTGCGTGGAGAAACCACTGTGGGCAAGATACAAGTATGTGTACCCACTTTGCAGTGTGTGTGTGTGTGTGTGTGTGTGTGTGTGAGTGTGAGAGAGAGAGAGAGAGAGAGAGAGAGAGAGAGAGAGAGAGAGAGAGTCGAATATCAGAATTCTTTCATCTGTACCTGTTATTACCTGACAAATCGGAAAAGCATAGGTTTAAATAAGCCGAAGCAGAAAAGTTGAATAGGTTACATCCCCAGACAAAAATATTTTTCGACTGACGCACAGAACGGGTCTCTGAGGGCTCAGGTGACCCGAAAGGTCATCCCAAGCGAATTGGGCTTCGAACTGTATTTTGAGAAGTAACAGATTGTCATCCACTGCACATCAATTCACTTAGAAGAAAAAAAAACCTTGTCTGCCGAAAACCGCCTAAGGCATTTATTGTCTCGGATTCTCTTGCGAAAGGAGACTCGATTCTCCTATCTTTCCTGTAATTTCTAAGAATTCGGCTTCAACTCTTCCTAATCCCTTCCTATCCTCTCCCCCCCCCATTTTTCTTCATTCCTCACCTGTGTGTCACGTGACTCATGCGCTCCGTGTCACGGGAAACCCGACCGTACGACACCAACACCGACAGTGAGCCTTTGCCTTGCAGGTATTATATCCCTTCTGAAGTGTTTCAGCGACGTCCACGTTCTGGATTTTGTCTCGATACTCTTTTCCCAGCGGTGTAAACAAAACGGCAGCAGACAGAGAAAGAAATAAACATTAGCAGTAACAGAATGTTACTTTTGCTTCTCTCTCAGCACCTCTCTCTCTCTCTCTCTCTCAGGTAAAACACGTTAAGAGTTAGACAATACGATGCCAAAGTGTTTGGGCTTATTCATCAAGTTCGTCACTGAAAATCTCATTTAAATATTGCCCGGATCTACTGTTGCATCCGCAGCCGTGTTGATTACTACAGACAGCATTCAAGTAGTACATTCCATGACCCTACGCTTTAAGTTTTCATTCCGCAGGGTGCAACTTCCATTAAGTCTGCTGGTGTTCAGTAAGGACCATTAGGGACAAATTTTGACGATGGAATAACTCTCTTTGTTTTATAGTCTTGAGTGATGAGCGTTTGGTGGGGCAGCATAACATGTTGGTCTCGATAATAATGGCTTTCTTTTGAGGCTAATGTTTAATATATATATATATATATATATATGTATGTATGTATGTATGTATGCATGTATGTATGTATATATATATATACATACATATATATATATATATATATATATATATATATATATATATATATAATGTAAGTATATACTGTTTATATATGCATATAAATGTTTTTTTGTGTGCGTGTGTTAGTGTGTGTACAAAGAGGCTGTGTCTTTAGATGTTAGGTAGAGTGCTTGGGCAAACGTGATTTAGAAGTTAGCTCATGTTTCCTCATTATTTTGCACTGGTGGTAGAATGGCATGTCAGTGACCTTTCCACTTGATACCCTCTGCTTACCTGCTTTGGAATTATTGTACATTCTCCCATGTCGTCTGGTGTGTGTGTGTGTGTGTGTGTGTGTGTGTGTGTGTGTGTGTGTGTGTGATGTATGCCTACAAATTCAGTTTGTATTCAAGGGATGAGTCGTGTGACCCATTATGTTTTAATACACTCTAAGACATTGCCCTGTTTTTCTCTCTACAACGTCTCGTTGTATTAGCTATTTCCTTATCTGTTTTGTACCGCCAGGTGTTAATCGCATTTTTCTCGTCAGCCACGACATCTTTAGCTTTTATCTGGAATTTACGTGTATGTCAGCAACGGCAATGTCAGTCAGATATGACTGTTAGGCTTCTTCCTGTTTATGCTTATCAGAAGAGATAAACATGAAAGCGCCTCCGTCCTGCTTCTTTTGCACTGTTCGGTCTCAGAAAAGTCGGCGATAACTCCCCAAAAGATACGCCAGGGAGACTGTGACGTCATGGCTCTCAGATCCCTCCCACCTATATCCTGGGACCTGATTGGCCTGCGCCTTCGATGACGCAACGATGGCACAACGCGTAGAAAGCTTAACTCTCGCGTACCGGTAATTTTCTTGTAGCAGAAAAAATCGGGCAGAATCTTGGGACGTTTTCATTAGATTAATTTCGTCTTTCACAGAATTTGTGTAGCGTAATTGGGGATAATTATTATAATGAAATAATACTCAAATTCACTTAACATGAGTAGGGAACTAAAGATTATTATGGCGTAGGTGCTTCAGAAACAACTGATGTTTTAGCGTAAAGCGCAGAAGTATATTGTATAAAAAAAAAGAAACAGTAAAAGCCATCGACTGCGCATTGTTAAAAGGAACACACTAAAGATTGGGAAGATTACAGTTATAAAAAGAGAAGAGTGAATCATAATCACTGGAAAGGCTTGAATAAAAATCCCAATCCATGAAGGCATTGACAAGATTAAACAATAATGGCTAACATCAATGACGTTTGTTATCGACAGGGCATTCCACGAACTCGGGTTGATAGGTGCGAAGATACGCTATCGGTCCTTTTCTTTGAATCGGTGTGCCTTTGGTATGGTGGGGGCGCCTGTTCCATCCCGCAGCTTTCACAAAGTGACTCTCCACTCCCAAACTCCCGATTCAAGAAGAGGAACAAGAAGAGGAAAAGGGGGTGAAGCACGAGGATGTATTTATCTGTCAGCAACGCCTCGGGCAATCCCGTGACCGGTGAACACCCTCGCGATATGTAATTTCATTGATTGTTGTTACTATTCTTAAGTATTACTTTATCTTGTATCGCGGCATCAGACAACGCTATCTGACGTTGAATAAGTGGCATTATGCAAGATATGTCATTGGGCACACGCTCTTGGACAAGATGTCTTGATCGCTCCCTCTGGTCGTTGAATTATGAATAATTTATTGTACGATTCATTTTGATTTTTCAACATAGGTGATCAAAAGGAGAACTTAGAAATTTACAAAATTGCAGCTAAAGTTTCTTAATGCTACTGAGAGAGAGAGAGAGAGAGAGAGAGAGAGAGAGAGAGAGAGAGAGAGAGAGAGAGAGAGTGAGTGCACGTTTTCAAAACAGTGACATACAATTGTCATGCCAGAAGAGCCTCTATCAGCTTATCACTACTAATTGGAAAATCAGGATGATTTTACGAGGTGCCATGGTATCGCCTGCATTCTTGTGGAGACTTTGTTTCGGGGCCGTAATGTTGCTCGTATAAAGTAATGACCATATCTCTTCACATTCTACACTTACAAGTAAAATTCACTAGTTTATCAATAAATAACGTTTCTGAGGAATGCATTCTGTCCGGAAATCATTTCTTTAATTTAATGCAAGTAATGAACAGAGCATAGATAAGAGGAGAGGTTTACTGATACACTGATAATACACAGACGTTCTGTACTGAAGTTTCCGGGCAGGATGGGTTCCATATCCGTTTACGAATGCAGTCCCCAGAAACGGTCGTTGAACAGAGTTCTCCGAACTTTGATGGTACTTACGAATTTTTCCTTGAAGGAGTCCATGTAGGAGTAGGCCTTAGCCACGGCCCTCAGGATGTATTCGCTGAGAGACTGCTTGGTGTTGTTGGTGTCATGCGTCAGGTTAGTGCATGGCTGGGACCAGTGGGCCTCTCGGCGGGTTCGGCCGTTGTTTCCAACGTCGTCAGGTTGGTCTTCCATTCTGCGGCTGCTGACGCTGCTACTGCTTGAGTAGTGCCTGCTACTGGAACTGCTTGGAATGCTGCTGCTAGTGCTACTGCTGCTACTGCTGCTGCCGCTGCCTCTTCTGCTTCTACTGGCTGGACTTAATTCTCTTTCTTGTAGCGATCTTAACTGTTTTGGGGAAGACCGTTCTGCTGCTAGCTGTAACTGTTGGGCGATCGCTCGCTCTAAAGTGGCTTCCGCCGTGTCCTCGAGGGGTACTCTTGTGTCGCTAGAGCTATAGGAATAGGCGCTCGAGGTAGACGTCCTCCGACTCCTGACGGGAACAGCAGACACTGGACTTGCTACGAGCAGGAGAAGCAGGCCAAGCCTCGCGCAGTCTGCAATCAGACGGAAGTGAAGAACGTTAGTACATGAAACAGTAACAAACAAAAACAACAGTTTAAAAAGACGACTTTGGACAAAATTACCAAGAACCCTATCCTAGCCAACAGCGCGCTAAGTATCCATTTCCTCCGCCTGACAGCTTTCTTGGTTTTTCAAAAGGCTATTAATATATTCTCTGGTTCCATGAGACTTTCTGTAACATAGCAACGTCTGTGAGATCTGGTGCTGACGATAAGCGTCGTCGGCGAATTTTGTCCGCAGGTCAGAGTATCAGTAGAAAGGATCTTTTGGGATTTTGTTAGTTGGGAAGATTTGTGTACGACTGTCCCTATATGAGTGCATTATATCGATTCCTTTTGCTCCTGTACTAGTAATTGAAAACGACCAACTTTTATTTAAAAAACACTAACAGTAAAAATATAAAGTAGTTTTATTAGAAAACCTACTTATTTTGCTCATTAATTCCTGTTATGTTGATCCTTTCGTCATAATTTTCGGCGTAAATTAATGCCTTTCCCCAAAAGAAAATATCTCTCTCTTTCGCCCTCTCTCTTTTTACAGATGCAATTTCATCCCCGTAGCACATTCTTATTTAGTGACGTTTAAATCGTGAGGGTTGGTTATTTAATGTTAGTGTTCACGAATTCCTCTGGAGGAGTTTTGTTATGTCCCCAAATTTATGAATTCTTTCTTGCGATAACGGATGACGTCGGAACGTTCTGCATGTCAAAATTGTGGTGCCTGATTTATTTGGCTTTAAAAACTGGGTTTCTTTGTTTTCTCTTTCTCTCTATCATCATATTTCTCTTGCATAAAAACAAACAGACAAAATGAATCTCATCACGAGTTAGGGCGCTGCTACGGAAACATTAACAGAAAACGCAATGACGTCATCTTCCCGTGAAGTGGAGGAAGGGTCACCAGTGTTAATATTATGCCTTAAAAGGATGAATAGAATAAAGTGTGGGTGTGGCTGTGAGATAGTTGTACATAAGCAGCAGTAACAGCTATAAATCATTTCACAAATCTGATTTATGTCTTGCCCAAGTGTTATTATAAGGTGCAAAAGTGGCAAGTGAATTTATAAATACAGTTTAGTTTTTGTGCAGTTCTCAATGAAGTGTTAAGTCCCTTAATGTTTAAAAAAGAGAACAGAGTTAATAGTTCCTTGACAGATACAGAATAGAAAGAAAACGGCGAGCTGTCATGAAAGCATAGAATCCACCGTTGGCAGCCTGGGGGTAATTATTCTGAAGTAGCGTGAACCACATACTACGTTACATTAACAAGCTAATGCGAAGCTTGAAAGGGATTTGGGTATCATCAGCCAACAAAAGATGTATTTTTTCTTTTCTTGTGTACATAGAACTCTCACGAACTCTCCCTCCGACTTTAATAGAAACAGAAATGAAATGGGCGTCAATGAAGTGTACCGTGTACCCATTTTTTTTCTTTTCAATTTATCTTTTCAGTGGCGCAGCTTCACTGCCAAACTGTCTCCTCGAATGTTATGATCTGTTTAAAAGCGATGCATCGGGAAGTAGAATATACTGAAGTTCATTAGAAAGAAAGTATAAACAAAATGACAAGTATTAGGCAGTGGCGTAACTGAAAGCTTGAACCGAACAGGTATCGCATCGTAAAAGAGGTGACGAGAAAGGGAGAGAGAAAAAGAACAAATAACAAAAACCTTGCACGGTCATACAAGTACGGAACGAATACATGAAAAAGGCAGCAGCAGCACCGAAATAAAAGCCACCAGCTGTGAGGTAGACACTGGGTAAAAATGAGTCAGTGTTAAGAACTTGTAAGTTATCTGTGTTGAGACATTGCTGCTTAAGACGCCCTTCCTAACGTTAGCCGCCGCAACCCTCCTCCTCCTTCTCCCTCCCTCCCCCACCTCCTCGTCACCCACAGGTCTTTATTGTATTGACTCTTATTTCGGAATTACAGGAAAACCGGCCTGTGACTAAGGAAGAGGTTGAAAGGTGATTTTGCTATGATTCTCTGATGACTCATTTTGCTCTCTCACTTTTGTTTATTTTTTTCATTTCATTTTGTTTTTTTTTCGAAATAAGAGTTAGCAAATAGTCAAGATGCTAAAAGAGAATAGTCATGTTGACAGAACGTTGTGTTATTTTATCTACAAACGAAGATGATAAAAGCAAAAATTCAGTTTGAATAGTAAAATGCACCAGACTGTTCATGTATTGTCAATATCCAATAAATATTTATTGTAGCCGATATCTGATGGACCTTTGCTTTGAACGTTACAGGAAATAGGCCATTTCCAGAAAAATGACAGCTGTTTCTAGGAGACCTGGAGAGAGAGAGAGAGAGAGAGAGAGAGAGAGAGAGAGAGAGAGAGAGAGAGAGAGAAAGGCCTTATCGAGTTTTCTTCTTTTAGAAATTTACAAAACTGAAATTGGCATTATCGAAGTTTAACGAGATTGTAAACGTCTTGAATGTGTTGACTTTGAAAGGAGTTATCATGCCGGGCATATTTTACTCTCTTTAACAACATAATTCTGAAGCACAACGACTTCAACATTCTTCCTTTCATGGTCGTTTTCTCCCCTACATGAAACAATACTCTGCTTGAGTCAAATTAGAACGGAGTAGTGACAATAGACAGGAATGGACGGAGAGAGAGAGAGAGAGAGAGAGAGAGAGAGAGAGAGAGAGAGAGGACGTCGAGAGGGAGGGTAGACAGAAGGTGGCTGGAGGACGGACGGGGTTTTGGGGGAGGGGGTGGGGATAGGGTGTTAATGTCTAGATGAAAGTCCTTTTGGAGTCTTTGTAATCCAGCTGAAGTCTTTCATGGCGCAATGAAAAATCAGGAAGAGTTAACCATTTTTGATAATTCAGATCCACTCGGAGACTCTTTGTATAATCGCCCTCCTACTCTCTTTTGTATTCTTTCTCTCCTGATTTTTTCCCCCTTAAATTTTAATTTCGAAATTTGTGTATATATAGCTTTCCCTCTTACAGATGTATAGAAGATTCCACTCATCTTACAATCCTTGGCAGTTCGAATGTGAGTGTCGGGAAGGAAGGAAGGAGGAGGAGGAGGAGGAGGAGGAGGGAGAAAGGAGGAGGAGGTGGAGGAGAAGGAGGAGGAGGACCTCCTCCGTTTTGCTTCCTTGCCATAATAATGATGTAACTCGAACGAGAGAGAGTGGAGGAGAGAGGTTCGGTCCGACTTGTGTGAGAATGTTTTATTTTGAAATTTCGTGCGTGTGTGTGTTGGTGTTCGCCCGAATGTATACGTTTGTGCATTCGTGCGTGGTGTTGAGGTGATGCTGAGACTCATATTCAGACGCACACACACGCACACACACACGCACACACACGTTCTTCTTCTTCCTAGTCCTGACCGGTAATGCCAGAAATGCCCTTCCTCGCCCTTTTACTCCTCCCTCTTGCCCACGCCCCTCTCTCAACCATCCTTATATCACCCTTTCTCCCTCAATCTCCCTCATTGTTCTCACTCTCTCTCTTTCTCTCTCTCTCTCTCTCTCTCTCTCACTCTCTTTCTCTTCTTCACTCGCCCTCCCATTTTTGTCTGGACCCTCCTATTCTCTGTTATGGAGGTTTTATTTTAAAAAATTAGGGTCCGTTTGTTAGATTCTTCCCGATTGTTCTCCACTAAACTGAGTATTGTTTCATTTGGTCTGTTTATTTAAACGCTCCGTGGAGGACTGTGTGCGAAAATGAGTGTGTCCTAATTCGACTGTGATCATCCAATTAGTGTCGAGGCAAAGCCTCCTCTTGTCTTTTAAAATTGAGAAGTCTAAGTGATCGCTAACTTGTGCGTGCGTTTGTGTCTGTTTGAATGTTTTTGCATGTGTGTGTGTGTCCAGGGAAGATATATATCATTGTTCTATTTATAGTCGTTGTGGATTATTCTGGGAGGACTCTCGTGCGTGTCTGGTTAGGGAAGAGAGAGAGAGAAATGTCGCTCGTGGCAAAACCTGATATTCTTGTAAAAGCAAATCGCGCCCCTTTTGCGCCCGAGGACATTCGCGTCTGCATCTACATAACTTGGGGAAGCCTTGTGTTCATTATGCTTGCCTCTCTCTCTCTCTCTCTCTCTCTCTCTCTCTCTCTCTCTCGCTAATATACACTTCATCATCGCCTCGTTGCATTGTCCCTTCATCATCAACATCATCGTGATAGTGATGATGATGATGATGATGATCGTCATCATCTTTGATGTTTAATCCGCACATCGCATGTGGATTTGGTACCTCGCAACCGCTGATGTATTTACAAAGTAAGGTCGTTCCTTCGATAACAATGGTCCGATTGAGTGGCCAAATTGTAGGGGAAATATTGAATTATTAGCTACAAGAGGAAATTGGATGGGTTTAACGAGTGGGTTGGATGATGATAAAAATGTTATAGCTGATGGAACCACTTGCAAATGGGTGGTGATTTCCAGCCTTCCCTCACGCTTGTGTGGCTGAGCTTTTTAGATGTGATTGCGCTTAATGAGACTGCTGCTGCTGCTGATGCATAGATGCTCTCTCTCTCTCTCTCTCTCTCTCTCTCTCTCTCTCTCTCTCTCTCTCTCTCTCTCTCTCTCTCTCTCTCTGAAGCATTCCTTGCACGAGAATGTTAAATTGCAAAAAGAGAAGATTTGCTGCTACTCTGTGATTTTGGGAGGAAAAGATTGGAGAGCAGGCAAGGCAACGTAAGGCTCTAAACACAGAGAGAGAGAGAGAGAGAGAGAGAGAGAAGAGAGAGAAACAGTATCACATGGACAGCCCATTTTGGCGGTGAGCGGAAGGAATGTGAGTGTGTGTCATTAGCAATGGAATTTCCCCACTACTGTAAGTGTCAAACTCAACTTTTCCTTAAAACGAAAAAAAGCGGATATCATTCAGCGAGATTCCCCGTTCCGTTGCTTCCGAAAACGTCCTCTTTAAGGTTTTGAAAATATGGAGAGAGAGAGAGAGAGAGAGAGAGAGAGAGAGAGAGAGAGAGAGAGAGAGAGAGAGAGAGAGCATGTACGAAGCAAATGCGAAGTGTAAAATGTTAAAAGAGATAGCCAAACAAGGAAAGATTACAACGACGAATCAGTAAAAAAGTAAGGGGACGATTAGACCTCTTCAGAAAAAAAAAAAAAAAAAAAAAAAAAAAAAAGTGTGGCACATGTTTCACTAACCCGCAGGCAGTGCAGGTCTAGCCCGGACAACAGGTCACCTTGCCTAGAAATGTTAAATATATGGGCGACAAAACGATACAATAGGAATGTTTGCGTTAGTGTGCAAACGCAGTGAAAAAGAGGGGGGGGGTGGGGAGGTGGGAAATGGCAGGTGAAAACACGGGAAAGGAAAAAACCGTTCGCCTCATGCACATAATCATTGTGATGGCAATGGCTAATCAAATATTTTGCAACAATGCAACGGGCTGATGCTGTTGGCGGGGATAAATATCCTCGCCTTAGGCAAGGTGTGTTTCGGGGATAGGATTTACGTGTTTGTTTGTGGATGCATCCTCCTCCCCTTCCCACACTCCTTTCTCTGTATTGGGGTATAGCTACAAGAGAGAGAGAGAGAGAGAGAGAGAGATCCTGAAAGTGAGAGGAGCTCCTGGACTACTGACGGTGAACGGCTGGATCAGGCAGGGTTTGAAATGTCTTCTTATCCTGACCGACGCTTGGTCATAATAGCTATAACAGTAAATGAGTAGAAAGTGTAGATGGGAAAGAAGATAAGAGGAGGCGAGGAAGAGGAGTGCGATAGTCATTTTCAATAGATTCCTTATATGGAAATAGACCGTCGCGGTTCTACGGTAATGTCCGTTAGTTAGCAAAGAAAGGGTCAGACGAGTTTTGGGTCTCGTCCCGTGTCATAAATATTATGCGGAATTATAGAGCTCTCTCTCTCTCTCTCTCTCTCTCTCTCTCTCTCTCTCTCTCTGTGCTAGTGATGTCTCTTAAACGGCAAGTAGTGATAATGACGGAAAAAAGAAGTAATGGTGATCGATTATTTAATCCGAAGTACTCTGAAAGTAGTCAGAGGGGAGCGCAAATCAAGAACCAAATGATAACGCAAATTGCCTGTGACAATATGGCTAGATATTTGTCTTGTTTTATTTTGTTTGGTTTTTCCTCAAAAAATCCTAAAGGTTCCTGAAGTTTAATCAGGACATTTCCTCATTCACTGGCAGTGGATCTTCTTCGATTTCATGAGAGGCGATGTTCCTTTGATCTTACACAAAACAAACAAACGCATATGCCACGGCTGAGTTTCTCTCCTCAGTCATTTAGGGGCGCCTTGTCCTAACTTCTGGTGGTGGTAGTGTTGCGAGTGAGGCAAATATCCCCAAAATAGATATCTGGTGTCTTTCACGCCATTACAGATATTAACCTAGTTGCACATCTGCTACCACATTCTTTCTAGCGTCTGTATTCATTCTTAAAAAAAAAAAAAAACCTTGCTTTCATTGTGACGCTGGTTTTAATAAACTTATAAATCATTTCGGAGACACAGTGTTACTTGATGATATTCTCAAAGCTTAATTTAACTTTTTCTCCCGAGTCGAGTAGTTCATTGCATCACCCCGTTAAAAAAAAAGAGGAAGAAAAACATGCATTCAGGCAGAGAGCGAGGGCCAGGAGCAGAGATTGGTGGGGTGGGGTAGGGAGCGGGCCAGGGAGGGACTGCGTCTGAGGCGGCATGACTTACTACTAAGGTTCTTGCTGTTTGGGGAGATGTGGTTATGGGGTATTAACCTGTCATACGCTGATACCAAGTGGCAAATGCTCCTTGGTATGAGTTACCGCTTTGTGACGACGTCTGCTTTGTAAGTTGATTGTGTTTTGGCCTTAGGCCATTACTTACTTATCCAGGGCATTAAGAGCGTGAGACTAAGAAAAAATGAGCTCAGTGACCAAACAACCACATAGGTAAATTAAATAGTAGGAGGAAAGAATCTTTTCAAGCAAATGGTATCTCTAAGATTCGGACTCCCAGAGAGAGAGAGAGAGAGAGAGAGAGAGAGAGAGAGAGAGAGAGAGAGAGAGAGAGAGAGAGAGAGAGTCACGAAGGAATTAATGACCCCAAAATCAAAGGAATGTTTACATGTTTGATGAAGGACCATAGAGGTGGGGGGTTGGAGTGGAGTCGAGTGGAGGAGGAGATGATTGCGAATTACTAGTCATCTGGAGGTTACTTCTTCACAGGACAGATCGTCGGTGTCATGAAACCTGTGTGAATATACCTTTCATACGAGCGATATATGTCCAGTGCTTCTAAGTCGAAAAAATATTGCCGTTCGTCTTAAGTATCCCTCCGTAGTAGCGTGAGCACCGATGGTTGGAGAGCCATCAAAGCGAAATGTGTGTAGCGTTCAATTATTGCCTCACGCAATGGTAAGAACTACCTTATATATAAGTTGATTAAGAATTCACGATACAGAATAAAGTCTTCGGAGACTCATGAAAAGGGGAAAATGTCAACGGAGGTGAAATGAGCACTTTGACATCGTCTAGACAAGGAAAAGAATGGCGTTCACACATGTTTTTTCAGGACTTTGTCATCCGTTGTAATTCGATCTTTTCTTGTCCTAACGTGTTATTTTGGATCTGTCATTCTTTTAACTAATTTCATCATTTCTGAAATGGCGACTGAAATGTACGACTTAAACATTTGGTGGAAATTGCGACTGAATGAACGATTTAAGGAGAAAAACTTGTTTTAGTTTCAATTTTTGGCTTCCATTTCAGTGTCAAAACTAGTTTAACTAAGAGCAAGCAACGCTTAAAGTTTGTAGAAAAATTGGGGTAAAGAGAGAGAGAGAGAGAGAGAGAGAGAGAGAGAGAGAGAGAGAGAGAGAGAGAAACTAATAATTTACAAATGAAAGAGTAAATGAGCGACAAGAAAGGTTCAACTTGTTCTGAGTTCACTTCGGTAAGATTCCACTGGTTGCCATGGCAAGCAGAGAGAGAGAGAGAGAGAGAGAGAGAGAGAGAGAGAGAGAGAGAGAGAGAGAGAGAGAGAGTTGTGTGTGTGGATATTCACTTCTGTCCAGCTAGAGCCATGCCGCAGAGCCAGGGATCTTCCAAGTGCGTGAGTTCATTTGGCACCTCCTCCTACTCCTCCTCCTCCTCCCGGCTCCTTGTCGCAACCCCAGCAAACGTTCGCAGATCCGACACTCACTCCTCCCCTTCAAACGTTTACGATTAAGGAACCCTCGGTAATGTTTGTTCAGACTTATTGTTAATAGATAATGTCGAGGTGACAGAAGGAAAAGAACGTTTTTTGTTTGTATTGTGTAATTGGTGATAGAACTGATAGTAGTTATTATAACACGGTAGTAATGAGCGCATTTTAGTTTCACGAATCATACTGTATTTACGCAAAATTCGTAATTGCATTTTTAATGTTTTTGTTTGACTAAATATAAATGGAGCCAGTAATCGAAAACTCTTTGAAATTGAGTAAAATTATTACTAGTGGTCCATTTCACATGGTATTAGTAATGAAACAGATGAAAATATATAAAATAGAATGAAACACACTTATGATATAGTGAACGAATCGATTTCTTCAAAGCGTTTCTCTTAACCAGTAAATTTGAGGGATATAAATCTTTTGAGTGTAAAGAAAACAAAACGATGGCACTATTTCAGTAACTAGTTGATATCAAGCAATTTTGTTAGTCTGTCTTTTTGAACCGAAGAATTAACCACCAGTTGTCGCGATGGAAAAGTTTGTCGGAACGAAAACATTCCAAGTGTCGGCAGTGTTTATGAAAGCGCGTGACCCGCCACCGCAATGTTAATTCAAGACCAGACACGTTTATCATCGTGAAGAAAGTCACTCACCTATTAATCTCCATAGGAATGCCTTGTTTTTATGAGTTGAGGTAGAAATATTTGTTGAACACACTTGAGTAACCAGTGTAGGGTTTGCGAGAACACACATATCGTCATAGGCACTCATTTTCCTTTATATTCACTTAATCTATATCTTTGAATAAATACACAACACCTGTGAGCCTGTCAGACTGTGTGTCACACTATTCCTCTGTATCTTGCCTGAGCTCACTATCGAATAAGCTTGTCTAGATATGACTGAGGTCTCTCATGATGCCTTTATTTAAACAAACGCGACATGACGTCATGGTGCGCGCGCATGGGTTACAAGCGAAGGCGGGGCTTTCATTCATAAGTTAGACCTGCCCCATCCTTTCCCTCCCCTTCCCCCCCTTTCCCCCACTCCATGTTATGCTGAGACCTGGCCCAATGTTACGAAATCGAGTAAATCCACACGTCCCCTCAATCAACAAGAAGTAGGCATGATGCTGAAAACTTACCTCAGGCTTTTCTCAAGTAGCCAGTAGTTGGTTGATCTGGCAACAGATGGCGTGGGCTCCCGCCTCTTCGACTCTGACCACTCAACAACCTGAGTCGAGAGATAAAACTCGTGTGAGACACACCGTATACGCTTCTCATGCATGCTCATCTCGCACAAATCATGTTTTTGTATAAAAATGCTAATTATAGAATAAATATTTTTTATACAATCGATTATTATATAATTTGTCATACCGTAGTTAAAAAGTTCGATTGAGGTTCATTATTCATATACTGTATATATATATTTTTTAACACATTACTGATACTTAGCTTTCACTCTGAGCTGCTATAACTACAACTTCCAATTTTATTTTGACATTAAATCACAAATTAAGCTCGTCTAATTGGTCATTTTGCTTGAGAAGTTAAATAAGCCCAATGCTCACCATAATTTACTGTAAACGGAAGGTACAGAATTGAAGTTGCTTTTTGTTTACAGTATTCATGAAACATAGGGTATATTTTCTGATTCTGTGGTCAGTTAAGACCTATTCATTATGTCTAACATGTTATAATTTTAAAAACACTTCTGTCAGAGTTGTAAAAAGTTTTATTTTATTTTCTTGAAGCAAATAATTTAATGGCCTGTAGATTGAACGGCGCATTTATGAAAAACAACCAAAGTGAGTGGAAATGAAATGTGGAAAGTGAAAAGCGTGAGTTTTACAAACTTTTCCCCGCGCCGCCTCATTGAATGCCACGCCCCCCTCTCTCTCCTCTCTCTCTCTCTCTCTCTCTCTCTCTCTCTCTCTCTCTCTCTCTCTCTCTCTCGTGTTATTACATTTTTATTTTCTTATTCTTTATTCACCCAACACTTTTCATATATCTTGATTTTTAATCTTCTCTTCTTTCGTGTCACCTCTGATCCCAGGCAAGTCTACTTTTCATTCAGATCGGACCCAAACACCTTCATACATACGCATTCACTTGTCGCATTTCCTCATGTCTTTATTACCTTGAGTCTCTCTCTCTCCCTCTCTCTCTCTCTATATATATATATATATATATATATATATATATATAATATATATATATATATATATATATATATATATATATATATATATATATTAAATGTCTATAACAAAGTGTTTCTTTGATACTAAGATAAGGAAGAAACCCTGTGCCCCATACAGTGTTTAACATACAGCTGCAGCTCTATAGGCCGCATCCCCCAGCGGTGTGGTGGGCCCATGGGTTTGCGAACCCCAGGGACGGAGGAAGCGCATCCTACAAAGGAGGATAATACTTCACATCTCGTCTGTGCACTGCTGCTCTTTCCATTTGCGGATAGGATTCGACACAAGTAATTATTTCAAACTGTTCTTGCTTTCGTATGTGCTTGCTTTGCGATATTTTGGGTAATAATAATAATAATAATAATAATAATAATAATAATAATAATAATAATAATAATAATTTTGCGTGAGTTTACACACAAATGCTTATGAAATTATTTTCACTGTATACACACACATATATATATATATATATATATATATATATATATATATATATATATATATATATATATATATATATATATTATATATATATATATATATATATATATATATATATATATATATATGTATGTATGTACATATATACATAAAATATATAATATAGATCTGTATTATATATATATATATATATATATATATATATATATATATATATAGATATATATATATATATATATATATATATATATATATATATATATATATATATATATATAATATATATATATATATAAAATATACACACACACACACACACTTGCATCGTGGGATGAAGCACCACGATCGATTTCCTGACCATTCACCTGCAGCCCAGCCGTATTTTTGTGATGCGCCCTCTCCCCCGATTCCGGATAATCATGCACAGTGGCCAGTACAAAATGTCGGGGTCGCCCCTCCCTCCCTCCTCTTCTTCTTCGAAGTTATTAAGACCGAAAGAAACTTTCGGGATCGACCCGCTGTTGTTTGGGTTTCGGGCCGGCTGGGGGCTCTCTCCCGGCAGGTTGGGTTCGCCTGGGTCCGCTTTCTTCACGGTTGTCTTTGGTATTGTTGTTGATAATTACTATCCATGTTTTCCTTATTATTACGATTATTGTTAATTGCTTACTGATTTTAATTACTATCCTTACGTTGTCCTTATTCTTACGATTATTGTTGATTGCTTGCTGATTTTAATTACTATCCGTACGTTTTCCTTATTCTTACGATTATTGTTAATTGCTTGCTGATTTTAATTACTATCCTTACGTTTTCCTTATTCTTACGATTATTGTTAATTGCTTACTGATGATAATTATTGTCCTTATGTTTTCCTTATGTCGGTTATTGTTGATTAGGTATTGTTGATCAATATTATGCTTATATTGTCCTTATTACGATTATTGTTAATTAGTTATTATCGATAATTAATATCTTTATATTATGTATATTAATACGATTGTTGTTAATTAGTTATTGTTGCTAATAACTATCTTTATATTGTCCTTATTATTACGATTATTATTAGTTGTTGATCGTTACTATCTTTGTATTGTCCTTATTATTATGATTATTGTTAATTAGTTATTGTTGATAAATACTATGTATTGTCCTTATTGTTAATATTATTAAATAGTTATTGTTAATAATTACTCTTTAAATTGCCCTACTATTACCATTATTGTTGAACTTTTATTGCTGATAATTACTTTTTATGTTGTAATTACCATTACGATTATTGTTAATTAGTATCTATGAGGGTAATTATTGATAATATTATTATTTTGCTGATGAATACTATCTTTCCTGATATTTCATTGTTGCGAAAATGGAAACATAGCAAAGGCGGTTTTGAAATCAATCTATACACGAAAGTTCGAAGAACTCAAAGTTATTGAACTCAAACTGCTCTTCTTCTTCTTCTTTTTCTTCTCCTCTCTTTAGGCTCTTGGAAGGTGAGAATTGCGTTGCAAACGTTTTTGCTAGTTATTACGTATCCCATACCAGGCTAGGCTTGTTTTCAGGTAAAGGACTATATTGTTCTATAAGACAGCGAAGTCTTACAAATATAAAAAAAAAAATAAATGTCTTGGTAAGGATAGCTATGGTAGCCCAGAAGATGTTAATAAAAATTATACATAACACACACACATATATATATATATATATATATATATATATATATATATATATATATATATTATTTTTATATATATATATATATATATATATGAACATATATATATATATATATATGACAGACATATATTTATATATATACATATATATATATATATATATATATATATATATATATATGCTATATATAATATCTATATATATATACATACATACATACACACACACACACACACGCACACTAAGCCCAGTGAGGCTGCTCTGAATGAAGTCGCCCTACGGAGGTAAAGGGTCCTGCGTAGCGAGAAGGTGTTGTGATAAGTGTCATAACCGACCGACAGCACTTGACACGGCCCATAACACTGCAGGTAAAGACTGCAGCAGACTTAGATTCTTCTGCTACTCATGTTTACCTTTGGCAACGACGACCGGCACTTGTTATTTAATCTGATCCGGAAAGGATGAATCACCGGCTGCCAACCACTGACCTATCTATCGATTTCGGGCCTTTTCTCTCTCCTTCTCTCTCCACATTGGCACTCTCATCGTCTTCCATGTAGTCTGAGCCGTCGTGACATTTACAGACAGACAGACAGTCAGACACACACATACACACACACACACACATACATATATATATATATATATATATATGTATATCTTATAAATCATAAATCCAGAAGTCTATATGATCACAGCTGCGGTCATGCTCCCCGACTGTTCAAACGGATTGGCTCCGTGCAGAAAATCTTATGGCATTAGCTGTCAGCAAGTTGCTTTCTCCAATATAATTATGAATAATCACGCGCACGCACACACCTTGTATACTTATATAGCATATATATATATATATATATATATATATATATATATTTTGCATGTGTATGCGTGCGTATATGTATTCGCTTTACCGATAAAGTCCAAAGTTTAAAAAACGTGTATGTTTATTGGCTTTAAGTGTAAATATGACACTGGATAGCAGGATGCCGCATATCTATTGATGTAATGTCATAATGTATAAGAGTGTGGTTGATCAGCGATCATCGTTTGTCATTAAGTCAGGTCTCTTATTAATTTTCGTGTTCTTTGGAAGCACAGTTACAGACACGTTGTTTATTGATCGAATGCTTATCCACATTTTTTGCAGCCCTTTAAATGTTCCTCTTTTTTTTATAATATAGAGGATATCCACAATACAGTTATGTACAGTATTGCGAGGTAGTGAGAGTGGATTAAGCAATCAGGCAGAACTCTGTCGTGCTATGTGCATGTTCTCTTTCGTTGTCGGAATAAAGTGACGTATAGCTAGTCCTTTGTTTTTTGCCATTCATGTTATTTGAAGAAGAGTTTCCTACAGAAATTACGGTGGGATGTTCCTGTCTGGAACTTTACCGTTTCTACAGAGAGAGAGTTTTCTTGGGCAGGTGATTTCATATTACAGACTTTATCGTTCCTACAGAGAGAGAGAGAGAGAGATCCTTGCAAGAAGGTGTTCTTTACTCAGTGGTTGACCAATTTCTAGAGGTGGGAGAGTGACAAGTCCCAATCCGTAGTGAAGTTAACTCATTGGAGGAACCGGGGTGGGACAGGGGTGGGGAAGTGAGAGTAGGCAGTGAGGAAATGGGTGGGGTGGGAGCCTGTGGTATTGGGGTGAGGGAGAGAAGTTTGTGTGTGTGTGTGTGTGTGTGTGTGTATTCTTGTGTGAATTGATGGGAAGTGTGGTATTGAGTGTAATGTGACTTGGTGAGGTGTTGAGAGAGGTGACCTCATGGTCTTGTTATGATTTGTTGTTGTTTTACGCACGATAGTTCCTGCACTGTTATCATAGCCAGATTTAGCTTCCGGTTTTTTCTGTGAGTCTGATATATGTACACACACATATATATATTATATAGACAGTATATATATAAATATACTGTCTATATATATATATATATATATATATATATATATTATATATATGTTATGTATAAATATATATATATATATATATATACATATATATATATATATGTGTGTGTATAAGGTGTGTGTGTAAATGCCTGTTCTTTACTGGAGTGTAAATAAAGCAAGTTCCCCCTGAATACCCAAACCTGGTGCTACTGTAATAATTTAATTTCCATTTATGTATTGTATACTTCATTCTCTCTGACCCTCAACTTCCTGCTTCTTACATTCCGGAATTCTGGTAAACACAACTAGTAGACTTCATGTTTATTGCCATTATTTTCCACGACAGAAGGATCGGGCGATAGGTCAAGTGAGAGAGGAAAAGTAAAAAAAAAAAAAAAAAAAGGAAAAAAAAGGAATTGCGTATTAGCCGCCGTCAATGTCACGAGAGATGAGGTGGTCGTCAGCTCCTTGGCTTCCCCAGTTGAGTCACCGGCAGTCGCTGCTGACATACATTTCAACGACCTCCGCTAAGCCCGCTGGCCGTGTATTTTAGCGAACTTGTTGACACGGGCTTTTCTGGATGACTATTTGTTGTTTGTCACGATGATTATATGTATATACATATGTATATTTTGTGTATATATATACATGTAAATATATATAAATTATATATATATATATATATATATATATATATATAAATATATATGTCAAACTTATGTCAAGGAATAAAAGTGTGATCTACAAACGTTTTATACATATAATTATATATATATATGTATATGTATATATATATATATATATGTATATATATATATATATATATATAGATATATATATATATAT